>NC_060140.1:746097568-746416068 GCF_021461385.2 Schistocerca piceifrons | reverse complement strand
TGTTAGAATAGCTACTTTCTTTCGTGGTACGTAGAAGTGTGTCCAGGTTTAATTCATTGTTACAAGATGGTCCAAAACACTTGCAGTATCCAGTGAAATAGGGATCACACTCCTGCTCAGTGTTTAGGCATTTGCAAACTTATCTTGTAGAGAACTTCTCGTACCGAAATCTGCTTATTAAGGAACGTAGGAAACGTAATGTGTCCCGCAAAATATGCAGGACCACTTGCGGAAGTATTTGTGTCATCAGGGTCATTGAGCGATCCAACACGCCTTTTCTACAATTGCCATTTCATTCGCTCCCCCAGAAGGTTCATCACCCTTTCACTAAAATGATCACTTCACGCAATGTCAAAATTACTGTTTGTGGAAAAATAAAAGAGACTTTTAACTGTCATAGGCAAAAGGGCATCATACATGCCCAGCTTCATACCTATATTTTACGAAGCTAACTTATTAATCGTGAATAAGACCCTCCTGTCTCATTTTATCTTATTACAAATACTATTTTATTTATTTTAAAATACTTATTAACTCGCTAATTTGTATGTAGCAGTTCCGTAGGTAATCACCGTGACCACTGCGGTAGCCCATTATCTCTGCCAGTCGTACAAGTTAACTTTTCCAAACGAATTTTTGTTCAGAAAAGACAAACATATTCGTCATTGTCGCCTTGAATTGAGATTTGCCTACTGCTACTACGGACTAACGTGTTTACGTGAAGTACGATGTGCAATTAAAATCTCAGAATATAGTTACAGTTTATTGCAGCCTTAGTGATACAAAATAAGAAGCGAACAGTACGTTCTAATCTATACATTTTGCTTTGATTTACTTCTTTGTATCTTATATTTGTTATTTCTCTTTAAACTTCTCTTCAGCAACAGGTAAATTTAAATATTATGGTAGAAAGCTAGAATTTACAAGCAATCGTGCATGGAAATGTACGAGGCATGTTTTTTAAGTAAGGTCCGTTTGAACATAAGTACACAACGAAAGGTTATTTCAAAAAAGTAAATTTATTTTCAGAAAGTGCATGCTTCTCTCTATTTTTCGACACAGTTTCCAAGTTTGTTCAAACACGTATCATACCTCTCAACCAATTTTAAAATACCCTCTTCATAAAAACTTGCCGTTTTCACGCTGTCATCATTGTAACGGTTGCCACTGAAGTGTAGTTTGAGGTGAAGGAACAGATGGTAATCGCTCGGCGTACGATCAGGACTGTAGGGTGGATAGTGTAAAACTTCCCAGCCAAAACTGTCCAATAAATCGCGAGTCTGACCTACAGTTTGAGGTCTTGCATTGTCATGGAGAAGGACAATTCCCTTTGTCTTTTGTTTTGAATCGCTCTGCGTAGCTTTCTCAGGGGTTTGGCAGTATACTTCTGGGTTGATAGTGGTTCCTAGTTGCATGAAGTCGACCAACAAAACACCATGCCTATCCCAAAACACCGACGCCATGATTTTGTGCTGGGACAGAGTCTGTTTGGCCTTCACCTTTACAGGCGAGTGTGTGTGTCTCCATTCCATGCTCTACTGCTTCGATTCGGGCGTGATAGCGAAACTCATGTTTCCTCTCCGGTTACGATCTGACTCAAGAAGCCGTCACCTTCTTCGTGATTATGCGCCAAGAACTTCATCGCACACTCAAATCTTTGGTTTTTGTGGTCCTCTGTTAGGAGTTTCGGGACCCAATTGGAGCACAGTTTCCTAAACTTTAGGTGTTAAGAAATAATGTTGTAAAGCACTGATCTCGACACGTCAGGAAATTCGTTTGAGAGACCTGTTATTGTGAAGCCCCTGTTCTCACGAACCCTCGCTTCAACTGGAGCCACCAAATCGTCTGTAGTGGAAGAAGGGCGACCGGAGCGGTCCTCATCAAGGACGTTGTCACGGCCATCTTTGAGTTCTGGAACCCACTTACGCACTTTGCTTTCACTCATAACAGTATCACCGTACACTTCGCAAATCTGTCGATGAATTTCTGCAGCAGACAGGTTCCTTGCTGACAAAAACCGCATCACTGAGCGAACCTCACACGCGGCGGGAGAGTTGATGGTCTTAACCATTTTGAAAGTACAGAACAGATCGTACAGGTTAGCTACAGAGCTGAAACTGAGCACAGTTGTTCCCGAAGCATGCTGGTATACGATGCACGCGCTCGTTGCGGTATGTGCGCGAACTACTAGTGACTACAACAACACTGACCTTACTTAAAAAAATACGCCTCGTATATTCAAGGATGTGTCATACATTCATGGTTTCTATTTCACACCGTTCACTTCATTTTTATAGATGTTTTCTCCTCATTACCACAGCTACCCATATCCCAAAGACTATTGTTGTTGTTGTGGTCTTCAGTCCTAAGACTGGTTTGATGCTGCTCTCCATGCTACTCTATCCTGTGCAAGCTTTTTCATCTCCCAGTACCTACTGCAACCTACATCCTTCTGAATCTGCTTGGTGTATTCATCTCTTGGTCTCCCTCTACGATTTTTACCCTCCACGCTGCCCTCCAGTGCTAAATTTGTGATCCCTTGATGCCTCAGGACATGTCCTACCAACCGATCCCTTCCTCTAGTCAGGTTGTGACACAAACTCCTCTTCTCCCCAATCCTATTCAATACCTCCTCGTTAGTTATGTGATCTTCCCATCTAATCTTCAGCATTATTCTGTAGCACCACATTTCGAAAGCTTCTATTCTCTTGTTGTCTAAACTATTTAGCGTCCATGTTCCACTTCCATTCATGACTACACTCGATACAAATACTTTCAGAAACGACTTCCTGACACTTAAATCTATACTCGATGTTAACAAATTTATCTTCTTCAGAAACGCTTTCCTTGCCATTGCCAGCCTACATTTTATATCCTCTCTACTTCGACCATCATCAGTTATTTTGCTCCCCAAATAGCAAAACTCCTTTACTACTTTAAGTGCCTCATTTCCTAATCTAATTCCCTCAGCATCACCCGACTTAATTAGACTACATTCCATTATCCTTGTTTTGCTTTTGTTGATGTTCATCTTATATGCTCCTTTCAAGACACTGTCCATTCCATTCAACTGCTCTTCCAAGTCCTTTGCTGTCTCTGACAGAATTACAATGTCATCAGCGAACCTCAAAGTTTTTATTTCTTCTCCATGAATTTTAATACCTACACCGAATTTTTCTTTTGTTTCCTTTACTGCTTGCTCAATATACAGATTGAACAACATCGGGGAGAGGCTACAACCCTGTCTTACTCCCTTCCCAACCACCGCTTCCCTTTCATGTCCCTCGACTCTTATAACTGCCATCTGGTTTCTGTACAAATTGTAAATAGCCTTTCGCTCCCTGTATTTTACCCCTGCCACCTTTAGAATTTGAAAGAGAGTATTCCAGTCAACATTGTCAAAAGCTTTCTCTAAGTCTACAAATGCTAGAAACGTAGGTTTGCCTTTCCTTAATCTAGCTTCTAAGATAAGTCGTAGGGTCAGTATTGCCTCACGTGTTCCAGTGTTTCTACGGAATCCAAACTGATCTTCCCCGAAGTTGGCTTCTACTAGTTTTTCCATTCGTCTGTAAAGAATTCGTGTTAGTATTTTGCAGCTGTGACTTATTAAGCTGATAGTTCGGTAATTTTCACATCTGTCAACACCTGCTTTCTTTGGGATTGGAATTATTATATTCTTCTTGAAGTCTGAGGGTATTTCGCCTGTTTCATACATCTTGCTCACAAGATGGTAGAGTTTTGTCAGGACTGGCTCTCCCACGGCTGTCAGTAATTCCAATGGAATATTGTCTACTCCGGGGGCCTTGTTTCGACTCAGGTCTTTCAGTGCTCTGTCAAACTCTTCACGCAGTATCATATCTCCCATTTCATCTTCATCTACATCCTCTTCCATTTCCATAATATTGTCCTCAAGTACATCGCCCTTGTATAGACCCTCTATATACTCCTTCCACCTTTCTGCTTTCCCTTCTTTGCTTAGAACTGGGTTTCCATCTGAGCTCTTGATATTCATACAAGTCGTTCTCTTATCTCCAAAGGTCTCTTTAATTTTCCTGTAGGCGGTATCTATCCTACCCCTAGCGAGATAGGCCTCTACATCCTTACATTTGTCCTCTAGCCATCCCTGCTTAGCCATTTTGCACTTCCTGTCGATCTCATTTTTGAGACGTTTGTATTCCTTTTTGCCTGTTTCACTTACTGCATTTTTATATTTTCTCCTTTCATCAATTAAATTCAATATTTCTTCTGTTACCCAAGGATTTCTACTAGCCCTCGTCTTTTTACCTACTTGATCCTCTGCTGCCTTCACTACTTCATCCCTCAGAGCTACCCATTCTTCTTCTACTGTATTTCTTTCCCCCGTTCCTGTCAGTTGTTCCCTTATGCTCTCCCTGAAACCCTGTACAACCTCTGGTTCTTTCAGTTTATCCAGGTCCCATCTCCTTAAATTCCCACCTTTTTGCAGTTTCTTCAGTTTTAATCTACAGGTCATAACCAATAGATTGTGGTCAGAGTCCACATCTGCCCCTGGAAATGTCTTACAATTTAAAACCTGGTTCCTAAATCTCTGTCTTACCATTATATAATCTGATACCTTTTAGTATCTCCAGGGTTCTTCCATGTATACAACCTTCTTTCATGATTCTTAAACCAAGTGTTAGTTATGATTATGTTGTGCTCTGTGCAAAATTCTACCAGGCGGCTTCCTGTCATTTCTTACCCCCAATCCATATTCACCTACTATGTTTCCTTCTCTCCCTTTTCCTACACTCGAATTCCAGTCACCCATGACTATTAAATTTTCGTCTCCCTTCACAATCTGAATAATTTCTTTTATTTCATCATACATTTCTTCAATTTCTTCGTCATCTGCAGAGCTAGTTGGCATATAAACTTGTACTACTGTAGTAGGTGTGGGCTTCGTATCTATCTTGGCCACAATAATGCGTTCACTATGCTGTTTGTAGTAGCTTACCCGCATTCCTATTTTCCTATTCATTATTAAACCTACTCCTGCATTACCCCTATTTGATTTTGTGTTTATAACCCTGTAGTCACCTGACCAGAAGTCTTGTTCCTCCTGCCACCGAACTTCACTAATTCCCACTATATCTAACTTCAACCTATCCATTTCCCTTTTTAAATTTTCTAACCTACCTGCCCGATTAAGGGATCTGACATTCCACGCTCCGATCCGTAGAACGCCAGTTTTCTTTCTCCTGATGACGACATCCTCTTGAGTAGTCCCCGCCCGGAGATCCGAATGGGGGACTATTTTACCTCCGGAATATTTTACCCCAGAGGACGCCATCATCATGTAATCATACAGTAAAGCTGCATGCCCTCGGGAAAAATTACGGCTATAGTTTCCCCTTGCTTTCAGCCGTTCGCAGTACCAGCACAGCAAGGCCGTTTTGGTTATTGTTACAAGGCCAGATCAGTCAATCATCCAGACTGTTGCCCTTGCAACTACTGAAAAGGCTGCTGCCCCTCTTCAGGAACCACACGTTTGTCTGGCCTCTCAACAGATACCCCACCGTTGTGGTTGCACCTACGGTACGGCTATCTGTATCGCTGAGGCAGGCAAGCCTCCCCACCAACGGCAAGGTCCATGGTTCATGGGGGGGGGGGGGGGGCAAAGACTATACCTACTGCAAATACTGTCATTATTTAAAACTATAAAAGTGCGAAAGTTTTTCACGGGTCCCTTGGTTTATCATGATCTTCTCGCACCGGTATTAATTCGTAATGTTTAAAATTGACTGCTAGCAAGAAAACTGGCGTTATTCTCTTCAGTAATATTTGCCGACTGCACAGAGTTGCGATGTTAATATGAGAATCGTTTTCGGTCGTCATTCGGTATAAAATGTGGCGTTTAGCGTATTTCTTCCAGCTTGCTACTGAAGAAGGAGTGAAATGCGTAATCGTCTTACAAGAGGACCGCGCCTACTCGTCATCACCTATTAGGTCCAAATTTCATGGTATATGCAGGCCTTGGCCAGAAGTGAAAGTGACAAAAGTGGGAGCTCCAGAGAGCCACGCGTTTAGAAAAATATCGCATTTCTGGTGAGGTTCTGGCGAGGCACGAGCCATTTGTGTGAGCATAGATCAAGCAGTGGTTGGCTCACCGGCCAGAGTGCAGAACGGTAATCCGAGGGTTGTGGGGCCTCTAATATGACAAAAGAAAAAAAGTTAAATATATTTCAATTCTTTCCACTTTAATCTGATTATATATATATATATATATAGTGTTTCATACCAGAATGTCGTGTTCCCAGTTTGGCACAGCTTTGCCACAGGAAACACGAAAGCGGTCTAAGACGTCCGTCTTCTGGTCGGCTCCAGATCGTTGTCAGAAGGAGGCTAGTTTTCGATTACGCAAAGACTTCTATTATTTGGAAAAGAACAACCCGGATTTCTTTACGTAATCAGTATGAAATTTATAATCACCTAAGGGACCTTTAACAGTGAACAATAAAAAAATTGCATTTGCAAATGAAATCATTAATAAATGGGGCAGCTATGAGTTGTATAGAAGACAAGGAGCGGCCTTCTGTCTACGACCAGGATGCCGCAGTATTCTCTGCTGTAATAAGGCTGTTTGATATTTACAAAAATAATATGACATGAAGGTAAAAATATATAAAGGAAAAGAATAGAATAAGAAATATGGGCCGGCCGGAGTGGCCGTGCGGTTCTAGGCGCTACAGTCTGGAACCGAGCGACCGCCACGGTCGCAGGTTCGAACCCTGCCTCGGGCATGGATGTGTGTGATGTCCTTAGGTTAGTTAGGTTTAATTCGTTCTACGTTCTAGGCGACTGATGACCTCAGAAGTTAAGTCGCATAGTGCTCAGAGCCATTTGAACCAAGAAATCTGGTAAACACTAAATATATTCAAGCAATTCCCACAAGCGATTAGGGCTTATTTATAAACAGTATAACTTACGTAACTACTTTTCTAACTCTACGGTGCGATCAGATTTCAGCCTGTCCTGTGCTAGCTCCTTGGTTCACGTTTTTGTCACAAATTAGGTCATTACTTTTCTCCTTGCTTCAAGGCAATTCTTGCACCGTTCAACACCTTCATAACAATAACTCGCCGGTTTACAGTATCGAACATAAATTACTCAATTTTATTAATTAATAATGTTGCCTGCACGTTGGCAAGACTATTCACTTTTATGGCTTAAAGACGACCTTCTTTACGCTCTCACATTACAAGCAGAAGTACGATAAAATCTGAAGTTCTAAAAAAGTTCTTACTGTCATCTTTTATTTAGATCGAAGCGGAACGTTCAGTTCAGCTTCTGTTAAAATGTTTCTTTGACTGCGCAATCGATGTATTAGCGTCCGCGCTAGATGCGCATCTTTACAGTTACGTAAACTATATAAAACAAATGTCTTGCAAAGAATAGGTCTCATCTCATAAGTTGATCATTTAATATACAGATAGGTGAATGCCTTTCCAAGGGTACTCAGTGCTTTCAGACGACGGAAATCCCAATAATATTACAGGCCAAGTCTCTAAACGGCAACGTTTTTATTTTTTATTCTCAATTTTTCTGTTATTTACACTGCCGATAAACCGAAATAATACGCAGTATTTTGTATTTATTAATATTTTCATAAAAGGCATCAAAAGAAGAAGCAAAGGAAAAATTGGGATTGCAAATACATTTCCAGGAAGGAATTTTAAGTTGCACGCCAGTACTTCCTAGATAAAATTCCATATAACGTTAACCGAATTTTTCGTCGGTGCTTGGCAGAACATGATATTAAAAAGGGAAACACTTCCCAATGTTCTGCAAAATTAAAATTTATTTATTTGGTCACGAACCGGCTTTCGGCTTCTCAGGCCATCTTGAGCTGACAACAAGCCACAAGCCAGTTAGTGACCAAATAAAGACTTTTCACACTGTACCAAACAAGTGGCTCGTAGTAAAATTGCGTGCTTATGGAATATCGTCTCAGTTATGTGACTGGATTTGCGATTTCCTGTCAGAGAGGTCACAGTTCGTAGTAATTGACGGAAAGTTATCGAGTAAAACAGAAGTCATTTCAGGCGTTCCTCAAGGTAGTGTTATAGGTCCTTTGCTGTTCCTTATCTGTATAAACGATTTGGGAGACAATCAGAGCAGCTGTCTTCGGTTGTTTGCAGATGACGCTGTCGTTTATCGACTAATAAAGTCATCAGAAGATCAAAACAAACTGCAAAACGATTTAGAAAAAATATCTGAATGGTGCGAAAAGTGGTAGTTGACCCTAAATAACGAAAAGTGTAAGGTCATCCATAAGAGTGTTAAAAGGAATTCGTTAAACTTCGGTTACACGATAAATCAGACTAATCTAAAAGTCGTAAATTCAACTAAGTACGTAGGTATTACAATTACGAACAACTTAAATTGGAAAGAACACATAGAAAATGTTGTGGGCAAGGCTAACCAAAGGCTGCGTTTTATTGGCAGGACACTTAGAAAATGTAACAACAGACCTACTAAGGAGACTGCCTACACTACGCTTGTCCGTCCTCTTTTAGAATACTGCTCCGCGGTGTGGGATACTTACCAGATAGGACTGACGGAATACATCGAAAAAGTTCAAGGAAAGGCAGCACGTTTTGTACTATCGCGAAATATGGGGGAGAGTGTCACAGAAATGATACTGAATTTAGGCTGGAAATCATTAAAAGAAACGCGTTTATCATTGCGACGGAACCTTCTCACGAATTTCCAATCACCAACATTCTCCCTCGAATGCGAAAATATTTTGTTGACACCGACCTACATAGGGAGGAACGATCACCACGATAAAATAAGGGAAATCAGAGCTCGTACGGAAAGATATAATTGTTCATTCTTTCCGCGCGCTATACGAGATTGGAATAATAGAGAATTGTGAAAGTTGGTCGATGAACCCTCTGCCAGGCACTTAAATGTCATTTGCATAGTATCCATGTAGATGTATAAATATAATTTTGCAGAACATTAGGAAGTGTTTTCCTTTTTAATAAAATTAAATTTTTATTATTTTGAAGTTGATTTTTTTGTTTTGTTTTACGAAGCAAAAGAGCTAAGTTCATAAGCGCCCATGTCATAACCTTAGATCAACAAGAAGTAAAATAACTTTAAAGCGACAACACGCTAAGCCCAATCGACGGAATGAAAGCGAGCTAAGAATAAGGACTTCCGGAGGTCCCGAACCAAAGGTTAAATGGCCAACCAAAGATTAAATGGCCTTCGCCATATTACTACGACTGATAAAAAATAAAACGCGTCGTTCGCCAAAATAGCCTGTAACTCAGACGACAAACATACATTAGAAAGTAAGTGGTTTAAAAAAAAAAGGGCATTCGGTCAGGAAATGGCGAACCGTCAAATGTTGACAACAATGAGCACAAAGTGGCAGGGAACAACCACTTAATAAATGGCGATGGCTAAAACGTAAAACGACAATGCCCAATACGCAACATAGCTAAAATGATCGTCTCGCGGCGAGAGGGTCGAGATGTCGTCGGCCAAGCTGTGTGCTGTACATCGTAAAAACGCCGGAAGCATTAATTTTCTTGGCATATTGCGCAAAGAATAATAAATACGAACCGGGTGTATTTCAGTTTAAACCACCTATGCCTGTTACGCATTTTATCCCTGGAAAGCAAGATACAGTTGTACATGTGATTAGTGTGACTGGTTAAATAGTGTGGTTGTGAGATATAGGCAAGCACATAGACAATGGAAGACCGCATCCGTGAATTTGAGAGGAAGATTTTAAGAAAAATGTGTGGTCCACTATGCAATACAGGAACTGGAAGATGTGAAAGAAGGCACAATGTACATCTCTGTCGGCGGTTTGAGAAAGCTGGTACCGGAAGATGGTTTGCAAAAGAAGACTGCAGTGGACAGGACATGTTCTCCGAGCATAGGATACTCTGCCTAACAAAGTATTTGTGCATCAGCCAACTGGAAGACGTCGAAGAAGTCGTCCGCGAATGTGGTGGACAGACAGAACTTCAGTGACCCTGGAGAAAGCAGTTCCAGCACCCTGCATTGAGAATGCCATGGGCCTAACTGGTCTGTTTATGTGTAATAAATGATGATGGTGACTATGATTATGAAGAAATCATTGCACTGGGAACCTAGATTTCGCGTGCAGCTGCCGAGAGCTGCTCGAGTGTCAAAATTAAACTAATGGAATACGAAGTGCCGGCCGGAGTGACCGTGCGGTTCTAGGCGCTACATTCTGGAACCGCGTGACCGCTACGGTCGCAGGTTCGAATCCTGCCTCGGGCATGGATGTGTGTGATGTTCTTAGGTTAATTAGGTTTCAGTAGTTCTAAGTTCTAGGGGACTGATGACCTCAGTAGTTAAGTCCCATGGTGCTCAGAGCCATTGGAACCATTGAACCATTGGAATACGAAGTCCTGTACTTTTTAATTACAGTCCTTTCTCGGAAACTTTTTTACGATCCCAAATTTTCCCTCTGCCTTTGCTTTTCATGCCTTTCATGATGATATTAATAAGTACAATATACTGACTATTATTTCGATTTATCTGTTGTGTAAATAACGCAAATATTGAAGATACAAAAGTCTCTCCGCAAAGGGACTCGACCCACGGCCCTTTGATTACTGTTCTGCACTCTTTCCGTTACACCAACCGCTGCCGGAAAGCTACGCTCACATACACGGCTAGTCCCCTCTCGACTCGCACCAAAAAGCCATTTATTTTCTAAATATTTGGCCACCTGGAGCTCCTGCTTCTGTCACTTTCACTTCCGGCCAACACTTGAGTATACCATAACAGCGCGGTCCGCTTGTTAGGACTTCTGCATTAGACTTAGACAATTATGGAATGAACACACTTTTCCCTCTCTACAAGTGATCCGAAGGAAATTGAATAACTATGTGAGAAAGTTAACTGCTGTATACTAACCTCAGGCACTATCCGAGAACACTATGACTTGATGCATACAGGGTGACAATTATTGAACTATACGAAAAAAAACGTAAACTAGTTACAAACTACGGCGTGCACGCACTTTATTCAACATAAAAACGTCAGTACAGATATTCGGATTTGGGTTGTGACATACCCGATACGCCTGCCATCACTGGCGACGATGTGGCGCAGACGAATAGCGAAATTCTGCATGACCCGCTGAAAGTCTGTTTTCAGTTCAGCAATGGTTTTGGGTTATTGCTGTACACTTTGTCTTTAATATAGCCCCACAAAAAGGAGCCGCATGTGTTCAGATTCGAAAGATATGGCGGGCAATCGAGGCCCATGCCAGTGGCCTCTGGGTACCCCAAAGGCAGAATGCGGTCCCCGAAGTGCTATTCCAGGACATCGAACACTCTTCTGCTTCGATGGAGTCGAGTTCCGTTTTGCATGAACCACATCTTGTCGAAATCAGGGTGGCTTTGGATAATGGGGTGAAATCATCTTCCAAAACCTTCACGTACCGTTCGGTAGTCGCCATCAAGGAACATCGCACCGATTATTCAGTCACTGGACATTCCACACAACACAGTCGGCCGTTGTGGGTGAAGAGACTTCTCGATCGCGAAATGCAGATTCTCATTCCCCAAATGCGCCAGGTTTGCTTATTGATGAACCCATCCAAATGAAAGTAGGCTTCATCGCTGAACCAAACCATACAGCGTACTAATTCCCATCATGCCCCGCAGCCTACCGTGCAGTCTGAACGTCCTAACGCAAACCATTCAGAAGTTATGGCAGTATGAACATTCCAAACGCAAACCATTCAGAAGTTATGGCGATTTTATTTCAGACACTTCAATAATTGTCACACTGTAGGAGAGCTACTGATTGTAGATTACAGTGTTTCCCAAGCCGAATTAGAGTGTTTCCAGATTAACATAAATTGCCATATACTGGTAACTTAATACGAACACATACTGTGTTTAGGACAACTGTCGCAGAATTTGGACAAAACATAGAAACTGCTGAATCTCACCTTAAATAGGGGGCAACAACACACTATGTTCTCAGAAGCAAAGACAAGACACAACAAAACTGGTGTATATAATTAACTTTGTAATTTCTATTTTGTATTTGTAAATCAGGCAGAGATGTAGTAACTAAACTGGCTGAATATGAACATGCCTGAAAATTGCTGAGTACGCATTGAAAGAAAGTCACTCGCGTCGACTACAGTCACTTACAAGGGGGCCGTACAAACTTTCCCTCGCCAATTTGATTCATACTGACAATATGTTTAGGGCACGACTCTCACTTCAACATATCTAAATAGCAAGACGTGACTTTCAATCGTTTTCGAGAATATCGAGTTTGTCTGTAGGCGTACATACATATTTTGTATGATCGCTAATTTGCAAGGAATCGGCAACCAAGCGAGTAATCCTGTAGGTTCGTAAGCGCGAGGTTTCGCGACCGAATCTCGTTGCCTGTGCTACTCTTTTCTGTGAACTGTCTGTATCAACATCACGTGATATACTTCGATATGCGTGGCGCGCCACGAAACTGTTCGACAAGAGAGAACTGTTTAAGAATGTAATCCAAGTTTGTTTTGCGGTAGACACGTGGAAAAGAGATGCACATGAAAAACTTCGGCGTTCATTGCTGTATGTGGCAATAGTTATTGTTTTCCATGTTGCTACGACCAGTGTCATCCTGATTCGTGCGTAGCCCCATAGCTTACACATTATACTTGTCACAAATGTATCAAGAACGCCGTCCAAACACACCTGTAAGGTCCAATGGTTCCGACCGGCCGCCGAGTCATCCTTAGCCCATAGGCGTCACCGGATGCGGATATGTATGGGCGTGTAAATACAATAACATAAATAAAATGACTATACTGATTTAATTGAAAGTTCTCATGTAGACTATTTTTTTATTTTTATTTCCGTAAGAAAGGAGCTGTTTCACACTTTTCAGAATAAAGAGCGGGAAAATAATAAATGAATGATTAACTATAGATAGTTTACGCAGTCATAAATCTGTTATTAGAAATACGTAAAAAAAAAGCCACAGTCGGTGAGATTCGATCCAGAGACGTGGCGTATATGAAACTAAGTGCTTACTCGATCGACTGCGGACTCCTTGAATACTGATGGCCCTATAAAGAACATAAACACCACTAAAATTTGCAAACTTGATTTTCTCGAATGCGGTTGAGAGTTGCATCTTCGTGTTTAGTCTTTGTCGTCTCCTTCACACCTTGTCAGTATGAATCAAATTCGTGAAGGGAATTTCGTATGGTCCCCTTCTTAGAACCAAAGGGAGAAACCTGAATCTTTTGAAGTCCTTGAAATCAATAATTATCTAACAATTTCATGTTTCCTAAACTTCATTAAATTCTGTCTTGTAGTTTTGTGCAATGGTACGCTAAGTGTGTGTTTTAATTGAATTGGAGATACCTACCTAGGAGCTATGCTTCCCATTGAATTGCGATGACGGCTGAAATGCATTATAAGAACTCCACGAGACACCAAAAGGGATGATGAACCATCCTAGTCCTAACCACTCAAGCGCCGATCTTAACTCGCGGAGATCGGTCGTAACTGCGTCCAAGACGCGCACATTTTTGTCGATGTCGTCCCACATGTGCTCAACAGGATTCGGGTCGCATGACCTCAGACGACACACAAGCAGCGTCATCGCCGTTGAGTATTCCTTAGAAAGACGTGACAGTTCGGGAATAATAGAGTGATGCTTTGTCTTCCTGAAAATAGAGGTCGTCTTCGTTTACTGTAATCGCACAAATGATTGGACAGTGTGTAGTCGTGACGTTCGCCGGTGAGAGACTACGTCAGACCTATCGTCGTCGACTTTACTCTGTATGCCCGGTTTACATACACTATCGCCCAAATGGCCGACAACGGCATTGCCGCAGTGGCAACAGCAATTCCCGTCTGATCATCGAAGTCGAATGCTGTCGGGCTGGACTAACATTTGCATGGGTGACCGACCACCCGGTCTGCCGAGCGCTGTTGGCAAGCGGGGTGCACTCAGCCGTTGTGAGGCAAACTGAGGAGCTACTTGATTGAGAAGTAGCGGCTCCGGTCTCGTAAACTTACGTAACGGCCGGGAGAGCGGTGTGCTGACCACATGCCTCTTCATTTCTGCATCCAGTGACGCCTGTGGGCTGAGGATTACATGGCGGACGGTCTATACCGTTGGCTTTTATTGCCTGTTCGGGCGAAGTTTATCGCCCATATGCCGGGAGAAGGTACCTTGCAGTTACAGCGTGCTTGGCGCAGCTGCTTCGCGTCCTTTCCACGACCAAACGAGAAACGCGGTTTTGTTTGTATTTCAATAGTTGCGCAATTTTAGGCGACTATGGCTTTCGGTGAGTAATGGTGACAGGATTTTGCACTTCTCACTTGAAAGCTGGCAAAGCGATGCTAGCTGCCAGGGTTCTTCCTTTCCGTTCGAAGTATAGGCATTTATTTTTTTGTCAGGTACATGTTGTCCTAGAACTATATAAAAAAACAGTTCCCATTCCCAGGTTCTGACCATGGTTTTCGGGAGGTTTTCTCTGGTTGTTACTACTGGTTAGGAACTAAACATCTATGGTCCATAGAACGCTAACACGACAGTACCGGCGAGCCCCTGCAACACAGTTATTACTGGAAACCTCAGATGTTCGACCAGCCGAAAAACAGGTAACCGCAGGGAAGCCGTACTGTACACAGCATGCAAACCAGCCACACACACCCCCTACACCATCTGTGAGCCGATCTATGACCGATCGCCCACTAATCTACAACGACCTTGAACTGTTGCAGGGACGCAGCAACTGCAGCAAGCGCCGCATCGAGCTCCAACAACGACAAAGGTAACGATGCACGATACCTCGAACTAACATAACCACACCTTGCATGCACTGTCGCAGATAGCAAGCCGCTACTGCCCTTACTACCCGTCCTACTCTCGCAGAGGTTTTTTTCCCTTGGCTCTTGCCTTGGCACTTTTTTTCCTCTGCCCTTACAACCGCTACCCTCCGATCGCTTTCGTCCACTCTCTATCTCCTGATGGACCATGTTAATAAGTAATCTTACCCAGACGCATGGATAACATCACAGCCCGCATCCTGTGACTCCTGATTCAAAAACTAACATGTTATACGGAGGTGACAGTAGAACTTTTGGTTTGGTCACCACGTTGGTGTGGGCGTGGAGGGGCCCCATCCTTATAAAAAAAAATCTCTGGTTGTTGCGAAGCAACTGCCGGAACTAGAAATCCTGTCCTACGTTTTCCCAACAGAAACGCCCTTTGCCCAGCTATTTGGTTGAAATGGCCCTGAGTATACAATGAGTGAGAATTCGAGCAGCCCGCTCCACTTTGAGGGGTTGATAATTGAAAATATTAAAAAATGTCGCACTTTGTGAAAAACGTAATGGGACTTCCATTGATAAATGTAGAGGGGAGAGCGGATAAGTGGAAAGAGTACACTGAAAGCCTCTGTGAGGAGGAGCACTTGTCGAATGACGTGATGGAAGAACAGACACGGGTCAACAGGGAAGAGATAGGTGACCCAGTATTAGAATGAGAATTTAAAAGAGCTTTGGACTGCTTGAGATCAAGCAAGGCAGAAGGGATAGATAACATTCCATTGGAATTTAAAAAAATCATTGGAGGAAGCGACAACAAAACAACAATTCACGTTGGTGACTAGAATGTATGAGACTTGCGATATATGATCGGAAGTTCGGAGAACATCATCTACACGATTCCTGAGACAGCAAGAGTTGACTAGTGCAAGAATTACCACGCAATCAGATAACAGCTGACAAGAATAACACACAGAAGAATGGAAAAGAAAATTAAGACTGTATTAGGTGGCGCTCAGTTTGGCTTTAGGAAAGGGAAAAGCACCAGGGAGACAGTCCTGACGTCGCGGTTGATAATGGAAGTAAGACTGAAGAAACATCAAGTCACGTTCATAGGTTTTGTCAGCGTAGAAAAATGGTGCAACATGTTCGAAATTCTAGGGAAAATACAGGAAAATTATAGGCAAAGATGGGAGAAAAACAATATTTACAAGCATCAAGAGGGAACAGTAAGAGTGGAAGACCAAGAACGCAGTGCCCGGATGAAAAAGGGTGAGAGATGGATGTAGTCTGTCCAATCTATACATCGAAGAAGCAATAACGGAAATAAAAAAAAGGTTTAAGAGTGGGTGACAGAATATCGATGTTAAGATTCGGTGATGACATTTCTGTCCTCAATGAACTTGAAGAATTACAGGATCCGTTGGATGAAATGAACTTTCGAATGACTACGGAATACGGATTGAAAATAAATCAAATAAATACGGAAGTAATGAGAAGTAGCAGAAATGAAAAAAGCGAAAATCTGAACATTGGAATATTGGGGATCACGAAGTAGACGAAGTTAAGGAATTCTGCTGCCTAGGCAGCAAAATAAACCATTATGGATGGAGCAACGGAGATGTCAAAAGCAGACTGACACTAGCGAAAACGGCATTCATGACCAAGAGCAGTCTGCTGGTATCAAACATAGGCCTTAATTCGAGGAATAAATTTCTGAGAAAGTACGTTTGAAGCACAGTCCTGTATGATAGTGGAACTTGTACTGTGGAAAAACGAGGGCAGAAGAGAATCGAAGAATTTGAGATGTGGTGCTACAGACGAATGTTGAAAATTAGGTGAATTGATAAGGTGAGGAATGAGGAGGTTCTGCACAGAATCTGAGAGCAAAGGAATATGTGGGAAACACTGACGAGGAGAAGGGACAGGATGGTAGGACATCTGTTAAGACATCAGGGAATGACTTCCTTGGTACTAGAGGGAGTTGTAGAGGGCAAAAGCTGCAGAGGAAGACAGAGATTGGAACACATTCAGCAAATAATTAGGACGTAGGTTGCAAGTGCTACTCTGAGATGAAAAGGTTGTCACAGAAGAGGAATTCTTGGCGGTCTGCATCAAACCAGTCAGAAGATTGATGACTTAAAAAATGTGAACGTCACTCACAAGAGAACACTTTCACAACCCGCCTGAACGATGCGGCAAATGTAGTGTTAGTATATATCAAAGGATACAGCTACTAATCAGTCTGCGCGACCTCCTTCCAATCTTCGAGCGTCCAGTGCCTGTGTATTATTTTGTCCTGTGGCGTGCGGCAAGCGAAGGAACGCATGTGGGGCAACAACACCTGTACCTCTTAACGAGGAGGCAGATTCGGATGGTATGATTTGTTCTTGTTATGGAGCACTGAGCTGCTGAACGATCTGTTGCACTGTGGCCCGTCTATTATCTGTTATGATTTTCAGTTTTCGACGGCGACTCTTGCCAGTAACACGTTGTTGCCCACGATAGCTGACCGTCAGCGGCGAGTGTCTGACCGAGTGAGGTATTCACGGTGTCACGTGAAAATCCCATTGCCACACTTGATCCCGGACACAGCGCGTCCGACATGTCGAGAACTCGCGATCTGGACACGATCAAGTGCCTTGATACGGCACGACTGTCACCCCGACCTCCAGTACCAGGTCTGGCACGCCCAAGATACTCCACTCGTCGTGGAGAAAGGAGCGCTGTCTCCCAAACACAGCAGCTGTCTCTCGTTCAACTGTTCACGACTATACATGTAAAGCTCTTGCACAGATATACGCTGTTCCTTACATTCTATTCCCAATGTACAGGTTTAGGTATAAAACATTTTCATTTCAAATACCGTTAGAAACGTTAAGGATACTGCTAATTTATTTTCATGTAGATGAGTAGTCTCAAGGGGCTCAGAAAACAGTGAGCAACACGTTAGCATAACCGTAAGAAAGATCGAGATAAAAACAGAAATTTCCTTTATGCAAGTGGAACTGCGCTAGTTGTTAGCTCCAGGCTTGTGGATAGGACAAATTCAGTGATAGAACTTAAAGTGAGACTCGGAACTAGGAAGCAGAAACGTATTTACAGTTGTAAATTTTGTTATTGTTGTTATATTGAGTTGAGTGAGGTCCATCCGGACGTTTGTTCCAGTCTTAATGAAAACATACGCTACCGTAAGGAGACACATAGTTATGTTTGATATGATAGTCTACAACACTTAATATCTGTACTTAAAAAATTCGACCAGATCGAGTGGGACTCGCGCTCTGAGTGTTCCTTACAATAGTAATTATGTGTAAAGACAGTTCATTCACGCTGGGAATCGAGAATCTCGACGAGTTTTGCCTGTTATCGACATTAATACTGGCAAGGAATTTCAAGGCTTTAGAGAACGTTTTAATTTCAAGTTCGAAGTCGGATAACAAAGGGCAAAAGAAATATTCTTTTGTGTGATATAATTACAAGTCCACAATTTTCGGCCGTTTCCCTTTGCTTTACTGCTAAATCTTGCTTCTTGCCTAATTTAATGATTCTAGATCAACGGTAAATACCGTATAGGTTTTGTTGAATGAGTTCGCAAATATAAAAATATGTAACATAAATGACCAAATCTTTTGACTGCATTAACTTAGCAACTTACTTTTTTTCTTTTTTTTTTACACTGCTAAAGAAGCACAGATCGTAGTATGTGACATAAGTTTCAACTTGATACGTCTAACCGATCCTGAGGAAAAGGGTCTTTCACAGTCGGGCAGACACACACACACACACACACACACACACACACACACACACACGCAGACAGATGGAATAGACGAACAACTAAGCGATCCTATAAGGGTTCCGTTTTTACCTATTGTGGTACGGATCACTAAAAATCGTTAGACACCTTTATTCATATTTGACTATAGTAATGAAACGTTGCTATGTCGTAAGTGTTAAGATTTGAAGGGAAACTTCATTATTTTAAATGTCAATTGAATGGTCTCATGACATTTAACTTTTGCGTCTGCTGTGTTGTTAACTTACTAACAAAACCCCGTAGATTAAATAAACAGCGTCAAAGACTGTGTTCGAAAAACCAAAAGATTCTTCCCATTTGTGATCAGAAGGCTGATCCTAGGCATTTTCCTTTCCCTCTCTGCATAAATAACTGACGTCGCTGTCATCTGTCTGTAACAAATTTTTACAGGTGGTAGTAATGCACTCTCTCATAACCTCTACTGCCTCTGCAACTTATTGACTACATTTCTCACAGGAGGAAGACGTCTAATTAGGTCAAGTCTGGGAATGGTGCCTGAACGACGGAAGATACATGCCTTTCTGACAACTAAAATATTTTGGACAGCGCATCTAATGTGTTGAAACTACATACACTCCAAGACAAAATAAAACGACACACCACAAAGGAATTAGCCCAGTGGATCGGAAATCAGTAGATGTGATACACATGGACAAACAAACAAATGACTATAGTTTCATAAAAATTGGATGATTTATTCAAGAGAAAGAGTTTCACAAATCGAGCACGTCAATAGTGTGTTTGTCCACCTGTGGCCCTTATGAAAGCAGTTATTCGGTTTAACATTGATTGACAGTGATGTTGGATGCCCTCCTGACGGATATCGTGCCAAGTTCTGTCGAATTGGGCGCTACGTCATTATAATCCCAAGATGGTTGCAGGGCCCTGCCCAGAAGCTCCAAATGTTCTCAATTGGAAAGGGATTCGGCAGCATTGCTTTCTATAGTAGGGTTTGGCAAGCACGAAGACAGGTAGTAGAAACTCTCTCCATGTGTGGGCGGACATTATCTTGAATGTAAATTCAGGGTGGCTTGCCATGAAGGGCAACAAAATGCAGCGTAGAATATCGTCGAGTTGCCAATTTGCTGTAAGATTGCAATGGATGACAACAAAAGGGGTCCTGCTATGAAAAGAAATGATACCCCAGACCATGACTCCTGGCCGTCGGGCCGTATATGGCGGGCGACAGTCGTTTTGGTATCACACCGCTGTCCAGGGCGTCACCACACACCTCTTAGCTCGTTATCGCGGGGCTCAATTCGAAGCGGGACTGATCACTGAAGACAGTTCTACTCCAGTCAATGAGATTCCAGGCCGAAGAACTATTTGAAGATGCCCCAGACAGCGGTGGAATAGCAAACTGTCTGTCGCCCGCCACAGGGTCCGACAACCACGAGAGATGGTCTGGGATGCCATTCGTTTTCATGGCAGGACCCCTCTGGTTGTAATCTGCGACACCCTTACAGCACAGCGGTACGTCGACGATATTCTACGCCCTGTTTTGTTGCCCTTCCTGGCAAGCTATCTCGGGCTTACATTTCAGCAAGTTAATGCCCGCCTACATTCGGGGAGAGACTGCTTGTTTTCGTGATTTCCAAACCCTAGCCTAGTCAGCAAGGTTTCCGGAGCCCTCCCCAATTGAGAATGTTTGGAGCATTATGAGCAGGGCCCTACAACCAGCTCGGGATTTTGACGGTCTGACGCGGAAATTGGACAGAATTTAGCTCGTTATCCCTCAGGAGGACATTGAACAACTCTACCAATCAATGCGAAGCCGAATAACGTCTAGCAAGGACCAGAAATGGACCAAGCATTTTTGACTTGCTCAATTTGCTCAGTTAGGTTCCCAGAGTATCAGTCGCTCCTAGAATTTACGGTGTTCCAAAGAAATATAGGGAAATTTATCCTTTGAGGCCAATAGTGAATGGGATCAATTCGCCTACTTACAATTTGGCAAGGTATCTAGCGTGCAAATTAAAACGTCTAGTTGGCAAGACGGACTCTTATATGAAGAACTCGACACACTTCATAGAACGCCTAAAGGGAGAAACAATTTTACATACGGACATCAGCTTTGACGTGAAGTCACTATTTACGAACGTGCCAGTAGACGAAACTATCCGCATCCTTCAGGAGCACGACCCACCAGACATATGCGACCTGGTTGAGTTGTGCCTGACTTCAACTACTTGAAATGGCGAGGAAAATACTACGAGCAGACGGACGACGTAGCAAGGGGGTCTCCCCTATCTCGGCTGGCAGCCGACAAATTCATGGAAGCCTTTGACGCAACGGCCCTTGGTTCAGGCGCCAACGTTGCTGGTTCAGATACGCAGACGACACGTTCGCTATATGGCCTCATGATGAAACGGAGCGACACCAGTTTCACGAATATTTGAACAACATGCACGGGAAGATACAGTGCACGCTCGAATTAGAGAAGAATGGTACAACTCCATTTCTGGACGTCGAAGTATACAGGGCAACGGAGGGCACACTGGGGCATAGAGTGTATCGCAAGCCGACACATTCAAACAGGTATCTGAACGCTCAATCCTACCACCACCCAGCGCAAAACAACTCGGTCGTCCGTTCTTTCGTAACCCGTGCGCAGCGCCAAAGTGATGCTCCAAACATAACACCTGAGCTTAAAAGGCTACGCGCAATGTTTATAGCCAATGGATACAGCCATAAGTCGATCCACACAGCCTTGTCGACGAATACAAGTAAGATAAGCAAGAAATAGACAAACTGCAGCCAGGAGTGCGCTTACCTTATATGAAAAATGTTACTGACCGAATAGGCAAACATCTTCGCCGGGTTGGGGTGCAGCTTGTCTTCTCTAGTGGTCGCAGGATCCAGGACGTGCTAGGCTCCACTAAGGACAAGGTGGGTATACAAGGTGGAATGCGAATGTGAAGAGGCATACGTCGGCGAGACTGACAGGCCAATAGCAACGCGCATTCGGGAACACGAGCGCTGTATTCGTCCAGGGCAACACAACAAATCTGCAGTGGCAGAGCATCAGCAAGATTGCGGAAAACAAATAAAATTCAGCGAAGCCTGTGTGTTGGCCAAGCAGCCGGTTATGACGAAATGCAAGATCAGGGAGACCATATAAATACTCAAACACCCAAAGAACATGAATAGAGGCCCATCTGGGTCCCATCACTGTCAACACGAGGCGCGAGCACTACCGGCGGGTAACTGCCGCCGTCCAGCACTTGGTAAAGGGGAACCAATTTCTCTTTCGCCGGTGGCCACCAATCATGGCACATGATACAAGAGCCAATATACAACAGAGATCACGCTCTCCCACCCACCGCAGTAACCTATTAAAATAAAGTTGCCTCTCCTTCTTCCTTATGTGACCAATGAAATGGAATAAAATTATGACGTAGTAGCATGCGCAGTGAACGGTTATAACAAAATATACGGGACACTACATAGCTAGAACGCATCAGTAGACCAAGAAGAAGGCCGCTGCAACCGTGGCCGAAAAGTTGGTTTTCTCCAGCAGTAGTTTTATACAATTTGGCGCGGTCCGATACCTAGAAAACTTTTATGTCGACTGGCTCTGGCCGCGGAAGCCAACGCAATTATAGTTTTCGAGTATCAACTAGAGGAGACAAAAGATGGACCGATGGACTCATGGACCAATAGAGCAATGAGTTACTAATTTTTGGTGCGGACGATTACTGACCTGAAAGTATTGGCAGTTTCGACGCTGGAGTTGTAGTATAAATCTCAATAATCAGGCTGTTTAGCTCGTTACTCGTGTCACATTACTTTTGTTGCATTATCCCTCTTTCGTGTTATACGTTTGAGCCACAATGCATACTTTTCTTTAACTGCAACTTATTTTGTTTGGTTCCTTCTATGTCTACAATTTAAAATTATTTCCTAAGGTACATTAAGTAAGTGTATTCACAGTTGCGAATACGAACAACCATCGGCTGTATGAAGGAATGTCGACAGTGAAAATTTGTGCCGGATCAGGGCCCGAACCCAGATTTCCCGCTTTACGCGAGCGGTAACCTTAACAGCACTTGGGTTTCCGTGCACGACTCACAACCAGGCCCAGACTTCCATATATCTTTGTTCCTACGTCACGACCTGTACTCATACACATATTATGTAATTCCCGTACATGGGGAGGACATTTTAATCGAAAGTCACTGCCCGGCATCGGCGGATAATTTCAATATTGCAGTGCCTGTGTTATTAACAAGAACGCTGCATGTTCCTTATAACATGCATGCATTCATGCATGTTGTTCTAAACAATACAGGCTGTGCAACATCGTACTTACGTAACGTGTGTCAGCCTATCGCTCGTTCATTCACAATGTTTCGTACACGCTTTCGCGAAAGCGAACTTTCACGGTTGTGGACTGGGTCAAGATTTACATGAAAGAAGAGGAGTACGAAGTTGCCAGGAACTAATCATATACAGTGAATTAATAAGAAATTATCCTACACTATTGCACGTTTATGTTTACACAGAATATAATGAAAAGGTAACTCAGCAGGAAATCCGTAATTATGGAAAAAGCTGTAAGTTTTTTAGTTGTATTAAACCGCTGCTGTACCTCGTACTATTAGCTTAATATTTACGTGGCTGCTTCGATATTTGTCCAAGAAAAATAATTGTATGCTGGAGGAACAGAGGCCTGTTTACCGTGAATACTGTTACTTGACATTCAACTAATAATAGTCTCTAGTTCCTTAAGCTAGATAATCAGAGAATTTCGGAAGAGTGTGCGTATTGAGATACCGTATCCATGTTTTGAATTTTCTTTTCAAATTGTAGTAATTTCCAGTTCCTCGCTCTATGTCTGAACAATATTAATACTACTGGCTTTTGATTAACAAATGCTTTACAAACTGTTCCTGTACTTTCCCAGGGATCAAAGTGACCAGAGAGAGTTTTAACTTTCGTTTCCCACAACCTTCAACTACATTCTTCTGTCTATCTATTTCTGCTATGCTATCCGGTCTCCAACCATTGTAGGTTTTACTGACCATTTCCATTTTCTTCGTGTAAGTCCGTTATTTGTTCACATGTTTCATCTATTTCTTCCTCCTCTGCATCATATTTTGGCATGTAAACACGAAGGATCTAAACATCCACAAGGGTCACTAAGCATCTTCATTGCTGTCATTCTTTCATTCAGTGGGACAACTTAATTAACGTTCTCATACTATTTTTCTTGTGATGACTCCAACAGCATTTTTTCCTCTCCTCCTTTGGATATTAAATCGTATTCTTCCTTTTTCAAATTCTCCTTTTCCTTCGTATGGGACTTCACTTAGTCCTAAAATACTAATGCTGTAATCCTGAATCTCCCTAGTTCGTCCCATCTATTCATCGTTCTTACATCCCACTTCCACTTCTCCATCCACATACTTTTCTTTCTATCTCCTTATTATACGTTAATACATAACACTGCTGTCCAGAGAAAGGACCCCCATGGAGATCCGAATGCGGCTGCATTACTCCCAGAATCTTCTTCTTAGAATTTGCCACGCTTGTGAATTTCATCCACTTGCAACGCATACCGCAAGGATCTTTAATACGGTGGTTTCGCGCTTCCTTCTGCATCCTATACTTAATAGGATCATGTACCTTTAGAAATGTTTGTTGATTCTCATCATTTTGGTGTTGTCTACATTTACCCTCATATTTTATCCATTTTGGATGGAGAACACAGCAGCTGTTTTCGGAAATAATACTGCAGAAAATAGTGCACAGAGGCACTTCATACTTAACTGCAGATGATCAAAGCGTTGGCTGAATCACAAGATTTATGATGAAAACGATGGTAAGAATGGAAAAAGAATATAGAATCACGATGCATGTGGACAAGACCAAAATAATGAGAACCAACAATCATGAAGGTTACATTTTATTGGGAGGATATACACTGCAATAGGTAAAATTTAGAAAGTTTGCTAACAGAAAATGGAAGCTGTGAGAAAGAAGTAAGAAATGAAATTTCCGTGGGTGAAACAACTTTTGAAAAGGTGAAAGGTGTGTTAATAGCAAAAAGAATTCAGATTGCAATAACAGAGAGATTCACAAAGATTTTATCAGGAGGTTAATGTTACTTGGCAGCGAAAGATGGACAGTCAAATAGAGAGAGAAAAAATACGTGGATAGTTTTGAAAGATAGTGGTGGAGAAAAATGGAGTGAAATGGACTGCAGAGGAGAGAAAACTAGTGTAAATAGTAAGAACGAGAAAGACATCTCATCTGGGACGAATACTGCGAAGACAACAAAGGCGAAGGCTTAAAAAGTTAACTAATACTCATATTTTCAAGTAAAGGTAATGAGAGACAGTTCTTAGTGCAAAACTTTCTGAACTGAGTTTCTTGATTAGTTTCTGTAAAGTTTGGAAGGTAGGAGACGAGGTACTGGCAGAAGTAAAGCTGTGAGTACCGGGCGTGAGTCGTGCTTCGGTAGCTCAGTTGGTAGAGCACTTGCCCGCGAAAGGCAAAGGTCTCAAGTTCGAGTCTCGGTCGGGCACACAGTTTTAATCTGCCAGGAAGTTTCATATCAGCGCACACTCCGCTGCAGAGTGAAAAACTCATTCTGGAAACATCCCTCAGGCTGTGGCTAAGCCATGTCTACGCAATATCCTTTCTTTCAGGAGTGCTAGTTCTGCAAGGTTCGCAGGAGAGCTTCTGTAAAGTTTGGAAGGTAGGAGACGAGGTACTGGCAGAAGTAAAGCTGTGAGTACCGGGCGTGAGTCGTGCTTGGGTAGCTCAGTTGGTAGAGCACTTGCCCGCGAAAGGCAAAGGTCCCAAGTTCGAGTCTCGGTCGGGCACACAGTTTTAATCTGCCAGGAAGTTTCATATCAGCGCACACTCCGCTGCAGAGTGAAAAACTCATTCTGGAAACATCCCCCAGGCTGTGGCTAAGCCATGTCTCCGCAATATCCTTTCTTTCAGGAGTGCTAGTTCTGCAAGGTTCGCAGGAGAGCTTCTGTAAAGTTTGGAAGGTAGGAGACGAGGTACTGGCAGAAGTAAAGCTGTGAGTACCGGGCGTGAGTTGTGCTTCGGTAGCTCAGTTGGTAGAGCACTTGCCCGTGAAAGGCAAAGGTCCCAAGTTCGAGTCTCGGTCGGGCACACAGTTTTAATCTGCCAGGAAGTTTCATATCAGCGCACACTCCGCTGCAGAGTGAAAAACTCATTCTGGAGTTTATGTACTCTCTATTTTGTCTGTTCCCGTTTTATCTCATTATCTATCCGGACACCAAGTAATTTTACACGTTTTGCTTCTTATATTGAATGACAGTTAACAGACATTCCTGTTTGTTTGAAACTGCATAATAAAAGTCTCTGTGAGTTTTAAATATTGACATGCCTACTGTGAAATTGTCGAGGACTGTTGATCTATGTTCAGTGTTTTGTCTGATGTGGTTGAGCTTGCGTCCTTGATTACTGTTCTTCTGAAATTACAACTCGTCAGTTCTGAGCTCCCGTTTAAATTCATTGGAAAGTCATTTAAGGAGGTTAAGAAAACGAATGGAGCCAGTATTTTATCTAGTTGGATTCCGTATTTTGTAATTCTCTATTTTATTTCTGAAGTGCTTTTTGTCAGTGTTACAGTCTGCTTTGTGTTATGAAGGTAAGTGCAAGCAAGTGCAATGCGAGTCATGTTACAACATTTCGGTTAGTAAGAAGTTATTTTTGAATGGCCATTGATAATGTCACTAACATTAAGCAATAGAATATTTTTTTCTTTTGGGGTTTTCATTCATGAGGTCATTAGTGGTCTTTTTCTTTGGAGATTCCTTCACGGAAGTCAAACTAAGAGGTATTTGCTACGTTCTGCTGTATAAAAAGGGTAAGTAAGAGGGGGTCAAAAAAGTTTTCAACAGATTGGAAAGAATTAAAAGGATTAGAGGATTCCGTTATCTCTGCTTTTACACATGTGTGCCATTGTCGCATATTTAAGCCTTTTAAGAAGAATAACGGAATCATTAAAAAGACAGAACAAAGATGGTCCCATTAATTCAGCACAAAATTTCAATAACCTACTACAAACTTGGTCATAGGCACAAGAATTACTGCTCTTTAGTGAGTCATCTTACAGGTGCACGAAACATTAATCCCAGCCGGTAGTCATTCTTCCGATTCATTTTATCCTCTAATGTTTTAGAGGGAAAGGTGGCTTAAGATACTGCAGAAATATATATTTTTTAAGAACTATATAAACTTTTTATATACACTGTCTACTACGTTAAACGTTTCCAGTTGTTCTTCCAGTAAGATTCCTCTAGACAATGTGACGAAGTCAGTGGCTACTATTTCGTTATACATAGTATTTCGTTTCATGATCTGAACCTAGTTGATCGGTATATTTTATCGTCAACTTTTGACGATCGTAATTTCCAATGTCTACTGAAAAATAAATTTAACGCTCCTTGAGAACTTAACTGTGGGATAAAGTCAACAACTTCATGTGTTATGTCACAGAAAATCAACATTCAAGTCTTAACTTTAGTAAAGCTACTTCTAACAGCTGGTTGAAACATAACATGTTTTCTACTGGTGGCCTGACCATTGGCAGTATTGCTTCATATATTGTCTTTCTGTGTCAAAAAGAGATTATCGGTTTGTTATTAGAAAGCGGTGCATTCTTTCCTCTTGCAACAATCTGTTTTCAGATTGCTCTAAGTTGTCCATATCATGTACAGTAGCAATAACAATGCAGCCCATTGTACATTCTATATGCTTATACAGTCCTTCCACTTCTTTTCTAAGCAACCTTTTTTTTTATGCAGAAGTGCTTGTAGATGTCCTTCTATAAAACATGTAACCTATGAAGACACAGTCACCATCGTGGAAGAGCACATTTCCAGTCAATGATGATTTATTCTTTGTGGTGTAGTAAAATCGTTGTGGTAGTAGTAGTTTTACTCTCTTTTACAACGATGTTGGACATATCTTGGTGTTACAAATTAAGAACATCTAAAATAAAGTAATTCACGCATACAGACTTTCATGTACTTAGAGGTCTATTATGACAAGGATGGAACAGGCAAAGGGCCGTTATCTTATAATAGGAACCATCGTCTCAGTTGCCCGAATTAATTTAGGGATCCCACGGAAAACCTAACTCAAGATGGATAAAGGTGCGAGCCTACACCCTCCCGAATACAAGGCCACTCTGTTTAAAACAGTGCTACCTCATTCGGTTTATCTCTAGTGTAAAAATAAGTTATTTAATAATGTAAGAGGCTAATGTGCTACATCGTTCGTTCATTTCTGACTCTCAGTCACTTCACACACTAAACACAAATTGTTCTCTAATGTTACACACACTACTAGCTGACTTCAGTACCGTTTTCTGTACCGCAGCTTCCCATTTGCTAGCCTGAAAAACTGAGTTACCATCCGTCCACAACGAGTGAGATATTGAGCTCAGGAGGATAAGGTGTTAATACTACAGTAAAATTTTCCAGAAAAGACAAAGAGAAGGAAAAATATAGTGTGAAAGTGGTGTGTGGAGTAATAGATGTTTTATTATCGTTATTATTATTTATTTGTTACATTTTTTACCAGACGCTTACTCTAGATTATCTAAGTAATCATTCAATCTATAAAATGAATTAGTTAACGGGTAATATTTCACTACCTTCTTAAATAAGTTTATTTTAGCAGTTTCTTTAGTCTCCTTCGGCAGTTTATTATAGAAGTGCCATCCACATTTAATTTGTCATTTTCCCTCTTCACAATGAAATTTATGGCACTAGATTTCTTTATGTTCAGTATCACTTCATTGCTTATTGACCAGTTGCCAACTTCTTTGATGGTTTCTTATGCTTTCTCTGCAGGAAGTTCTCTTGTTTTCTCAGTGACTATAATATTGCTGTCATCAGCAAAGCGAATTTTTTCGCGATGACTAACTCTGCCAGGAAAGTCATTCATGTGCATCAGGAATAGTATTGGTCCTAATATGCTACACTGAAGAAATCTTGTATAAATGTACGAGGGCTGTTCAATAAAGAATGATCATAACTTTATGGTCATAATTTCTCGCGCTAAAATTTAATCTTATGATATTCTGTTAGCTTAATGTGCAAGAAACACGCCTTAGTAGTTTCATTGTTGGGACTCCTGGTTCCCGCCTGTGAGAGGCAGGCAAGGTCAGACATGTTCAGTATTGCCTACCGCTGCAGTGGAGGTAACACGCGAGGAACAATTTGCGGCTTTGAAATTCTACTTCGGTCTTAACAAATCTTCAGCTGGGGGGGGGGGGGGGGGGGACAATCATTTCAAAGGAAGGTGGACCCGGTGCTCCAGTTACTGTTCGTACGGAAGAAAACATCAACACTGCTGCTGTCATTGTGAGAGAGGATTGACGAGTTACCGTAAGATCACTTTCTGAAATCCTGAACATTTCAGTGGGTGCCACCCACACGTTGGTGACAGAAAAATTACACGTGACACGCGATGGGTTCCAAGACTGTTGATTCTCGGACAAAAGGACGTTCGCGTGCAGGTTTCTTTCAAATGTAATCACTGCTGATGAAACCTGGCTAAATCATTTTGATCCAGAGAGCAAACGGCAAAGCCCAGTGTGGAAGTCTTCTTCATCACTAACCCCCAAAAAAGCAAAAGTGATTGTTTATGCTGGGAAAGTTATGGCCATCTCATTCTTTGATATTCATGGAATGGTTTATCAGCATGTTGTGCCTGCACACACATTAGTAACTGGAAAATACTTCAGGGATGTCCTGAAAACATTGCAAGTCCATATCAGGCGCAAAAGACCACATTTCCGAGAAGCAGGCTGGATGCTGCACCACGATAATGCGCGGCTGCATATTGCCAATGTTGTTGCTGAATGTCTTGCAAACTCAATGTGAAGGGCATCCCTCACCCTCCCTATAGTCCGGATTTAGCCCCATGTGACTTTTTTCTATTCCTTAACATGAAGAAACGCCCTTGTGGGAGGCATTATCAATCATCAGAAGCAGTGGTGAAGGCTGCGGAGGCGATTTTGAAGGGCCTCTCAAAAAATGGTTTCCACCAAGTATTTGAAGACTGGCAGAAACGCTTGGACAAGTACATCGCATTCATGGGAGACTACTTTGAGAAGGACCATCAAAATTATGAGGATTAGTAGAAGTATGTTGTCAAAAAAAAATTATGATCATTCTTTACTGAACAGCCCACGTATTATAATTCCCAGCATCAACGGTTCCTTCAAATTCCTCAATGTCCGTATAGTCAACCTCCAACGTTATAGTGAAGATTTTCGTATCCTGAATTAAGCAACCGTACTTGTCCAGGAATGGAAAGTCTGGTAGAAATCGATCGCGGGGAAAACGAATTTGGGTTCTGGAGGAGCATGCGCGGCAATACTGGTCGTACGACTTACCTTAGAAGATAGGCTGAAGGACAATAGCCCCGATTTATAACACTTGTAGGTTTAGATGAAGCGTTTGACAACGTTGACTGTAAAACAGTATACATTATGAAGTTATCAATAAATTTAAGAGAGCGAAAGTTTTTCTACAAATTGTACAGAAGCAAGACTGCAGTTACAAGGGCCGAAGGAGATGAATGGGAGGTAGGAGCTCAGAAGAAAATAAGGCAGGATTGTGGTCTGTCCCACGTGTTATTCAGTCTGCACTCAGAGGAAGCTGCAAAGGAAAACAAAGAAACATTTGGAAAGGAAAATAAACTTCAGGAAGAGTAAATAAAAATTTTGAGGTTTGCCAATGATATTGTAATTCTGTCACAGATGCCCTGGACTTGAAGTATCAGCTGAACGGAATGTGTCAGATTGGATAGTATCTTGGAAAGAGATTCTAACAGGAACATCGACGAAAGACAAACAAGTTCACGAAATTTTTTCGCAACTACGGGATCTTTCTAATATCAAGTGCGTTAGGTATGAAGATATTACTTACTGGCGACACATGAAAATTTGTGCCGGACCGGGACTCGAACCCGAATTTACCACTTGTCACGAGTAGTCGCCTGAACAACTTTGGCTATCCGAGCATGCTTCCATGACCCACCCAAACTTCCATATGTCATACTGTCTACGATCCCGTCGCTCGCAATTTTACTTGGATTCCCGCCACAGGATATCTAGAAGAAAACGTATTCAACTTTAGTATTACAGTCGTAATTTTACCCGTCGAGGCTGGTAATACTTATTTTAACAGTGTCTGACGAATCAGACATTGGTGACGATCTTGCAGCTGTACTAAATTTAAGAAATTTTTTCCCAGTTGTGGAATCTTTCTGAAATTATCTGCATTAGGTATGAAGTTATTACTTATTGGTGCTACACGAAAATTTGTGCCGTAATGCTAACGTTGAATATGTTAGTGTCGTTGAAACCCTCTGGCGTGAACCTAAGTAAAGTTGCGAGCGATAGAGTCGTAGGCGGTATGACATGGAAGTCCAGGTCAGTCCTGGAAGTGTGCTTGGATAGCCGAAGTTGTTAAGGCGACCGTTAGCGGCAATCGGGATATCAGGGTTCGAGTCCCGTGTCACAAATAAGTAATATCTATCTACCTAATGCATCCAGTGTCAGGAAAGATTCTGCAATTACGAATGTATTTCATAAAGTTATTATAGGTGCAAGATTGTCACCAATGAATGTTTCTTCAGACATTCTTAAAAATAAGTTAAACAAGTTCGATGGAATGCAGTAGAATTAAAGCAGATAATGCAGAGATAAGTAGATTAGGAAATGAGACACTGAAAGTAGTAAACGAGTTCTTTTATTTTAGCAGCAAGTAATTAACGATAATAGAAGTGAAGAGGATATAAAAAGCAAACTAAAAATAGCAAGAAAATCTCTTCTGAAAAAGAGAAATATATTGACATCTAACATAATTTTAAGGGTTAGGAAGTTTTCTGAAAGTATTTGTTTGGAGCATAGTCTTATAACTAGCGATACATGGAGTTTATATGGTACAGACGAGAAGAAAATACAAATGCAGTGCTACAGAAGAACACTGAAGATTAGATTTATAGATTCGTATAACTTAGAAGAGGTACTGAATCTAACTGGGGAGAAAATAACTTTATGGCACAACTTGTGGAGTCTGCTCTTTCATATTAAAAAAGTGCAAGCACATATGCACTACTAATAAGCAACCGATTTGAATAACCAATGGTATTACAAATAACTTAGGAGGAAAAAGGGTATGTATCATAATATAAAGGACGGCAGGGTCCAGTACAGGAATTTTACTCTAGATAATACTGCGAAGTGCTGAGGAATGTTATGAGACAGGTTAAAATAGTGTAATTACTCCACGAGAACATAAAGCTTTCGGATCAAGATTAAAACTATGCATATCGTCGGTTGTGAAAGAGGTATCAGTGCAAAATATGGGTGCCCAACATACTAATATTAAAAGACAAACCTAGGTTGCACAATCTAGGGCTGTTGTTAATATGTCGAGCACCCATATTATGCACAAAATAATGTTGCTGCAACACCCCTCCACAATGGATTGGAGTATCTCAACATATTACACGTCTTTTTTGCGGGAATAAAAATGTTAGTGATCCACCAGAATTGTGGAAAATATTTAATAGTTACTTCTTCCCAACAGTGGGCAAGTTAAATCAAAATTTTATTGGTACAGGAAAATACGTAGAGCTTTTGAAATGGTATTCCGTGACAACTACAGGTATGTCATACGCAGCTACCCGAAGCAAGTAAACACGAAACTGAATCGATTAAACAGGTCGACAAGTAAAGTCAGTGGTGTTCTTTATTAAGCTGGGACCCGTTAATATGAAAATGATATGCGTTTTTCCACCACCCTCAGTTTTCTGTGCACAACTACGACTTGTCCCAAACTGATGCGCGCTATTCACTGTTTACTATGGGCTTCGAAATCTAGGTTACGTAGTGTAATTTACATTAATGTGGCAAAATTGCTTGTTTGTAGGATGGTGAAGTAGACGGGACGAATGGACTTCAAAGCTAACATTCAGTTATCGCCGCAGAAATGGACAGTTAAGTGAGTTAGAGATTTAGAACAAGGTGCTTACGCACGTTGTTGTGTTCGGTGTTACATTATCGAAGCTGTATCAAAATGTGAGGAAGGCGGTTTGTGAATAGCTCAAATCCATTTTGTTACATACGTGGAACTTATGTGATACGTAACAAGACGCCGATAAATAACAGATTTCTGCATAAATCATATTTTGCTTATTTCGGCATGAAGTTCGATCAGAACAAGTCATTTGCTCCACACATTGTGTATTATACATGTGTGGAGCAATTAAGAAAGTGGAGTGAAGGTAAAATGAAGTGTTAGAACTTCGCCATCCCCACGGTATGGCGCGAATAGAGGAACCACGTCGACGATTGTTACTTCTGTATAACGGAAGTAGCGGTGTACATCGAAAGAGACATGAATAAAATCGTGCATCCGAACTTAGATTCGGCGATTAGACTCCCTCTCATGGTCCAGGGCTACCAGTCGCCTCTGCACCAACATTAATGGATACGTTTGAAACTCTTGCTAAAACAGAACTGGTGAAAGATTTGGGACTCTCGAAAGACGCAGCACGACTTCTGGGAGCGCACTTAGTGAAAATAATTACTTTCACATGGTGCTCCGTATCCGTATTCAGTGTAGGGAAATCGTGTTAAAGACTTTAGGGAACTTTTCGTTGGAGATGTTTTAATGGTGTTTTGCAAAGACGTCGCCGGATTAGCGACGACAGTGCGAACTAAAGAGTACGACAGTAAACAATGGAAATTATTTATAGATTCTTCAAAGCGAAGTTTGAAAGGAGTATTGCTAGATATTGGATATTAGCTAGCCTCAATTCCAGTTGTGAATTCAGATCAATTAAAAGAGACATGCAGTACCATGAAAGTATTTCTTCAAACTGTGAATTATGAAGAATATTAGAGGCTTTTATGTGGTAACTTTAAAGTGATTGGCGTTCTTGTCGGCAAAAAATTAGGGTAAACCAAGATGCCTTGCTGTACGTGTGAACGGGACAGTAAAGCATGTTACGAGCAATGGAGTAGGACAGAGTAGTCTAAGAAGAGAAACCCGATAACGGGATCGAAGAACGTTGTGAATGAGCATTTGGTTAATCCAGTTCATATTTTATTGACTCCACTGCACATCAAATTAGGACTGATGAAGCATTATGTGAAAGCATTGGACGAAACGGGAATCTGTTTCCAGTATTTGTGTGGCCAATTTCCAAATCTGGCTGCAGCAAAGTTGAAAGAAGGGATATTTGTTGGACTAGATATTGATGTCTGATGGAAACTTTGAAATAACAATGACGGAAATAGAGCAGCAAGTTTGGAGAAGTTTAAAAATGTTATGCACCGTTTTCTTGGACAAAATAGGCAGACTTTAAAATAGTGGAAGACACTCTAGAGTCGTTTAAACAATTAAGATGCGAGATCTCCATAGAACTGCATTTTCTAATGTCACACCTAGACAATTATCAGGGCACTTTGGCTGACACATTAGAGGAACACGTGAACGGTACCATCAGGACTTAAAACTCGAGAACATTGTTATGAAACGCGTTACGAAAAAAAAATATGATGCCTGATTACTTCTAGTGTATTGCACATGAAGGGGAAGTAACACGCAGAAGGAAGGACATCAAGCGTTCAGTCGTGAGCAACCGTCAACGCAAGTAATACAGCCACCTGGCAAGTGTCCATACCACCATATTTGCTTCACCTAATTCATATCTCTCACTCTACTTTTTTTGCAGCTTTATTGTTCTTCTTCGCCTCCATCTCTCTGAAATTGCTTTCTGATTTCATTGGATGCAGATTTCGATGATGGTGGTGGTGGTGGTGGTGGTGGTGGTGGTGGTGGTGGTAGTGGTGGTGGTGGTGTTGGTGGTGGTCATGATGCAAAACCCTGACGTGCTGTAGAGAAATAGGCTTTAGATTCGTGGTCAGTGTAACCGGATCAGTCAAAAGTTCATACACTCATCCAAGCTCCAGATAAAAATTCAGTATTTGTCGACCTGTGTTATTACCTCATTAAAGAGTAGTCTCCCATCTCCCATGGGTATGATGAAATTTCAAGTTAAATTGTAAAGATCAGCACACCATACATTAGTTCAGTACTTACCTGTGCGATGAGTTTCAGATATGGTCAGTTTCCTGACAAATTCAAATACTCGCTATCTCGTTAGTGAAACTATTTTATAAAAATAGTGAAAACGATAAAGTAGACGATTACTGGCCACTTCCTTTTCCAACAGTGTTTTCAAAAGCTTTCGGGAAAGCAATGTGTGTGTGTGTGTGTGTGTGTGTGTGTGTGTGTGTGTGTGTGTGTGTGTGTGAGTAGCACCACATCTCATTCTCAGTACACACAGTTTGCTGTCCTGTCCGAGTCTCAATTTGGCTTTTGGAAGGGAGTATAAAAAAATTAAAAAAAAGATGTTTATTCTTTTGTGTGTGAGGTGGCAGCAGCAGTGCTCGGCTATAGGCTGATGACAATAAATATTGTCTTTGGTTTACAAAAGAATTTGATTTCGTGGACCCTAAATTGGAACATTGTAAGATCAGGGAAGAGTCTCAGCAATGGTTTAAATTATATCTGAAAAGAAGGAAGAAGAAAGTAGTCTTCTAGCGCCCGCAAACAGAGAAAAAATTCGAATCTGACTGAGGTCATATAAAGTTGGGGGTGCCACAGGGTCTTGTTCTGATCCATTCCACTGCCGAAAATAAAAATGCAGTGCCCTCAGGGACAAGGTAATTTTACTGACAGGTAAGGTGACCGAAGGATGCTAACAGTCAGTGAGATCTCCCATTTTAAATTCTTAGGACTGAGGGTGGGTAGAAGCTTTCTGAAAAGTATCATGTTGAAGATAATGTGCAGAAATTAAATACTGCCATCTTCACTATAAAAAAGACCTCTGTCTCCGACACTGAAACCCGAAGGTTTGTCTACTTTGCTTACTTTATCTCTACTCGTATTATCTCGTATGGTCAACTCTGTGCGATCACCATGAACGTTCTTCGCCCAGAAACGGGCGGTCAGACTGATCTGCGGAGTGAGTTCGCGAACTTCACGTAGGCCCGTTCTTCAGCTGTTTCGGAATTCCGACACTGTATCCTTGTACGTATGTTACAGCATAGGACTTACTTTTGATAACATCGCCTCATTCACGAGAAACTGCAACATTCATTCAGTGAACACTAGGCAGTAAAACGGCATACATTAGGATGATACTTCCATAAGTATTGCATAGAAAGATGTACGCTATTCAGTAGTTTTCGTTTTGAATAGGCTTCCAGCAGAACTGACATGATTGTTAGATCCTAAGTATTCAAATCGAAATTGAAAGGTTTCCTTGTGGCTCACTCTTTCCGTTCTGTACTTGACTGCCTTGAAGTTGAGAACATTTCTCTGTGATGAGTTATTTATTCTTACACCCAGGGATCGGTTTATAGCATATCTCCAGAAACACCAAGGAATTATCAGTTTGGTAATGGTGGAAACTGTGGGAGGTAAAAATCGTAGGGGCAGACAAAAACCGTCGTAGCAGCAGCAGTTATGCAAGGATGAAGGAACTTGCATAGAATAGACTAACGTGGAGGGCTACGCCAGACCAATTTTCGAACAGAAGACCTTGACGACAACATGTACGACGGTAAGTCAATTATTATCCGCAATTTAGTAATATTTTTGTTTAGTTTGTTAGTACTGTTGTTATACGTTGATGATGCATGCTTTGTTTATTTGTTGTTAAATCTTTGCAATTTTCAGACTGCTAGGCTAGTTTCGTTATCGCTGCCGTGCTGTTAATCATGGCTGTTCCGCTGTCTACGGGCGACCTCTGTGACCGAGCGGTTCTAGGCGCTTCAGTACGGAACGGCCCAGCTGCTACGGTCGCAGGTTCGAATCCTGCCTCGGGCATGGATGTGTGTGATGTCCTTTGGTTTGTTAGGTTTAAGTAGTTCTAAGTTCTAGGGACTGATGACCACAGATGTTAAGTCCCATAGTGCTCAGAGGCATTTGAACCATTTTGAACCGCTGTCTATTTGCACCAAAGAAGAGCAACGTTCAGTGATCAGTTTTTTGTAGTCGGAAGGCGTATCAGGGGCCGAAATTCATCGAGGACTTTTGGTACAGTACGGGAACAGTACTTTGGCACAACGGAGTGTCTACGAATAGATTGAAAAATTCCGAAATGGTCGCACAAGTGTTACGCACGATGAAGGAGCCGGACGACCGTTTACCGCTACAAATGCAGAAACCATTGAACGTTCACGTGAAATGATTCTCTTAGACAGACGATTGACTATTGACGAAGCGGCACATCGTCTGCATATTAGTCACGGTTCTGCCTACGAAATCATCCACAACAGCTTGGGTTTCATAAAGTTTGTGCAAGATGGGTCCCAAAACAACTCACACAGTTGCATAAATAAACGCGCTTGGACATCTGCAAAAAACATTTGGATCGCTATGGGAGCGAAGGGGACAACTTCTTAGACAGGATCATTACTGGTGACGAAACATGGATCCATCATTACGAGCCGGAGAGTAAACGGCGGAGTATGGAATGGAAACATCCAAATTTGCCGTGCAAGAAAAAGTTCAAGACCCAACCGTCCGCAGGAAAACTGATGCTTACGGTTTTTGGGGACGCACAAGGTTCAGTACTGGAACATTATGGGGAATAAGGCACAGCACTAAAGAGCGTACGTTACAGTGAATGCTTACTGATAGGCTAAAGCCTGCAATTCGAAGCAAACACCGAGAATTGCTGTCAAAAGGTGGTGTGTTGTTGCACGGCAATGCCCGTCCGCATTCTGCTGCCCACACTGCTGAAACGCTCCAGAATCTCAAATTTGAAGTACTGGATCATCCTATATATAGTCCCAATCTTGCCCCTTCTGACTATCACATGTTTGGTCCACTGAAACAGGCATTAATGGGCCGCCGATTTGCCTCGGACGAAGCAGTGAAGGAAGCGGTGCATTCCTGGCTCGCAGCTCAACCGAGAACCTTCGTTTATGAGGGCATCAGAAAGCTTGTACAACGATGGACCAAGTGCGTTGAAACGCAAGGAGACTATGTTGAAAAATGATGTTCTTGTAAGTTTCCTATTTGATTACAATAAAATTTCATAACTACTTTGCGGATAATAATTGACTTACCCTCGTATCTAGAAAACAACTCTTTACTCAATGTAGTGCCCACTTAAACCTCACAGATGTAGATATGTACTACTGCTGTTGTCACGTTTTGTGCGTTCAAACTGGATTTGCAACGCGAATCTGGCAGGAGATGGTCTTTCGATTCTGTACATCTTCACAGATACATCTCAACTGTCGTACGTAATTCGCGACGATTAAGAAATTGTATGTACTCGTGTTCCCGACCATAACAATAATTTTTGCGTAGCGCATACCACAAGTGCTCGCGGCATCTCATTATTATGAGATGTAATCATCGTAACTTACTTTCCAGACGACATCATACTGAGAAAGACAGTTTTTTTGTCTTCAATTGGTCCCCACAATTAATCTGTTTACGATTGTCTTGTCAATCTGTTAACTGAATCATGCACCCGTATGCAGCGGTCTGTGGTTTCTCTCGGACATTTTACAGCAGACGAAAATATGATGTAATTATAAGGAAGTAATTTAATGCGAGATAGTAATGTTGTGTTACGGGCGAAGCACCGCGACAGAGTACTGGGACTCACTGTCACAGAGGCTTCTCCCCATGAGGCTTGCAGTGGCACTTTTCTTCCCTCTGCCCTTAAAAACTGCTACTCTTCAAACGTTTATGTCTACTATCTCCTAGATAGGACCGTATTAGTGGCTGATTGCACGTCGAACGGACATCACAGGCCCGCATTGTGTGACTTCTTGATTAGCTTTCTAACTTTTTACCGAGGCGGCAGTAAAACTTTTTGCGATGGCCACCATGCTAGCGCGGGCGTAGAGGGGCTCCACACAAACACACACACCACACACATTACACACTGAAGCGCTAAAGACACTGGTATGGGCAAGCGTATTCAAATCAGAGATATGTAAACAGGCAGAATACGGAGCTGCCGTCGACAACGCCTACATAAGCCAAGTGTCTGGCGCTGTTGTTAGATTGGTTACTGCTGCTACAATGGCAGGTTATCAAGATTTAAGTGAGTTTGAACGTGGTGTTATAGTTGGCGCACGAGCGACGGGGCACAGCATCTCCGAGGTAGCGATGAAATGGGGATTTTCCCATATGACCATTTCACGAGTTTATTGTGAATGTCAGGACTCAGGTAAAACATCAAGTCTTCGAGACCGCTGCGACCGGAAAAAAGATCCTGCAAGAACGGGACCTACAACGAATGAAGAGAATCGTTCAATGTGACAGAACTGCAACCCTTCCGCAAATTGCTTCAGATTTCAATGCTAGGCCATCAACAAGTGTCAGCGAGCGAACCATTCAACGAAACATCATCGATATGGACTTTCGGAGCCGAAGGCCCACTCGTGTACCCCTGATGACTGCACGACACAAAGCTTTACGCCTCGCCTGGGCGCGTCAACACCGACATTGGCATGTTGATGACGGGAAACGTGTTACTTGGTCGGACGAGTCTCGTTTCAAATTGTATCGAGTGGATGGATGAGAACGGCTATGGAGACAACCTCATGAATCCATGGACCCTGCAAGCCAGAAGTGGACTGTTCAAGCTGGTGAAGGCTCTGTAATGGTGTGGGGCGTGTGCAATTGGAATGATGTGGAACCCCTGATGCGTCTAGATACGACTCTGACGGGTGACACGTACGTAAGCATCCTGTCTGATCACCTGCAGCCATTCATATCCATTGTGCATTCCGACGGACTTGGGCAATTCCAGCAGGACAATACGATACCCCACACATCCAGAATTGCTACAGAGCGGCTCCACAAACACTCTTCTGAGTTTCAGCACTTCCGCTGGCCACCAAACTCCCCAGACATGAACATTGTTGAGCATATCTGGGATGCCTTGCGACGTGCTGTTCAGAAGATATCTCCATCCTCTCGTACTCTTACGGATGTATGAATAGCTCTGCAGGATTCGTGGCATCAGTTCCCACCGGCACTACTTCAGACATTAGTCGAATCCATGCCACGTAGTGTTGCACCACTTCTGTGTACACGGTCGCTGGGGCCCAACACGATATTAGGCAAGTGCACCAGTTTCTTTGGCTCTTCAGTGTGTAACGCCAAACAGCCAAATAGCTCACGGGGGCGTTATTTATACGGGCCGATCGAGCAACCACGGAGGTTCGTGTCATCGACCTTAGCCAGACGACTGCCGAGCTGCTAGAGACCCAGCATCCGCTGGCCAGCCGTCATCACCATCAGGCGCCCCGCGTCCACGCCGCAGCCTTCGTCTACACACGGCTGGTTGTGACCAAGCACAGTCTCTACGACCTTAAGTAATGCTGCGCTAGCACCAGCTGTCCTCCGCCAATGCCACTGAGAGCCTAGTCAGCGCGCTGGCTTCCACACACCGTGCGTTACCTTCAGGGACGTCCACCAGCTGTACGGTACCAATATGAAGACATTGTCGGTTGATATCAGGAGGCGCAGCTGGCTGCCCTAGCTTGTTGGAACAGTAAAGAGTTTTCCTTAACGCAGTCTGTCTCGCTATAGCCACCTTCACTTTCGCTGTAGTCCCCGCCAGACATTCGACCACGCGGGCCCAGGGCGGAGAGCCGAACGTCATCCTGAAAACCAGAAGAACAGCTCCTCCACTACCCAACGTAGAGGTCCGCTTACCCCAGATCTTTACAGTATACTGCCACTGATGCGGGTAATTTTAACGTACAGCTGAAGTTGTTTCAGTTGAAGTAGTCCAGTCTTTCGTTACTGCCTTCTTGGAAGATGTTCCTTTAGGTCCTGTTGGATATCAACAGTATTTTACTTCCTCGTTGCAATATAACAAACAATTCTGTTGCTGTGCAACATTTTTGCCAATCCTCTCTGTGCTTCTTGCGAAAACGTCGATTCTACTCTTTCGTATCTGTACTGTTAATCTTAATGTTTTATTTCCGTACAAGGACACAGTATACTTTCAGAGAACTTTCTACCATTTCGGTGAATATTAGATATTAATATAATTTTCTTTTTCGGAAATAACTGAATAATTTGATCTCGCGATACACGCTTTCGATCTCTTACTCATGTGCCTAACTAGTATACAGGGTGGTCCATTGATAGTGACCGGGGCAAATATCTCACGAAATAAGCATCAAACGAAAAAACTACAAAGACGAAACTAGTCTGGCTTGAAGGGGGAAACCAGATGGCGCTATGGTTGGCCTCCTGGATGGCTCTGTCATTGGTCAAACGGATATCAACTGCGTTTTTTTAAATAGGAGCCGGCCGCGGTGGCCGAGCGGTTCTAGGCGCTACAGTCTGGAACCGCGCGACCGCTACGGTCGCAGGTTCGAATCCTGCCTCGGGCATGGATGTGTGTGATGTCCTTACGTTAGTTCGGTTTAAGTAGTTCTATGTTCTAGGGGACCGATGACCTCAGATATTAAGTCCCATAGTGCTCAGAGCCATTTGAACCATTTAAATAGGAACCCCAATTTTTTAATCCATATTCATGTAGTACGTAAAGAAATATGAATGTTTTAGTCGGACCACTTTTTTCGCTTTGTGGCAAATGGCACTGTAATAGACATAAACATATGGCTCACAATTTTAGACGAACAGCTGGTGACAGGTAGGTTTTTTAAATTAAAATACAGAACGTAGGTACGTTTGAACATTTTATTTCGGTTGTTCCAATGTGATACATGTACCTTTGTGAACTTATGCTATTACAGCGTGATTACCTGTAAATACCACATTAATGCAATAAATGCTCAAAATGATGTCCGCCAACCTCAGTGCATTTGGCAATACGTGTAACGACATTCCTCTCAACAGCGAGTAGTTCCGTAATGTTCGCTGTAACAGCATGCGTTCTCAGAAATGATAAGTTCACAAAAGTACATGTATCACATTGGAACAACCGAAGTAAAATGTTCAAACCTACCTATGTTCTGTATTTTAATTTAAAAAACCTACCTGTTACCAACTGTTCGTCTAAAATTGTGAACCATATCTTTGTGACTGTTACAGCGGCATCTATCACAAAGCGAAAAAAGTGGTCCAACTAAAACATTCATACTTCTTTACGTACTACACGAATATGTAATAAAAAATGGGGGGGGGGGGGTTCCTATTTAAAAAAAAAACGCAGTTGATATCCGTTTGACCTATGGCAGCGCCATCTAGTGGGCCAACCATAGCGCCATCTGGTTTACCCCTTCACGCTAGACAAGCTTCGTTCTTTGTAGTTTTTTCGTTTGACGCTTATTTCGTGGGATATTTGGCCCGGTCACGATCAATGGACCACCCTGTATATACACTATCGAATCGAATGTATCCAGACAGTCACATGTAACGCGGAACTGACCACTAGATGTAACAAGAAGCGGACCCGCCAGTATAAAAGGAGGCGGCAGTACAGTGTTGACAGCAGAGAAGCAGTAAGAGCAGAATGGGTCGATCAGTAGAGCTCAGTGGCTTCAATCGTGGACAAGTCATTGAATATCACCTGAGTAACAAATCCATCACGGACATTTCAACCCTTCCAAAGCTGTCCAAGCGACAGTTCGTGATGTAATCGTGAAGCGGAAACGCAGAGGAAAAAACACAGCCAAACAACTATTGACGGACAGTGACTGACGAGCATTACCGACGGTGGCTATAACAAATCGCATGTATTCAGCCAAAGAGGTCACTCGTAGGTTAAAAGTGCTACAGTAGTGCAGATAGTACAATGACTATGCATACAGAGTGAAAAAGAATAGGGTATAATCGATGAGCAGGCCCTCTTAAGCCACAAATTTGTCGATGTCGCTGGACAGTGGATGACTGGAAACGAATGATTTGGAATGATGACTCGTACTGTGCCCTGTGGCAATTCGGCGGAAGGGTCTAAGTTTGTGAATGCCTGAAGAGCGTTGCCTGGCATCATGTGTGGTGCCAACAGTGACTTACAGAGGAGCTGGTGTCACAGTATGGGGGCGTTTTCCGTGGTTGTGGTGCTTACGGTGTGGTCGTCGTGCTGCACTTAAGAAAATGATGTGAACACATTTTACGGCATTGTGCACTGCATACAATAGAGGAACAGATCGGAGACTGGCAATTGTTTATATCAGCACAACAATGCGCCCTGTCATAAAGGGACAATTATGAGATAGTGGTTTGCGAGCAACAATATCCTGAAGTGGACTGGCCTGCTCAGAATCCCAAACCTATTCCAACGGAAGACCTTTGGAATGAGTTAGACCGTTGACTTGACATCATATCCCAACATCCAACATCACCCCTGTCTCTGGTTTCGGCTCTTGAGGAAGAATGGGCTGCCATTCGTCCACAGACATTCAGCCGCGTCATAGAAAGTGTTTCCAGCCGATTTCAAGACGTCGTAAAGGCCACAAGTGGACACAGCGCATGTTAATGTCCACTAATAGGTTCCATATACTTTTGATGAGGTAGTGTATATACATGTACTGCTGTGGTTGGTCTTGCTTTCTATGTCTTGCCAGTGACTTTAGGTTCATTATGCTGTCCATAGAAGCACAGTCGCAATCTTGCTTGCTTATCCATTAGTAGCCCTACCCCTGCATTCCTCCTTTTTGATTTTGTGCCTACACGGTTTCTCATTGTATCTAATTTCAATCTATGCGATTCTCATTTGATATTCTGTAACATACCCATTTCATTAAGGAATGTAAAATTCATTGCTCCCGCCTGTATAACGTCAGATTAGCTATTTCTTGTGACAATATGCTCCTGAGTGGTACCTTCCCGGAGATATACAGGTATATTTAAAAAGATAGATCCAATTTAATTAATTTGCATTCCACCACGTATAAATTGGACATGAACAGTCTACGTACGGTACAGAAGGAAAGTTTTGTTGTGTTAACCACCCGTTGTGTCAACAGGCGCTAGGGCTGTGGTAGTTACGTGAATGGCCGCTAGGGTACTCTCGCCAATAGGGAATTGTGAGTGAGATGGCTGCGATGGGGCAGGTTTTCTGCGTTCTGCAGACTTCCCTAGAGAATAACAAAGAACAACATATTGAGTTTTGTGGTGATGTGCTAGAATTGATGTTTGCTTATGAGGTCTGCGAAATCATCGTACAACATTGCAGCATGAGACCTAGCGAAGCTAAATGTGTTCTGTGCCTTACCACGGACAAAAGTTTATGACCATTCTTTTTTTTTATTGAAAGTACAGTAAGCGGAATAACGTATCTGAACATGTTCGAACAATGGCTTTTTCCTCTACTTACCAGTGATTCACAAGATTTCATTTTCCAACGGGGTGCAGCTGCGACCCATCGATCCCTTCCTCGGAAATGGATAGGTTGCATGGGAAGTCAAGACCCGGCTCCACACTTCGGGCCACCAAGATCTCCTGACCACACGTCCTGTGATTTTTTGTTGCGGAGTTGTTTTAAGGAGGCTGTCTGCGTCCCACTTCTGCCAACAAATCCGTCCGACATGCAGAACCGTGCCACTACTAGGTGAATTCCGTTACACAAGACGTGCTTCTTCGCGCGTGTCACGAGTCTGGCTACCGCTTAGATGTTTGCCGTGCAGCAAAGTGCGGCACATTGAGCATTTACAACTTGTGCGAAAAAAGCTTTGAAACTTCCTCCTTTCATTGATATGTAGACGGTTCATGAAAAATTTATACTTCGTGCAATACAAATCATTTACATTGGGTCCATCTTTTCGAATAACTCTGTAAATGGGGGAATATTTCAAGTTCGGAATATTTTGTACAATATGACGCCGTCATCATTCAATCATACCATAGAGCTGCATGTCGTAGGGGATAACAACCACTGCCAAAGGCTATGGGAAAGCAAAGGATGTGATTTCTGTCCTCGGCTGCTGGTACTTACTTTGATGTATTTGTCTTCATACAGTGCTGATAGAAATGGATCCCCACATTCAAATCGGCGGCGATGGCGGTCTCACTCACAGTTGACCCTCGATCGCCCACTGCAGGGGCGACATGGCGGTCGTCCTGTGTGGCGGTTTATGCATATGAAACACTGTCTCTGTATCACTGAAGATCTACCATGGATCCTGGTGACCTTGGCAAAGAGAATTCTAGTGTAATCTCCGACATACTATGAGCTACATGTCTTGAATCAGTCGTCGTCCACATGTGAAAGTCGTCTAACTGACAACGTGCTGCCCAATTTACCATACACCAGTCTGAAGCGCTACCCGCTTAGATATCGTGTTTAGACACGCGCAACATAGGTGTGTAATAAACGGCACATCCTTAAATGGGACAAACTTTTTCCATTTATTTTGCAGTGTTAGGTTTTATTTTATTTATCTGGTGCTTGACCGTGTCCTCGTGGTTTTGTAATCTCATATAAAACAATCCGCCCTTCAAGGAATCTCGATAATTTGACTCTATGTAATCTCTCTTTAATAAAAGCTCTCATCTAAATTAATTTCTAAAATGTTTTTGAAGGTCCGTTTTTTATTTGTTTTAGCAGGAGAGAAACTAGTTGCTAGGAGATAATGACAACAATTAACTTCTTATTCATATGCTGCTGTCAATTAGCCCAAATATTTGCCTCAGACAGCCAAAAGATGTATATGTGGAATATAATCCTTCCCTCTGTTCAAAAGATGCATCAGAGTCTTCCTCTTCGCATATTCTAAAATAAAATATATCACTTGCTGGAACTGACTCTTGTAATATTAATCTTCTACTTCTTCCTCGTCTTTTCCCACTTCTGTATGTGATCGGCATTGATATATGTGTTGTGTCAATGGTAGTGACAGCGGTTGGCCGGATACCCTTCCTGGCACCCCTCCCCCCCCCCCCTCTTCCCCCGCCCACCCGCCCCACCCAAACACACAGGAACGGAACCTGTGAACCCCATCTTTTTGCGTCCAGAGTACAACTCATGATCAAGTGTCAGAAGGTTTTCTAAATGTTTGCGTAGCTCGTACCTGAGGCGTCGCACGGTTACCAGCCCGGCATATGGGGAACCACCTAAAATCGACATCCAGGGTGGTCGACTCTGCGGCCGTCGTCGTCAACCCGCGAGTCGCTTCCCCGAACCCTGGTAGCGTGGCGTTAACATGCTCGTCTATCCGGACTGGTCACTTTCGTAATATTAACGAATCTGAGATAATATTCAGTGAAGCTATTCTTCAACTTCACAGAAATGAGAATCACCAACTTGCGATGACCTTTAACTTTTATTTAACATGACGTAGATCTAATCATCACCCAACAGGATCACAGCAAACAATAAAATGTACATCCTGATCACTTAAATATTTCCACTTACAATACGAACGGACATCCCTCGGCAATACGCACGCACTTCTCAGAGGAACGATGGACTTCAGCACGTTTGCAGCTAGAGACCCAAGTATAGTACTCAACTCACTACGGCCTACGCATGACTCAAGTATTCTACCGGTCGTCGCCAGTGACATGAAAAGGAAACATAGCACAATCGTTTTGTAGTTACAAAAAGGAAGACACAATAATGTTAAAATATTGTAAGTCGACCTACTGGGTCCTAGAAGTAATAGTAATGTCGAATACAAGTTAAGATCAAATAGAGGTATATTTAAAAATGGAAATGCTAACTAACGTAATGAGAAAATGAAGACTACAATTTTACAGACACATATACCGAATGGATAATAGCACACTAATCAAGCACATCTTCAACTTACTAAACAGCTACAAATCCAAACCCACCTGGATCACCCAAATTGGCAAATATACGAAAAACGCTGGAATTAGAATGAACATTATATATAAAAGATTGCGAGACTACAGTTCTCAGTTCATAACAGACTTTGCCACAATTCAGATAGTGAAGGCTGACGAAAATTTAATAGTCATGGGTGACTGGAATTCGGTAGTAGGAAAAGGGAGAGAAGGAAACATAGTAGGTGAATATGGATTGGGGCTAAGAAATGAAAGAGGAATTTTGCACGGAGTACAACTTAATCATAGCTAACACTTGGTTCAAGAATCATAAATGACGACTGTATACATGGAAGAAGCCTGGAGATACTGACAGGTTTCACATAGATTATATAATGGTAAGACAGATATTTAGGAACCAGGTTTTAAATTGTAAGACATTTCCAGGGGCAGATGTGGACTCTGACCACAATCTATTGGTTATGATCTGTAGATTGAAACTGAAGAAACTGCAAAAAGGTGGGAATTTAAGGAGATGGGACATGGATAAACTGACTAAACCAGAGGTTGTACAGAGTTTCAGGGAGAGCATAAGGGAAGAATTGACAGGAATGGGGGAAAGAAATACAGTAGAAGAAGAATGGGTAGCTTTGAGGGATGAAGTAGTGAAGGCAGCAGAGGAAAAAGAAGGTAAGAAGACGAGGGCTAGTAGAAATCCTTGGGTAACAGAAGAAATATTGAATTTAATGGATGAAAGGAGAAAATATAAAAATGCAGTAAATGAAGCAGGCAAAAAGGAATACAAACGTCTCAAAAATGAGATCGACAGGAAGTGCAAAATGGCTAAGCAGGGATGGTTAGAGGACAAATGTAAGGATGTAGAGGTTTATCTCACTAGGGGTAAGATAGATACTGCCTACAGGAAAATTAAAGAGACCTTTGGAGAAAAGAGAACCACTTGCATGAACATCAAGAGCTCAGATGGAAACCCAGTTCTAAGCAAAGAAGGGAAAGCAGAAAGGTGGAAGGAGTATATAGAGGGTCTATACAAGGGCGATGTACTTGAGGGCAATATTATGGAAATGGAAGAGGATGTAGATGAAGATGAAATGGGAGATACGATACTGCGTGAAGAGTTTGATAGAGCGCTGAAAGACCTGAGTCGAAACAAGGCCCCCGGAGTAGACAACATTCCATTAGAACTACTGACGGCCTTGGGAGAGCCAGTCCTGACAAAACTCTACCATCTGGTGAGCAACATGTATGAAACAGGCGAAATACCCTCAGACTTCAATAAGAATATAATAATTCCAATCCCAAAGACAGCAGGTGTTGACAGATGTGAAAATTACCGAACTATCAGTTTAATAAGTCACAGCTGCAAAATACTAACACGAATTATTTACGGACGAATGGAAAAACTAGTAGAAGCCGACCTCGGGGAAGATCAGTTTGGATTCCGTAGAAATGTTGGAACACGTGAGGCAATACTGACCCTACAACTTTCTTAGAAGCTAGATTAAGGAAGGGCAAACCTACGTTTCTAGCATTTGTAGACTTAGAGAAAGCGTTTGACAATGTTGACTGGAATACTCTCTTTCAAATTCTGAAGGTGGCAGGGGTAAAATACAGGGAGCGAAAGGCTATTTACAATTTGTGCAGAAACCAGATGGCAGTTAAGAGTCCAGGGACATGAAAGGGAAGTAGTGGTTGGGAAGGGAGTGAGGGTTGTAGTCTCTCCCCGATGTTATTCAATCTGTATATTGAGCAAGCAATGAAGGAAACAAAAGAAAAATTCGGAGTAGGTATCCATGGAGAAGAAATAAAAACGTCGAGGTTCTCCGATGACATTGTAATTCTGTCAGAGACAGCAAAGGGCTTGGAAGAGCAGTTGATCGGAATGGATAGTGTCTTGAAAGGAGGATATAAGATGAACATCAACAAAAGCAAAACAAGTATAATGGAACGTAGTCGAATTAAGTCGGGTGATGCTGAGGGAATTAGATTAGGAAATGAGACGCTTAAAGTAGTAAAGGAGTTTTGCTATTTGGGGAGCAAAATAACTGATGATGGTCGAAGTAGAGAGGATATAAAATGTAGACTGGCAATGGCAAGGAAAGCGTTTCTGAAGAAGAGAAATTTTTTAACATCGAGTATAGATTTAAGTGTCAGGAAGTCATTTTTGAAAGTATTTGTATGGAGTGTAGCCATGTATGGAAGTGAAACATGGACGATAAATAGTTTGGGCAAGAAGAGAATAGAAGCTTTCGAAATGTGGTGCTACAGAGGAATGCTAAAGATTAGATGGGTAGATCACATAACTAATGAGGAAGTATTGAATAGGATTGGGGAGAAGAGAAGTTTGTGGCACAACTTGACTAGAAGAAGGGATCGGTTGGTAGAATATGTTCTGAGGCATCAAGGGATCACCAATTTAGTATTGGAGGGCAGCGCGGAGGGTAAAAATCGTAGAGGGAGACCAAGAGATGAATACACTAAGCAGATTCAGAAGGATGTAGGTTGCGGTAGGTCCTGGGAGATGAAGAAGCTTGCACAGGATAGAGTAGCATGGAGAGCTGCATCAAACCAGTCTCAGGACTGAAGACCACAACAACAACAACAGATGTACTTTCCGCTTTTTCAGCCGTTCGCTGTACAAAGAAGAGTAAGACTGGACGGCTAATTACTTGCGTGCAAAACTTAACGACAGAAGTAACTTTGATGTATTGGTAGATGCGCCATCCACTACGCCATCATAGCATAGTGCCTTTGCACGACTGCACGGACAACCCTAGCACGTCTCCCTCTTCAATCCAAATTCTCGTTCACACTTCATCCCATTTGATATTCCCCCTAAACTTGAACAGTAAGCAGAGGCCCCTAAACTCGGACAGCAAGCAGAGGCTCTCCAACTGCATTGGAATAGCACCTGAGCATCGAACGAAACGGCGATTCCTGCCTGAAACCCAGACACAGGTGCTTTGATCATATGAGACTATCAGTTCCAGAGACCTTTTCAAGTGTAAAACATTTATGGTCTATACATGCAGACTACATATGCACAGCGTGGATGAAACTTACTGGCAGATTAAAACTGTGTGCCGGACCGAGACTCGAACTCGGGACCTTTGCCTTTCGTGGGCAAGTACTCTGCCAGTTGGCTCTCTCAGTTGGCAGAGCACTTGCCCGCGAAAGGCAAAGGTCCCGAGTTCGAGTCTCGGTCCGGCACACAGTTTTAATCTGCCAGTAAGTTTCAAGAGTGTATTTGTTTGTTTAAATAATGCACTATGGTAACTGTTAAAACATCGGGTGCTGACAGGCACTCATAGGCTGCTAGATAGCATTACCATTCTGGTGACTCAGGGATGACAGCACTGACCTGCTGTACAGGAGCATGGTTAGGCGGGTCGGTTAAGAACGACATGCTACAGTCATCGTCTGTGAATGTATATCTCCAATTCAGTTTAAACTATGTAGAATATCCATTATCAATTCTCAATCTGCTGGAGAGTGAAAATCTGATTCTGGATACATCGTGGATGTCTGACACTTGAAAAGGTTTCTGGAACTTTATAGTTTCATTTGAAAGTAATTTTCGTATGATGAGTCACTCCCAAATAACAGAGCATTATGAAACTTGTCCCATACGCAGAAAGAAAACTTACAGTATCGTACAATAGGCAACTGAAGGAAATACGTCATGCGACGAAGACAAATGAGAATTTATTCAAAAGCAATAATTACACTGGAGTCATCGCCTGGACGTTACAAAAGCCTCGACGTGGCTCTTAATGTGATGGGTGATCACCTTGGACGAAAATGTAAGCTCTGCAACGTGTTCCCATACTGGTCACAAGGTTAATGCTGAGTCCTTGTGGTAGGCCGTTCCATTCCTCCATCAGCGCGATTGGTGACTGTTGGTGCAGTGGACGTGCTGGAATACGCCTCCACAACGCGTCCCACACTTGCTCGATGGAATCTGAGTTGGGATAAAGGGCAGGCCAGTCTGTTCGCCAAATATCCTCTCGTTGCAAGAGCTCCCCCACCTGTGCAGTTCCATGCGGTCTCGCATTGTCATCTATAAAAATGAAGTCAGAGTCGAATGAACCCCTGAAAAGAAGCTTATGGAGAAGGCGTACACTGTCACAGTAATGTTGACCTGTGAGTGTACCGAGTTACAAGATTTGAAGGTCAGTACGTCCATTCAACTTGTGCCGCCCCACACCAACAACTAATGCCCAAAACGATAATGTTCGATAACGCTGGACGCACCCTCATTTGCCGAGAGGTGGGAACACGTAAATCACCGAGGAATCATTGTCGAATAAGAAACTTCCTGGCAGATTAAAACTGTGTGCCGGACCGAGAATCGAACTCGGGACCTTTGCCTTCCGCGGGGCGTGAGTCGTGCTTGGGTAGCTCAGTTGGTAGAGCACTTGCCCGCGCAACGCAAAGGTCCCGAGTTCGAGTCTCGGTCCGGCACACAGTTTTAATCTGCCAGGAAGTTTCATATCAGCGCAAACTCCGCTGCAGAGTGAAAATCTCGTTCTGGAAACATCCCCTAGGCTGTGGCTAGGCCATGTCTCCGCAATATGCTTTCTTTCAGGAGTGCTAGTTCTGCAAGGTTCGCATGAGAGCTTCTGTTAAGTTTGGAAGGTAGGAGACGAGGTAATGTCAGAAGTATAGCTGTGAGGACGGGGCGTGAGTCGTGCTTGGGTAGCTCAGTTGGTAGAGCACTTGCCCGCGAAAGGTAAAGGTCCCGAGTTCGAGTCTCAGTCCGGCACACAGTTTTAATCTGCCAGGAAGTTTCATGTCAGCGCACACTCCGCTGCAGAGTGAAAATCTCATTCTGGATTGTCGAATAAGATCGTTTTGGTGATCCAGGTGTTACGCTGTGGGGAGGCATAATGTTGCAAGTGCGCACAAATCTTTGAGCACGCTACATTCACAGGTCAATTTTTGCGCGACCGCATTAAACTGCACAGGTGGAGGAACTCTTGGAATCTACATCTACATGGTTACTCTGCAATTCACACTTAAGTGCCTGGCAGAGGGTTCATCGAACCATTTTCATACTACTTCTCTACCATTCCGCTCTCGAATGGCGCGTGGGAAAAAGGAACACCTAAATCTTTCCGTTCGAGCTCTGATTTCTCTTATTTTATCATGATGAATGAATGAGAGGATATTCAACGAAAGGACTGGCCTGCCCGTTCCGCCGATTTAAATCCCGCCGAGGACGTGTGGGATGAGTTGGGGAGGCGTATTCCAGCACGTCCACACGCACCAAAAAGCATCCAGTTGTTGCCGACCGCGCTAGTGGACGAATGGAACGCCCAACCACAAGAACTCCTTATCAATATTTCTATCCGTAGAGGTAATGTATCTTTCTAAGAAACATGTCGCAGCATTTCTAATGTTCAGCCGGTCGGAGTGGCCGAGCGGTTCTAGGCGCTACTGTCTGGAACAGCGCGACCGCTACGGTCGCAGGTTCGAATCCTGCCTCGGGCATGGATGTGTGTGATGTCCTTAGGTTAGTTAGATTTAAGTAGTTCTAAGTTCTATGGGACTGATGACCTCAGATGTTAAGTCCCTTAGTGCTCAGAGCCATTTGAACTACGTAATGTTCATGAAAGCTTCATAAATCGCTGACTTGGGTGTAACTGCTTTCGAATAAAAGTGTCATTTCTGTCTGTCTCAGTGCCTATTTCTTTCGGTTGCCTACTGTACTATACTACAGCACTTCTATTTGTGTGTGTCCAAGTTCCATCGAGCTGTGTTTTTTGGCAGTAACACGTCACGCGAAAGTTACTTTCGTCCTGAAGTCTTGCACACCAGCATATTACAACTGTATTACGTAGCCAGATCAGACAGGCATCCTGACTGTTGCCCCTATATCTCTTAAAACCAGTGCTGCTCTCGTTTCGGGTACCATTTGTTAGGCTTTTCTCTCCACATGAATAAATAAATGTCGTATGACTAGGGCCTCCCGTCGGTAGACCGTTCGCCGGGTGCAGGTATTTCGATTTGACGCCACATCGGCAACTTGCGCGTCAATGGGGATCAAATGATGATGATTAGAGCAACAAAATGCCCAGTCCCTGAGCGGAGAAAATCTCCGACCCAGACGGGAATGGAACCCGGATCCTTAGGAGTGATATTCTGTCGCTCTGACCACTTTTTTTTCTTTTTTTTTAAACCTCATCTTGTTCTATATTGTTCGTTGACTTTATTCGTGGCGGACGTCCGATGACAGTCATTCAGCTTGTTCGTTGTGTTTTCACTCAGTTTTTTTATTACAGAGGGTAGCTAAACCATCTGACTGAACACGCTGAGCTACCGTGCCGGCACCTAACCACTCAGCTACCATGTACGACTTCTCTCCACAGACACTCTTTGATGTGGTTGCATCGCCGTTACGGTTATCTCTATTGATAAGGCACAGAAGCCACCCCACTGTAGCAACCTTCATCATTTGTGGTAGTTTACCCAGCTTAAATATAAAAAACGTATGTAATACCGATATTTCTTTTCTTTTTTTCTGGTAGATGTACAGTAACTGCTAGTGCTAGTATTGGAGATCTGAAAGAAATGAATTGTACGAGGATTCTATCTCTGAACTCCGGTTAGCAGTTCCGGAAAAATTATACCACAGACCGGTGAGCAGTTCCGCAGAAGTCATAACATTTAGTGCATAGGATTTCTCTCGTAACTTAGATCCTAATCATTGTATTATGAGAGGCACGTCACACTTTTCTCACAGAAGGAAATAAGTGACGTTGTATGAGGAAGAAGCACCATGTTGCACCGCAGCGAATACCGATATAAAACGTAAAGAAAGAAAATGCGGCTTTGTAACCTTTCTGTATAATATTCTAAATTTGTAATCAGTTTCACTGAGCCCTGTCAAGCCGGGAGATTTATCAGCCAGCCACGACAAATATTCATAATTTCTTGAACTTCTGCATTAGGGAACAATCTGTTGTTCAAAAAAGAGAAATTCTAAGTTATATGCTGTTTCCATTCACTTCACAGAACTAATCGCTGTTGGAATCGTTTTCAATTCCATGTTATGAGAACTACAATGTACCGTAGTTCTGTTTTAAAAAAGAGCACATCGATACCTTAGTAGTTAATACTGCACCACAAGAGACTATAGTCATCTAGTGATGACTCTCTTACAGTGAAGCTTGGCGAAAACAGAATTACGATATTCTAAGCCATTCCAGGAATAATCATCTTGCTGGAGTTGCAATCTCGAGCATCTGCTTTTCCGCGTTTGTGAGATAAGTATTGGTTTTGAAAACTTTGCTTTCTGCATATTGTTTCCTAAATCTCGTTTCTTTCTATGAAAACTTGCGATACCAGATGAAGTGAAGTGAAAAAAGTGTAAAAAACTATATATAATTACAACTGACAAATAAACACAACAGGGACCACAGTAGGAGAGAAAACTTGATATTCCATCAAAGCCATAAAAGGCACAGAAGCTGTCCAACCTGTACACTCCCTTGATTAAAATTAACACAGTTTTTAAAATAAAAAGAGACCCACTGAAAAAGACACATAGTTGTCCAAGCATGTTTGGTTAAGAAAAAGAAACAAATATTGTCTTTTGCAAAAGACGTACTTATTAAAAGTTAACGGCTTAGGTGGCTCCACACGGTACACTTTTCTTGCAGTCTGCAGACCTCCTGCAGCGACTAATGTTAATCTGCTGTTTCTGGCAGAAGCTGTGAAGTTTTGTACAAAGCGAGTGCTGAAACAAAAAATTACGCGGGAACGTACATCAACTGGCTGGCTGATCTTATCTTTATTGATTAGGTAAAGAGAAGGTTAAAATTCTCTTTCTTGTTAGTTTCATGTGCTCACTTTGAAGATACACTGAACTACATTTACATCTACACCTGTATACGCACTTCGCAACCCACTATATAGTACATGGTGGAGGGTACCTTACATACTGCAGTCATTCCCTTTATTGTTACAATCACAAATGGTGGGAGAGAAAACTAATTATCCACATGCCTCCTTATGAGGCACAATTTTTAATATTTGTTCTTCGCGGTCCTTACAGTGGCAGCAAAATCGGTCTCAAGTCTGTCGTAAATACCGCTTCTCTAAACCGAAGGCCACCATTCACCCTCCCTAATAGTTTTTTGCGAAGAGAACGTTTTTTTCTCCCGGCATTCCCATTAAGTTCACGGAACATTTCCGCAATACTCGCGTGTTGGTCCAACCTATCGCTAACAAATCTAGCAGCGTACCTCTGACTTGCTTCGACGTCTTAATATGACCTAACGAGGGTCGGAAAGACTATCAGTACCCAAGAATGGGTCGCGCAAGTGTTCTGTCCGCTGTCTCCTTTATAGATGGGTTACACTTTCCTAGACTTCTCAAAGTAAACCGAAGACCACCATTCACCCTCCCTACTACCGCCTTTTCATGCTCGGTTCATTTCATATTGCTTTGCAACGTTATCCCAAGATATTTAAGGGGCTCCGGAAAGGCTCAAAATCATGAAAAGTTCAATTTTTACTTTTTTGCGTTTTCTGAATCTGCAGACTATTACCTTTTAATAGATATATAATTTATTCAATTCCGAAGACTACAACTATTTTTAAATTTTTTTTGAAATGTGTTCTACATGGGCGTGACCCACTGTGGCGCTGTTAAACTGCTGTCAAATGGTGTTATTATTAACGTCCGTGTTCATCAGGTACATTTTAGTGATGTGAGATAAAGTATGTGTTGTGGCTAACCTGTGATGGTTCAATATATATCGCTGGTGTGATTGTCGATTGTTTCATGTTTATTTACTCTGTCGTTATCTCGAAAATATTCGTAATTAATTCTGTTTCTTGAGTCTCTGTTTTGTTGAAGTATAATAATGAGTAAAAGTAAAGTTATTAGAAATCCTCTGAAGGCTTTTAAGAAAAGGAGAAATGTTGGAAAGCCAAAGGTATGTGTTATTACTGTAAACAATAAAGACGATAACCAAGTGAGTAAACCTAACCTCTCAAGTACACCTGCCCATAGCAGTCAAAGTGGGAAAGAAAATACTTCACAGAAGAAGCTTGGTTCAATGAGTGAAAACTATGAATGTTTTATGGGCGAATCGGATGTGAATGAAATATTTGATATGTCGGTTCTCAAAGGAATTTTTTCGAACTGTGTAAGATGTATTCATTGTAGTGAAGTTGGTCTGGAACTCTCCATAATAAAGCACGTAGGACTTGCTAGTGAAATACAACTGAAATGTGATAAGTGTTCATACATGACCACCCTTTGGAACAGTGTTGCAGTAACTGCAACTGAAGAAAATGGTAGCAAAATCTACGAACACAACATTAGATTAGTTTATTCCTTCCGTTCAGTTGGTAAGGGTGCTACTGCAGGTGCAATTTTCTGTGGCATCATGAATCTTCCAAATCCCCCAACCAAGTTTACGACCTATAATAAATTAATAGGGTCTAAAGTAGAAGATGTCTGTATAGAATCTATGAAGAACGCTGTGGAAGAGGCAGTAATGGAAAATAATGGTAACAGAGATTTGACTGCAGCGTTCGATGGTACCTGGCATAAACGGGGACACACATCTCTTCATGGTGTAGTATCTGCCACCAGTATGTATACAGGGAAAGTTTTAGATGTAGCAGTAATATCAAAGTATTGTAGATGTCCACAAAAATATAAAGGTACACATGAAAATAATTGCAAAGCTAACTATAGTGGCAGTAGTGGAGGAATGGAAGTGGCTGGTGTTGCCAGTATATTCCAGCGTTCTGAGGCGTGTGAAAAAAGTGCGATATGTTAATTACCTTGGTGACGGTGATTCTAAAAGTTTCAAACATGTTCAAGGACTGAAGCCGTATGGTGATGATGTTGTAGTGCAGAAATTTGAGTGTATTGGACACGTACAGAAGCGAATGGGAACAAGATTTCGGCGACTGAAAGCTTCGTACAAAAAACAAAAACTCAGTGATGGTAAAGGGTTGGATGGGAAGGGAAGGTTAACTGACAGTGTAATTGACAAAATACAGAACTATTATGGAATGGCTATTAGGCAAAATACACAAAGTGTCGACGAAATGAAGAAGGCTGTTTGGACTCTTTTTTTTCATACTTCTTCATCCGATGAAAATCCCCAACATAGCTTGTGTCCCAAAGAAGAAGACAGTTGGTGTATATATAACAAAGGATTGCTAACTGGTGAAGTGTACACTCATAAGCATAGTCTGCCTCATGCAATAATGGAGGTGATAAAACCTATTTTCAGAGACTTAGCAGCACCTGAACTGTTGAAAAAGTGTATTCACGGAAAAACTCAAAAACCCAATGAAAGTGTAAATAGTGTTATATGGTCGAGAATCCCCAAGACTATTTGTTGGAATAGAAACACTTCACTTTGGTGTGTATGATGCTGTTGCGACTTTCAATTATGGCAACATTGTAAGGTGCAAGGTATTTAGAAATATGGGAATGAAGATAGGTTCTAACATGGTACGAGCGATGCTTGCTTTAGACAAGGAACGCCTTGGGGCTGCAGACAGGGCTGTAAAGAGTCTAGAAATACAAGCAAGAGTAAACAGGAGGGGCAACAAGAGGAAGCTGGAGGAGGAGTTTGCAGAGGATGAAGATAATCCATGCTATGGACCTGGAATGCACTAAAAAGTTAATCCAATCTTTGTCGCTCGATTCCCAAAACTTTTATTTTCTCATACTAATTACATGTTTTCTAAGGAACTTCCAAACATATTTGTTTCAAACTTCCAGTAAATGTTACACAGTACCTTCTGCATAATTTAACACAGCCTTTTTCCAAAAAACTGTATATTTTTGAATATATAAATAAAAAATTGCAAAAAAATGTTGTGAATTTTCATTACAATTGAAAAAAATCATCTTTAATAACTGAAATAAAATTTTGTAAAATCCCTGTGTAAAGTTGTAGCCCATATTCCAATAAATAATCTGTAAAAAGTTCAACTTCCTACCTCAAATACTTTGTGAGGAAAGATGTAATTTATAAGCGTTATTTTAACATTGCAAGTATAGGGCGTTCCGGAGCCCCTTAATCGACTCGACTGGGTCAAGGCAGCACACCACTGATATTGTATTCGAACTTTACAGGATTATTTTTCCTACTCAGCTGCTTTAAGCTTACATTTTTCGCCGTTTAGAGCAAGCTGCTACTCATCGTTCCAAATAGAAATTCTGTCCAATGAGTTTTTGTCCTCCCACAGCCATTCGACGACGATACTCTTTCCGTAGACAATTATTGAAATAAACTGCAACAGTCTTGTATACACGCGAAGAAATTTCCGCTTCAAAATAAATCAAAGCAAAAGCGAGCTTGCGACACCGGAGACGACTTGTGGGTTTCGGCATTCTTAATGCAGAAAAGAAAGCGGAAGAGAAATTCATAGTCTAGGTTGCGCGTCGGCCCACAGTGATGGCACACGACTCCCGGGTAGCGCGTCTACAGCACGTGTTGTCGGCACTTTTCAGTCCTCTCTCCCCGGCCTGCCTAGCTAGCCGCCGAGAGCCGGCTAGTGCTGCTCTATTATTCGTAGAGCCTGTTCCAGAAGAAAGGAGAGGGGCATCTGCCGCGCCTTTTCTAGTCGTACCCTCGCGTCTATGCGAATAGCGCAACAGCCTCTCTTTGGCGTTAAGAAACTGTCTTTCATCGACGCACCTCAACGGATGACCGCCTGCTGAAGCTATAGACACCCTCACTATACAGAAACACTGAAGTTCTCGCGGCGAAACACTTCTGTGAATTCAATCATGAATAAACTTATGAGTATTTTTCTGCATTTTCCGGACAGGACAAGACAGGACTCCGGCTCAACGCTTACAACATCTTTCTACACTCGAAATGAAAGTGGTTCAAAACTTTTATTCATTATGGATGTGCAACACTGCGACAGTGTTGAATAAATATGTCAAAAATATCTGCAACCAGTTCCGATGTAAATCATTCCAGATACCGTGCCACGTACAGTACATATTTGTTTCGTTTTTTCTGTCTTGGCGGAGCTGCAGAACGATCCCTATAATACTACAATCAGTAAAAACTAACCGTCTGATGATGAGACACTAGGTGACTTGAAACCAGTCATGAGAAAACAAAAATTGAACCTTCTCAAAAGGTAGTTATGTCTAAAAACATTTATAAAAAAGGTTGTACCGCAGGAGAAGACTCCAGTGGGCTACTCACGACGAGTCACTAAAAAACAGTAAACCCCCAATTCTTCAGCCGTCCGCGGTGGCCGAGCTGTTCTAGGCGCTTCAGTCCGGAACGGCGCGACTGCTACGGTCGCAGGTTCGAATCCTGCCTCGGGCATGGATGTGCGTGATGTCCTTAGGCTAGTCAGGCTTAAGTAGTTCTAAGTTCTAGGGGACTGATGACCTCAGAAGTTGAGTCCCATAGTGCTCAGAGCCATTTGCACCATTTGAACCCAATTCTTCAAAAAATCAAACTCCCACGTGTAAAACACCTTCACACTCAGATTACTTTGCAAATGGGTTAATGCGTTACATATTTGACTTTAAGCACGTAAGCGAGAAACAATTTAGGAAAGGTTTGAAATTATGCTTAAAGTTTGTTAAAAGTTGATTGCTCTCACTTTGAAACCTTGGATGAATATTCACCGAGATGAAAAAAGTCATTGGATCCCTCTTAATACTGGGTCGGACCTCTTTTTTCGTGGTAAAAATGGAAATGAGCGTTTGGCGTCATTGCCCGGGAGGCCCCTTACGGGACAGGTCCAGCCGCCTTGGTGCAGGCCTTATTACATTAGACGCCACATTGGGCGACCTGCACACCGGATGGGGATGAAATGATGATGAAGACAAGAGAACACCCAGTTCCTGAGCTGAGAAAATCCCCGACCCAGCCGGGAATCGAATCCGGGCCCCTTAGGACGGGAGTCCGTCACGCTGACCATTTTTTTTCTTTTAAATCTAATTTTGTTCGCTTTTGTTCGTTGCATCTGCTCGGGGCGGACGTCGTAAGACATCTGTTTAAGTTCGTTGTTGATCGATTAACTCAGTTTTTTTTATTACAGAGAGCAACTAACCCTCTGACCGCACACGCTGAGCTACCGTGCCGGCGTAAAGAAAGTAAACTTTTCACTCGAGGGAAGACTTGAACCAAAGACCTCTCGTTCCGCAGCTGCTCACGCTAACCACGGCACCACGTCGCTCCTGCAGTGCAGCAACTTGACGTGGCATGGACTCAACAAGCCATTGGAAGTCTCCTGCAGAAATATTGAGTCACGCTGCCTCTGTAGCCGTTCATAACTTCGAAAATGTTGCCTGTGCAGGATTTAGCTTACGAATTGACCTTTCGATTATGTCCAAGTTCGATGGGATTCATGTCGAGCGATCTGGGTGGCCAACATTCGCTCGAACTGTCCAGAATGTTCTTCAAACCAATCTCGAGCTATTGTGGCCCAGTGACGTGGCACGTTGTCATCCATACAAATTCCGTCGTTGTCTGCGAACATTAAATCCATGAATGGAGGCAAGTGGTCTCCAAGTTGCCGAACATAATCATTTTAAGTCGGTGATTCATCCGTTCCATATAAACACAGCCCAAAGCATTATGGAGCCAACACCAGCTTGCACAGACCCTTGTTTACAACTGGGGTCCATGGCATCGTGGGGTCTGCGACACACACGAACCCTACCATCAACTCTTACCAACTGAAATCGGGACTCATCTGATCTGGGCACTGTTTTCCAGTCGTCTAGGGTGCAACCGATATGGTCACGAGCCCAGAATGGGCGCTGCAGTCGCTGACGTGCTATTAGCAAAGGTACTATGTCGGTCTTCTGCTGCCATAGTCTATGAACACCAAATTTCGCCGCACTGTCCTAATGGATACGTTCGTCGTACTTCCCATACTGACTTCTGTGGTTATTTCACGCAGTGTTGCGTGTCTGTTAGCACTGACAACTCTACGCAAATGCCGCTGCACTCGGTCGTTTAGTGCAGATGATGCTGTAATTTACGGTCTAGTAAGGTCATCCGAAGACCAGTATCAGTTGCAAAGCGATTTAGAAAAGATTGCTATATGGTGTGGCAGGTGGCAGTTGACGCTAAATAACGAAAACTGTGAGGTGATCCACATAAGTTCCAAAAGAAATCCGTTGGAATTCGATTCTCCATAAATAGTACAATTCTCGAGGCTGTCAATTCAACTAAGTACCTGGGTGTTAAAATTACGAACAACTTCAGTTGGAAAGACCACATAGATAATATTGTGGGGAAGGCGAGCCAAAGGTTGCGTTTCATTGGCAGGACACTTAGAAGATGCAACAAGTCCACTAAAGAGGCAGCTTACACTACACTCATTCGTCCTCTATTAGAATATTGCTGCGCGGTGTGGGATCCTTACCAGGTGGGATTGACGGAGGACATCTAAAGGGTGCAAAAAAGGGCAGCTCGTTTTGTATTATCACGTAATAGGGGAGAGAGTGTGGCAGATATGATACGCGAGTTGGGATGGAAGTCATTAAAGCAAAGACGTTTTTCGTCGCGGCGAGATCTATTTACGAAATTTCAAAAAATGGTTCAAATGGCTCTGAGCACTATGGGACTCAACTGCTGAGGTCATTAGTCCCCTAGAACTTAGAACTAGTTAAACCTAACTAACCTAAGGACATCACAAACATCCATGCCCGAGGCAGGATTCGAACCTGCGACCGTAGCGGTCTTGCGGTTCCAGATTGCAGCGCCTTTAACCGCACGGCCACTTCGGCCGGCTACGAAATTTCAGTCAGCAACTTTCTCTTCCGAATGCGAAAATATTTTGTTGAGCCCAATGATCATCAAAATAAAATAAGAGAAATCAGAGCTCTAACAGAAAGGTTTAGGTGTTCGTTTTTCTCGCGCGCTGTTCGGGAGTGGAATGGTAGAGAGATATTATGATTGTGGTTCGATGAACCCTCTGCCAAGCACTTAAATGTGAATTGCAGAGTAGTCATGTAGATGTAGATGTAGAAGGCCGTCGGTCAGTGTTTTGTCTATGGTGAGGAAAAAAATGCCTGAAATTTGGTATTCTCAGCACACTCTTGACACTGTGGATCTCGGAACATTGAATTCCCTAACGATTTACGAAATGGAATGTCCTTTCCATCTCGCTACAACTGCCATTCTGCGTTCAAAGTCTAACTGCCGTCGTGCGGCCATAATCACAGCGGAAACCTTTTGACATTAATCACCTGAGTAGAAACGGCAGCTTCGCCAATGCACTGCCAGTTTATACCTTGTGTACACAGTACTATACAGCCATATGTATATGTCAGTATCACTGTCCCATGACTCTTGACCCTTCAGTTTAGCCTGAACAATTAGCGCTCCATTTTAAGCAAAAGTTACTTTTTTCATGCATCTCAGTGTTTATGACGTCATGTCTCCTGAGGTAGTGGCGTTCGATGATATAATTTTGCAGATACATTCGGTGATATATGTGAATAATGCCCGTAAACTGTGTTGCGAATAGAGTCGGTTGTTAAGAAATACCGGCCGGTATGGACGAGCTGTTCTAGGCGCTTTAGTACGGAACCGCGCGACCGCTACTGTCGCAGGTTCGAATCCTGCCTCGGGCACGGATGTGTGTGGTGTCCTTAGGTTAGTTAGGTTTAATTAGGTCTAAGTTCTAGGGGACTCATGACCTCCGGTGTTTCCCACAGTCTCAGACCCATTTGAACCATTTGTTAAGGAATAATGAATTAATGGCTCTGAGCACTATGGGACTTAACTTCTAAGGTCATCAGTCCCCTAGAACTTAGAACTACTTAAACCTAACTAACCTAAGGACATCACACACATCCATGCCCGAAGCAGGATTAGAACCTGCGATCGTAGCAGTCGCGCGGTTCCGGACTGAAGCGCCTAGAACCGCTCGGCCACCGTGGCCGGCAATGAATTAATACATCATGCCTCATGCTGAAGTTTTACTGCATGAACAGCGAAAACATCGTAAACCACAAACAATTTTATGCATGTAGGCTGAAGCAGCGAGTGAAAATTTGTACCATACCTGGGAAGCGAACCTAGGTCTTCTGCTTACTATGCAGGTGCGTTAGCCATTAAGCCAAACTGGCACACGGATTACTCTGGCACACCTTCCTCGTTGAACCAAATTCTCACTGCCGTCCAAGTCTACTTTAAATTCCTGAACAGAATTGCTGAGGCTCTCCACGTGTATTTCATTTATATAAGAACTTGTGGTGCTAGAATATTGGACCGAGCGAGGTGGCGCAGTGGCTAGCACACTGGACTCGCATTCGGGAGGACGACGGTTCAATCCCGCGTCCGGCCATCCTGATTTGGGTTTTCCGTGATTCCCCTGAATCGCCCCAGGCAAATGCCAGGATGGTTCCTTTGGAAGGGCACGGCCGACTTCCTTCCCCGTCCTTCCCTAATCCGATGAGACCGATGACCTCGCTGTCTGGTCTCCTCCCCCAAACAACCCAACCCAACGCAGAACATGGAGAGCCTCGCCAGTTCTGTTCGTGTGCAAGGGGGAATTCAAAGTAGATTGGGGCGGCAGTGAGAATTTGGATCGAGGAGGGAGGCGACCCAGGGTAATCTGCGCAGTGGTGTGAACCGCTGTGGCAAGGTAGTTTAGTGGCTAACGCACCGGCGTAGTAAGCAGGAGACCCCGGTTCGATTCCCGGCCTTGTCACACAATTTCACTCATCGCTTCAGTCTATATCTATATGAGACGACGAAAGGCTCTGAAATTGTGTCGTTTCATAACATTTTTTCATTATTTTGTAATAGGGTGGTGATCAGCAAGAAAAAGTTTCGTAAAGGTTTGAAGTGTGTGTAAATCTAGTTGGAAATCGCTACCTGCTCTTACGTTCAAATACTGGATGAACGAAGTCCAGGTATTTGTCCTGCGGCCACGCGGGATTAGCCACGCGGTCTGAGACGCTGCAGTCATCGACTGTGCGGCTGGTCCCGGCGGAGGTTCGAGTCCTCCCTCGGGAATGGGTGTGTGTGTTTGTCCTTAGGATAATTTAGGTTAAGTAGTGCGTAAGCTTAGGGACTGATGACCTTAGCAGTTAAGTTCCATAAGATTTCACACACATTCGAACATTTTTCTGCTGCGTCGGTTACTCTGCCTCAAGACAAACACACTGTTTCTAACTGTAATGCTTGTCTCATTGCGTTAGACTTTCAACATGAGACTATACCTCTTAATGAGTAGGTTATGACAGCATTTTTAATTTTTAAATTTGGTCAATAACTATGCGAAATACTGGAAATCAAATTTATTCTGTTCTTGAAAGCTGTTAATAGGGAACCTGCAATTGTACCTCGTTCCTGGATAACTTTTTAGTATTACAGATGACCCCCCAAGAAATTACGTAAAAATAAATTACCATGCGATGGCGATATTACTCCATACTGTTAGAAGGCAACGGTATTCTTTATCATCATACAGTGTTCCCGGTAGTGGCTAAATTTTACAAGCAAAAGCGTGTATTCAGCATATGTTCTGGTTACTGGCAAAGTACCCTAAATACAAACGAACGTGACGTAATATGGGTAATTAACTAAAATCACCAGTACAATGCTACACCACACACTTGCCTTCCTTCCTTTTCTATGCTCTTCCCGTTATGAATATTTGTTAGACGTAGGATTTATAAACTCAGTAACCAAAACTCTCGGCAAGGCTCGTCCCACTTCAAGATGTTATTGTCGTTTGCAGTGCGAAGACCGGTTTGATGCAGCTCTACACGCTACTGTGTCCTGTGCAAGCTTCTTCATTTCTGAATGACTACTAGAACCTATATCCATTTGAAGTTGCTTGTTGTACCTACGTCCATTTGAATCTGCTTATTGTATTCAAGATTCTCTCTCCCACTACCGTTTTTATCCCTCAGAGAGCCTACCATCGCCAGATTGAAGCTCCTTCACATCTCAGGATATTTCATGTCACCGATTCCTTCTGCGAGTCAAATTGTGTCGTAAATTTCTTTTTTCTCCACTTCTGTTTGGCAACATCTCAGTAGTTACTCGATTTACCCATCTGATCGTGAGCATTCTTCTATAGCATCAAATTTCAAAAGCTTCTATTCTCGCCTTGTGTAAACTGCTTATCGCACACGTTTCACTTCCGTACATAGCAACGCTCCATACAAATTCCTTTAGAAAAGACTACCAGACATTTAAACTGATATTAGATGTTAACAAATTCCTCTTTTTTCAGAATTGCTTTTCTTGCCGTTTCCAGTCTGGATTTTATGTTCCTCTCTACTTGTGCCATCAAAGGTTATTTTGCTGCCCAAACGGCAAAACTCATCGATTACTTATAATGTTACATTTTTTATCACCAGATTTAAATCTAATCCATTCCATTATCTTGTTTTATTTTCGTTGATGTTTATCTTATAACCCCTTTGCAAGACACCATCCCATTCAACAACACTTTCAAGTCCTTTGCCGTCTCTGACAGAATTACAGTGTCACAAACAAGCCTAAAAGTTTTTATTTTTTCTCTCTGGTCATTAGTTACTTTCCTTTATTCCTTGCTGAATGTTCAGCTTGAATAAAATCAGGGATACTCTAGAACTATGTCCCACTTCCTTCTCAGCTACTGCTTCCCTTTCATTCCATGCAACTGCAATCTACACTACTGGTCATTAAAATTGCTACACCACGAAGATGACGGGCCACAGACGCGAAATTTAGCCGACAGGAAGAAGATGCTGTGAATGCAAATGATAAGCTTTTCAGAGCATTCACACAAGGTTGGCGCCGGTGGCGACAACTACAACGAGCTGACATGAGGAAAGTTTCCAACCGATATCTCATACACAAACAGCAGTTGACCGGCGTTGACTGGTTAAACGTTGTTGTGATGCCTCGTGTAAGGAGAAGGAATGCGTTCCATCACGTTTCCGACTTTCATAAAGGTCGGATTGTAGCCTGTCGCGATTGCAGTTTATCGTACCGCGACATTGCTGCTCGCGTTGGTCGAGATCCAATGACTGTTAGCAGAATATGGAATCGGTGGGTCCAGGAGGCTAATACGGAACGCCGTGCTGGATCTCAACGGCCTCGTATCACTAGCAGTCGAGATGACAGGCATCTTATCCGCATGGCTGTAACGGATCGTGCAGCCACGTCTCGATCCCTGGGTCAACAGATGGGGACGTTTGCAAGACAATAACCATCTGCACGAACAGTTCGACGACGTTTGCAGCAGCATGGACTATCAGCTCGGAGACCATGGCTGCGGTTACCCTTGACGCTGCATCACAGACAGGAGCGCCTGCGATGGTGTACTCAACGATGAACCTGGGTGCACCTTTGGCAAAACGTCATTTTTTCGGATGAATCCAGGTTCTGTTTACAGCATCATGATGGTCGCATCCGTGTTTGGCGACATCGCGGTGAACGCACATTGGAAGCGTGTATTCGTCATCGCCATACTGGCGTATCACCCGGCGTGATGGTATGGGGTGCCATTGGTTACACGTCTCTGTCACCTCTTGTTCGCATTGACGGCACTTAGAACAGTGGACGTTACATTTCAGATGTGTTACGACCCGTGGCTCTACCCTTCATTCGATCCCTGCGAAACCCTACATTTCAGCAGGATAATGCATGGCCGCATGTTGCAGGTCCTGTAAGGGGCTTTCTGGATACAGAAAATGTTCGACTGCTGCCCTGGCCAGCCCATTCTCCAGATCTCTCACCAACTGAAAACGTCTGGTCAATGGTGGCTGAGCAACTGGCTCGTCATAATATGCCAGTCATTACTCTTGATGAACTGTGGTATCGTGTTGAAGCTGCATGGGGAGATGTACCTGTACACGCCATCCAAGCTCTGTTTGACTCAATGCCCAGGCGTATCAAGGCCGTTTTTACGGCTAGAGATGGTTGCTCTGGGTACTGATTTCTCAGGGTCTCTGCACCCAAATTGCGTGAAAATGTAATCACATGTCAGTTCTAGTATAATATATTTGTCCAATGAATATCCGTTTATCATCTGCATTTCTTCTTGGTGTAGCAATTTTAATGGCCAGTAGTGTAGTTTCTGTTCAAATTGTAAATAATCTACGCTTCCTGTATTTTATCCCTGCTACCTTCAGAATTTCAAAGAGTGTATTCCAATCAGAAATGTCAGACGCTTTCTGTAATTCTACAGATGCTATAAACGTAGTTTTGTTTTTCCTTAACCTATCTTCTAAGAGAAGTCGTAAGGTCAGTTCTTCTAAGAGAAGTCGTAAGGTCAGTATTCCTCGTATGATCCTACATTTCTCCAGACTCGAAACTTATCTTCCCCGATGTCGGCTTCTGTCAGTTTAGTCATCTTTCTGTATATAATTCGTGTCAGTATTTTACAATGTGACTTATTAAAGTAATGTGGCACTATCTCCCCTATTTCGCGATAATACAAAACGTGCCGCCCTTCTTTGTACTTATTTGATGTCATCTGATGCGGATCCCAAAACGCACAACAATACTCCAGAACAGGGCGGACAAGCGTGGTGCAAACAGTCTCTTTAGTAGACCTGTTGCACCTTGTAAGTGATCTGCCTATGAATCGCAGTCTTTGGTTTGCTCTAACCACAACATTATCTGTGTGATCGTTCCAATTTAGGTTATTTGTAATTGTAATCCGTAAGTATTTGGTTGAATTTACAGCCTTCGTATTTGTGTGACTTATCGGGTAATCAAAATTTAGCGGATTTCCTTTAGAGCTCATGTGAATAACTTCACACTTTTCTTTATTCAGGATCAATTGCCACTTTTCGCCCCATACATATATCTTATCTAAATCATTTTGCAATTCGTTTTGGTCATCTGATAACTTTACAAGACGGTAAATGACAGCATCATCTACAAATAATCTAAGAGGGCTACTCAGATCGTCTCCTATGTCGTTAATATAGATCAGGAACAATAGAGGGTCTATAACTCTTCCTTGGGGAACGCCAGATATTACTTCTATTTTACTCGATGACTTTCCGTCTATTCCTACGAACTGTGGCCTTTCTGAGAGGAAATCACGAATCCAGTCGCACAACTGAGATGATATTCCATAGGCACGCAGTTTGATTAGAAGACGATTGTGAGGAATGGTGTCGAAAGCCTTCTGGAAATCTAAAAATATGGAATCAATTTGACATCCCTTGTCGATAGAACTCATTACATCACATTACTTAGTCACTTGTTCCATGGATCAAATTCACGATAAACGTTTATGGAACGTGTCAACAGCACAAACACAGAAAACTTATACACAACAATATAATAAATAAATAAATAAATAAAGTTATATGTCTACACGCTAGCTATTTAGATCTATGTGTTTAATAACTAATTCTCTGTAGTCAAGAATACATTTACGGTATAGGAGTTGTTAAGGAGAAAGCTCTTTTAATCCACATTTGAAAATATTTGTGCTATATGTCAGATACTTTACTTCCACGGGTAGATTGTCAAAAAAATTTACAGCTGCATATTTCACCCCTTTTTGTACCAAAGTTAGATTCATTAAAGCGTAATGTAGATAATTTTTTCCTCTAGTGCTGTACTCTAGTTACTCTCAAACTTAAATGTACTCTTCATAAATTTCGTAAGTCAATAATTGTACTATCAGGCAATGGTTAATACTTCCACATGCGTAAAGAGACAACAGCTAGATGTACATATGAACTCCACACATAATTCTAATTAATTTCTTTTGTATAACGAATAAATTATTCCTAATGGAGCAGTAACCGTAGTATAGTATCACATAAGATATCTATAAATGGAAACGGCGAAATATGTTTACTTACTGACATATACATCCCCAAAGTAGGCAATTATTTTTGTGGGAAAAGTAGATGGCTCAAAATGGCTCTGAGCACTATGGGACTCAACTGCTGAGGTCATTAGTCCCCTAGAACTTAGAACTAGTTAAACCTAACTAACCTAAGGACATCACAAACATCCATGCCCGAGGCAGGATTCGAACCTGCGACCGTAGCGGTCTTGCGGTTCCAGACTGCAGCGCCTTTAACCGCACGGCCACTTCGGCCGGCGAAAAGTAGATGAATCTAAACTTTTTGGCAGCTCTACAATGCAGTTTTCCCAGCTTAGGTTTTCATCGATGTGCACATAAGAATTTACCATTTTCTACCCTAAATGAGATTTTAACTCTGCGGCGGAGTGTGCGCTGATATGAACTTCCTGGCAGATTAAAACTGTGTGCCGGACCGAGACTCGAACTCGGGACCTTAGTCTTTCACGGGCAAGCGCTCTACCAATATCCTTTCTTTCAGGAGTGCTAGTTCTGCAAGGTTCGCAGGAGTGCTTCTGTAAAGTTTGGAAGGTAGGAGACGAGGTACTGGCAGAAGTAAAGCTCTGAGGACGGGGCGTGAGTCGTGCTTGGGTAGCTCAGTTGGTAGAGCACTTGCCCGAGAAAGGTAAAGGTCCCGGGTTCGAGTCTTAGCCGGCACGGTAACTCAGCGTGTTCGGTCAGAGGGTTAGCTGCCCCCTGTAATAAAAAAACTGAGTTAATGGATCAACGACGAACTGAAATGGGTGCCCTGCGACGTCCGCACCGAGCAGATACAACGAACAAAAACGAGACCAAAAAAAAAAAAAAGTCTCGGTCCCGCACACAGTTTTAATCTGTCAGGAAGTTTCATTTTCTACCCTGTTTATTATTTCTTGTTGGTATACTAGGTTAACTGGAGGTGGGGTATTTTTGACAATACAAAACTAGGTGAGCGAAATTTAAAACTAACCCATTTGTGCAAAATCAAACAAAAAGTTCAAAAAATATAATTTACTATTTGCGTTTTCTGTTTACTTTTACTGCTCGTTCGTTATTTAGTAATGTTGATACTTATTTGCTCGGTTTCCTAACGTCGCTTATATCATCGGCAGACTGAAATAATTCTGCCTGCTGATTCAAATGAAGTGGCAGACCATTATCACAAAGCAAGAACTGTAGTGAGCCGGTGTTCGAACCCTGTGGGACTGACATTGTAATTTTTCCCCCTGGAGATGATGTCACGTCCCTATTTGTATCACTCAGACAACATGGAGCAACTTTCTGCTCTCTGTTTATTAAATAAGATCTTAGCAGCCATTTGCTGAACTACGTGCTCCATAAAATCTTAACTTCTCTAATAGACTATTATGATTGACTCAAACAAATGCCTTCGATAGTTTGCAGAAGATCCCATTTGGTGATATTTTATTATTTAAAAATTTTATTATGTGCTCAGTAAGCGTGTAAATAACTGATTCAGTAGAATGCCCCTTTTGAAATCCGACCCTGCAGTACTTTACTTATCAAAAATTTTAGAGAATGTTGTAATGAGTAACACCGAACGGTAGTTATTGACATCTGTACAGTCATCGCTTTTGTACAGAGGCGTAACAGTGGCATGTTACAGTCTTTCTGGAAAACAACCTGAGGTAACGATGCATTACGTAAGTGACTAAGAACATTACATATTATTGAGTCACAACGTTTTAGTATCTTACTAGCTTTACTGTCCACGCCATATCAACGTTTCTTTGTGAGTCATGATGATCTTCCTTACTAAAGATGGGGATGGGAGACTAGTTTTTAATTCACTAAATGTCCTCTGTATTGTTTCTGAAACGTTTGCCCTATTTTATCACCGACTTTTAAAAAGTAATTATTAAAATTTCCTGCTAAACATGAAGTTCCGTTCGCAATGTTCCATTGTCTTTAACAGAAATGGTGTCTCCTTTTATGCCTTCTTTGCCTTAACAGTATACCATGTTGATTTAATTTCGTTATCTCATCTGTCGATTTCTAACTAGATGTGCATACTTTCACAGAGGCGATCGTTGGTTTGTGAGCCAGACGCACCTGATTTGAATGTAGCGTGCCATAAACCATTCCTGCTAGGGCTACAATCAAACAAATGTACCGCATAGTTAACGGCAGTCGACGGAAGATTCGTGTCACAGTGCCCTATACCTACCTAGACTATGTGTCCCAAAAATTGCTTAACTTATATTTTAAAACAAAAGCAGCTGAGTACCTGGGATTGTCCGGGTATCTATACATTCCACTCTTCTGCTAGTCCATCTTTTCCTCTCCCCTCTCTATCTATCCATCTCGTCCTCTTGCTTCCTCTCTTCCCATTATCACTCGCCCCCCAATAGAAAGCTGGTGGTTCTTACCCCTACAAAATTTCCTTCCAGATCGTATCTGTGTAGCACATTTGGTTGAAATCATGCCAGGGGTTTCGAATGAGCTTTTTACCCGCGCTTTATCCGGTACGCGCTAGTCAAATATACAGGGTGGTCCATTGATAGTGACCGGGCCAAATATCTCACAAAATAAGCATCAAACGAAAAAACTAAAAAGAACGAAACGCATCTAGCTTGAAGGGGGAAACCAGATGGCGCTATGGTTGGCCCGCTAGATGGCGCTGCCATAGGTCAAACGGATATCAACTGCGTTTTTTTAAAAATAGGAACCCCCATTATTATTACATATTCGTGTAGTACGTAAAGAAAAATGAATGTTTTAGTTGGACCACTTTTTTCGCTATTTGATAGATGGCGCTGTAATAGTCACAAACGTATAAGCACGTGGTATCACGTAACATTCCACCAGTGCGGACGGTATTTGCTTCGTGATACATTACCCGTGTTAATATGGACCGTTTACCAATTGCGGAAGAGGCCGATATCGTGTTGATGTACGGCTATTGTGATCAAAATGCCCAACGGGCGTGTGCTATGTATACTACTCGGTATCCCGGACGACATCATCAAAGTGTCCGGACCTCTCGCCGGATAGTTATGTTATTTAAGGAAACAGGAAGTGTTCAGCCACATGTGAAACGTCAGCCACGACCTGCAACAAATGATGATGCCCAAGTAGGTGTTTTAGCTGCTGTCGCGGCTAATCCGCACATCAGTAGCAGTCAAATTGCGCGAGAATCGGGAATCTCAAAAACGTCGGTGTTGAGAATGCTACATCAACATCGATTGCACCCGTACCATATTTCTATGCAGCATGAATTCCATGGCGACGACTTTGAACGTCTTGTACAGTTCTGCCACTGGGCGCAAGAGAAATAACGGGACGATGACAAATTTTTTGCACACGTAGCGACGAAGCGTCATTCACCAACAGTGGTAACGTAAACCGCCATAATATGCACTATTGGGCAACGGATAATCCACGATGGCTGCGACAAGTGGAACATCAGAGACCTTGGCGGGTTAATGTATAGTGCGGCATTATGGGAGGAAGGATAACTGGCCCCCATTTTATCGAAGGCAATTAAGTGGTGCAATGTATGCTGATTTCCTACGTAATGTTCTACCGATGTTACTACAAGATGTTTGACTGCATGACAATGGCGACGCACTTCCAACATGATGGATGTCCGGCACATAGATCGCGTGCGGTTGAAGCGGTATTGAATAGCATATTTCATGACAGGTGGACTGGTCCTCGAAGCACCATACCATGGCCCGCATGTTCACCGGATCTGAGGTCCCCGGATTTGTTTCTGAAGGGAAAGTTGAAGGATATTTGCCATCGCGATCCACTCACAACGCCTGAAAACATGCGTCAGCGCATTGTCAGTGCATGTGCGAACATTACGGAAGGCGAACTACTCGCTGTTGAGAGGAATGTCGTTACACGTATTGCCAAATGCATTGAGGTCGACGGACATCATTTTGAGCATTTATTGCATTCATGTTGTATTTACAGGTAATCACGCTGTAACAGCATGCGTTCTCAGAAATGATAAGTTCACAAAGGTACATGTATCACATTGGAAGTACCGAAATAAAATGTTCAAACGTACCTACGTTCTGTATTTTAATTTAAAAAACGTACTTGTTACCAACTGTTCATCTAAAATTGTGACCCATATGTTTGTGACTATTACAGCGCCATCTATCTCAAAGCAAAAAAAGTGGTCCAACAAACATTCATGTTTATTTATGTACTACACGAATATGTAATAAAAAATGGGGGTTCCTACTTTAAAAAACGCAGTTGATTTCCGTTTGACCTATGGCAGCGCCATCTAGCGGGCCAACCATAGCGCCATCTGGTTTCCTTCTTCAAGCTAGACAAGTTTCGTTCTTTGTAGTTTTTTCGTTTGACGCTTATTTCGTGAGATATTTGGCCCGGTCACGATCAATGGACCACCCTGTATATCGCATATCTAAACGTATTTCACACGTGTTTGTGTACATATGTCACCTGTATCTCTAACCAATTTGGCCCTGCAGCTTCATTTTCGCGCAGCTCAATGTATATGACGTATCTCCTGAACTGTGTGTCGCACAATGATATATCCCTGTAGGTACAGTCAGCAACATACGTGGATACTATCTGCGAAATGTGTTGCGAATAGAGTTTAGCAAAGAGCTAATAAATCTAAATGTCATGCACGATGCGGCAGTTTTTCATGCTTATCAGTATTTGACATGATATCTCCTGAACTATGTGGCGTACAGTGATATAATTTTGCTGGCACACTCAGAGATATATATGAATACTGTCTGCAAAATGTGTCGCGAATGCAATGAGTAGTAACGAAGCAATAAATTAAAACGTCATTCTTTATGCATCTAAAATGTAGTAAGCAACGAACTTTTTTCCTTTCATAATGTTGTGGGGGTTGTCAGCGAAAAAAAGCTTCGTAATGGTCTGAAATTATAGGTAAAATTCGTTGCAAGTCACTAAATGCTCTCATTGTCAAATATTAGATGACTAAAGATGACTAACGTAAGGGTATTCGCGCGTCATGTGCCTCGTTGTTGTGTACACTACTGGTGAAAGATTGGCTGGGAATGGAAGGACTGGGCCGAATAAGGTTGAACATCGTTCATATGAAGATTTCTACTAACATTCGGCAGCGAAACGACTTTATTGACTAGGCCAACAAGACCTTGACATATTAAGACCAAACTGTTAAATTAAATTACTTAAGAACAAGCAAAAATTTATCAAATATTTTAGAGAGATCTAATAACAAAAGGTTATAGTGTTAATTCAAATACTTGCTCTCAACTTTCCAAAAGTCATTCATGAGAGCATGAAGTATAAACATTTAAATTTCCAACAAACGTTATTCTCCTCCCAAAAAAGTACAAATCTTGTGTACCACCGGTTACTATTGTTCAAATATTTACATCAAATTTTAATAAGAGAAGCAAGGTAATATTTAACCAATTGAATTTACATTATAATCTGTTCAAAGGTACTGAGCAAACAGTCTTCAAATAATTAGTCCACAAACATTTCTTCGATGTGTTTGACTAACATACAACAAACAGTTGAGGCTTACCTAAAAAAGAATTCATTAAAAGGAAACAAAAAAGCAAAAAAGCTGCTCGATATGAAACCACCAAGCGTCAGGCAATGTGGTCCGCACGAACGAATCCGAAATTACGTTAGGGCAGGCCCGATGTGCTGCTCATCACGCTTCTCCCTTCCAAAACAACCAGTCGGAACACGCCACAAGGCACAAACATATAACGATAGCGTGATGAACAGAGAAGCGTTTTTAAGTAAAACGAGAAAAACGTAAGTCATCAGATGACACGCTGCCACTGCGGACAACACAATTGTGAAAAGTTGCTGAGGGTAATAAGGCAACTGGCCAAGGCAACCACTAACACTTACACCTGGTAGTGAAGAATTTCAGCTGCCAACGGACGTTCAGCTTCAAATCGTGCCACGAGGCGGAAATGGTAAATACTTAACCCTCACGCGAGATGGAAAACGTAGCTGGGCGTAAGACGCGAACAGTTGGTTGATTAAACTCACCTATTTACACACAAGCTTGGCTTGGAAGTATAACCTACCAAAATACAAGAAACATGATCTGCCGTAGTAAGGCGCTTAAACTAGCAGCCTCCAAATAACTAATCTAGTTATTACTATAGTTATTAATCTAGTTCAAATGGCTCTGAGCACTATGGGACTAAACTTCTGAGGTCATCAGTCCCCTAGAACTTAGAACTACTTAAACCTAACTAACCTAAGGACATCACACACATCCATGCCCGAGGCAGGATTCGAACCTGCGACCGTAGCAGCAGCGCGAATCGAGACTGAAGCGCCTAGAGCCGCTCAGTCACAGCGGCCGGCCAAATAACTAGAGACGACGACTTGGCGATTTAGTGCACAACATACCAGATAAAAACACTTTCAACGTCCTAAATAACGACGCATTGAATATTAAAGCCATTTATAAGACCCCTAATACTTTAAAACACACCATCAAATAACTTTATGACAGTTACCAAATGGAAGCTATTATGCTTTGGTAGGAGCGACGCGCTCCACAAATCACCTAGTCAAACACAGAACAGGGAACAACAAAACAGGAGACTGAACCGAATCCGATACAGAACCAGCAAGGCGCAAACACGTGTACGAAGCGAGCCGGTCACAATTATCACGCTCACAAAATGGTTCAAATGGCTCTAAGCACTATGGGACTTAACATCTGAGGTCATCAGTCCCCTAGACTTAGAACTACGTGAACCTAACTAACCAAAGGACCTCACACACATCAATGCCCGAGGCAGGATTCGAACCTGCGACCGTAGCAGCCGCGTGATTCCGGACTGAAGCGCCTAGAACCGCTCGGCCACCGCGGCCGGCTTTCACACTCACAACGGAGAGCAAGATCACTCTTTACGAATGCCGCGTAGTGTTGGCATCGATGCAACGAAGTAATAACAGCTCACCGAACATACAAACCCGCTATGCGATGACAAACACTGGAATAACTTGGAGCAGCCGGAAGATGTGTGGATAACAACGACCCACGGCTCGCATCCAGACATGGTCGGCCAAAGGAATACTGTGCACACTCCCGTTTTCGGTGTTAGTCCCTTGAGTCCAGAAGACCCCCAGCGACCAACTTGGAAGCCACATGGGCAGTAGAACAAACAACTGCCCGCTGCCCCGCATACATCCCTATCCGTGCTGCTTCACTCAATACCTCTACCAGGAATACCGTCTCAACGACACTCGCGGCAAACGTGCCACGCTCCCTTCACGCCACCACGGAGTGCAGACGTTTCCAGCAGACGTAGCGCGAATTCGCCAACTTCTACCTGCTGGTGGAAAACCAAACATTCGAATTCGGCAACTCTCTAATCAGTCCTGGAAGGGAACACACGAATTCGGCAACGTCTATCTGCCCGAGCTCGGCTCACAGTAATTCGGCGCCTGCCGGTGTGACCGAGCGTTTCTAGGCGCTACAGTCTGGAACCGCGCGACCGCTACGGTCGCAGGTTCGAATCCTGCCTCGGGCATGGATGTGTGTGATGTCCTTAGGTTAGTTAGGTTTAAGTAGTTCTAAGTTCTAGGGGACTGATGACCAAAGTAGTTAAGTCCCATAGTGCTCAGAGCCATTTGAACCATTTTGAGTAATTCGGCAACTTCTCTGCGATTATTTGCAATGGTTTCAAAACCTCGCTGGAAACGACGGTTCTATGAGAGAGATATAAATGAAAACGAAATGTATATAAAAACCAAGATTTCATGTAACATTACACATACGAAAATATTTCATGAAAACAATTTCATTTGTTTTATACTCTCGTCTTCAACATGCGGCTGCTTTGATGATACGCAGCCGGCCGAAGTGGCCGTGCGGTTAAAGGCGCTGCAGTCTGGAACCGCAAGACCGCTACGGTCGCAGGTTCGAATCCTGCCTCGGGCATGGATGTTTGTGATGTCCTTAGGTTAGTTAGGTTTAACTAGTTCTAAGTTCTAGGGGACTGGTGACCTCGGCAGTTGAGTCCTGTAGTGCTCAGAGCCATTTTTTTGATGATACGCACTTTGCAAAATCTACTTTGCTAAGTCTGCCAGTTGTTACTTAATCTAGTTCTTGTTGTATGAAAGCTTGCCTCTTTTTACTGTTTGCTCCGACGCGCTGATATGGCCATTTTTGTCAGAATTAATTTTATATACTTATCGGTTTGTGAATGTTCCAAATTGTTTGAAAATTTGAAGATATTTGGATGAGAGGACTAAAACGAAGTATTGAATCGAGAATGAAAATTCTCTCAAGCGTTAGTAGAACGCCACAAGGACGCAGGATCCGCTGCCGAAATGTGTGGAGGAAACAATGCATGTTCTTCCTCATCGATGTAATTTTCCACAATGTAATCTGCAAATTTCGTGAGTTTTTCGTCTTGTGGCTGTGTGCTGACCACGTCGCCAAAAACACCAGGAATATCTCGGGGGTTTAAGTAAATCAGAACAAAGGCGTAGTGCAGCCGCTGTCCTTTTTAACTGTTTTTTGTGTTCTTTGTAAAACAACGACAAACCAACATTTGAGGTTTTCGTCACCTGAACCGATTAGTATGAAATGTTATTTTTGACAATTTAAAAGACGAAAGTTGTTGTTGTTGTTGTTTTTAAGGTAAGGTCGTAGGTTGTGTTCCAATAATGAACAGCATAGAGACAGAAGTGATGAACTTTCTACAGGACCTGACCATCGTTTTGCAGGACAATGCTCAAGCATGTACAGTGCAAGCTGTTACTGATTTGTTTGACTGATGGGGCTGCTAAGTGCTATACCACCTACTGCACTCCCCTGGCGTAAGCCCTCGTGAGTTCAACTCGATTTTTAAACTGAAGGAAACACATCACGGCATTCGCTCCAGAACTGCTACAGATTCGTCGGGCAATAGACCGCGCCGCTCGAACTGTCATCACAGCTGGCACTGCTAAGAGTATCCTACAGCTTCCACATCGCTGGCAACGGGCTATACACAAAGCTGGTGACTACTTTGAAGGTGGTAAAACTTTGAAACACGTATCTGTTTTGTACGAGCTGTAAATAAGTAGTTGCCACTATTAAAGTTCCAACCCTCGTATAAACGTAACATCAGATTATACACTAGCAGACAGTAGAGCTCGAAAGATCCACAAAAAAGTTAGCGAGACTGACGTTGACCCACAATGAACATTTTCGTCTTTTGAAGTTGCCTCGTACGCAACTAGAAAACAGAAAAACGATGATTGTGACTCAACCATAATCTCGGCAAGACTCAACCATAATCTCCGCATGCAAAACGACAACAGATTAAAGCTGGAGGTAAAACTAAGGTCTATTAATTAATTCAGACCTCACATTACTGTGCAACATAACATGACTTGAAGCAAAGTTTCCAGCAAAAAACTAATATCATTGCGCATGCTGGAGTAAGAGTTCCATTGTGGTAATTAGACATTGGGTATCATGGAGACGGATAGCAAGAAACTATTACACTACTGGTCAAAAGTTTTCGATTACCCATGATAAAATCCATATGCTTTATTTCAGTGTACAATCATATCGTACAAAGTAAAGAGACCAACAAAATAAATATTCTCCCTTGCTATCATTAAATACAATAAAATTTGGAGTAGATTTTAGCTTCTCCAAAGATGAATCGTAAGAAACTAGTACATTACTGGTCAAAAGTTTTCGATCAACTGTGATAAAAGATATACACTTTATTTCAGTGTACAAACACAACGTACAAAGTAAACAAACAAACAAAATAAATATTCTCCGTCGCTGTCATTAAGTAAATTGCCCTCAGAACTGCTGCACAAACTCCTGGGGATTCCGGAGATAAGAATTTGTAGTGTTTTCCCAGGTATTGCCGTCCAATAAGTCTATAAATTATTCCATAGATCCTTAATATTAAATAATCTCATTTTTCTGACCTTCCTGTAAAGTTCATACCGTAAGTATTCAAATGGATTTATGTCAGGTGACTAACCTGGCGAAATCATATTCTTCAATTCTCCACATTTCACTGTTCTACTGCCGGCCGCTGTGGCCGAGCGGTTCTAGGCGCTTCAGTTTGGAACCACGCGGCCGCTACAGTCGCAGGTTCGAATCCTGCCTCGGGCATGGATGTGTGCGATGTCCTTAGGTTAGTTAGGTTTAGGTAGTTCTAAGTTGTAGGGTACTGATGACCTCAGGTGTTAAGTCCCATAGTGCTCAGAGCCATTTTCTGTGTTCTATTGATATGCCCCTGCACAATTTAGAACCATGTTTGGGATCATCGTACTGCTGCAGAACAAACCCACGACCAATAAGTCTCCTTCCAGATGGACCGCAATGTTGATCAGTATCCTGTGCTGTCTTTCCTTCTTTAATGTTCCATTAATTATCGCTAGACCACAGACTTTATCACCCGTAAAACATTCCCACACAATCACCGTCCCTCCACCATGCTTCACCGTTGGCGTCACACACTGACTTTTCACACACTCTCTACGACGTCGACAAACAAACATTTGACGATGGCTTCCAAATACTTCCAACTTAGATTCGTCCGTGGATAACACCTTGGACCATGCTGCACGCCTCCAGTTTTTATGTTGCTGTGCTCGTTGCAAATCTTCTCACCTTATTTTGTTTGCGTAATAAAGGTTTTTTTGCCGCTATGCACCCCTTTAAACCTTGTGCACGGAGACGGCGTTCCACTGTTGAGAGAGAGCTTGGAGCTGCTCGCATACTTTTTACTTCCTCGCGAATTTTAGCCGCCGTGCTAGTCCTCTGATATTTAGCCCGCATCTCGTGGTCGTGCGGTAGCGTTCTCGCTTCCTACGCCCGGGTTCCCGGGTTCGATTCCCGGCGGGTCAGGGATTTTCTCTGCCTCGTGATGGCTGGGTGTTGTGTGATGTCCTTAGGTTAGTTAGGTTTAAGTAGTTCTAAGTTCTAGGCGACTGATGACCATAGATGTTAAGTCCCATAGTGCTCAGAGCCAACCTCTGGTATTTACTCTGTACACGTATGAACTGATCTTACCTGTATGGTGTTACTTGGGGTCTTCCATATCGTGAAACACTTGTTTTGACAACAGTTTGCTTGAAGCACTGCAATGTACAGACCGCTGTAGACCGGAATATGCTGTTGTCCTAGTAGAATAGCCTTCCTGATACAGAGCTACAATTACAGCACGTTTTTCAATTACATTCTCCTCCTTGCGTCCCATTAGGATGTAATGCGGTATGACCCTGATCAGGTATACAAACTTACTACTAGAAGCACACAATGTACTGTAAACTAATGCGAACTGGTTGCTACACAGACAGCTGAAGGAATGATGCACATTCGAATGGAGTCGTCATAGGCAAAGGTACATTAATGTTGTTGTGGATACTCGTCAGCGCCCCTACACGAAAAACCAGTGAAATGCCGGCCGCGGTGGTCTAGCGGTTCTAGGCGCTCAGTAGTAGTTCTAAGTTCTAGGGGACTGATGACCACAGATGTTAAGTCCCATAGTGCTCAGAGCCATTTTTGAACCAGTGAAATGCACAACAGAGGCGCTTAAACTTTACATGTCTGTACTTGTTTTATTCTTAGAACGGGGATATGATACAATATTCAAAACGAAATTCCTGTTTTAACCACAAATTCATAGTTGTGATAAGTGATCAAGAACTTTTGACCGGTAGTATATTTCTTTTAGCCTAATGTCGCGAGTAACATCTGTCGTCCAATACGGGGTACTCAGGGTTTGAGAAAAGGAAGATACAGGAATTTTCGGAAGCTAAAATTGTCCAGAAAATGGAGATGAGAAATCTTCGATGCTCAGAACATAAATCTCGCATTTCTGACCATCTTCGAGGCAAAACAGAGATAGTGGGAATGCCTGAGTGAACACGCCCCCATGGCAACACCTGGAAGAGGTGAGTGAAAAGAAGTCACAAAAGAGCTACGACAGTTTGAATTCTAAGATAACTGGATAGAAAGCATAACAACGCAGTTACTGGAAACAGATTTTAATATCAAGGTAGGCAAACCATCTTCAAGGCTGGACAATGAAGTAACTGGATGATATGATTAATGAGAAAACTGATTTTAAAACGAACCATTTTTAGCTGCTTGCACAAATGTTTTTAGACACCAGAATAAATTATAAATGACGATAAACTGCAAGACGAGAAGCAGTGGTCTGTGGCAGTACTGTTGAAGAACTAGGCAAACATGAAGTTTCTCGAGAAATTAATAATCTGAACCAGGTTTTAAAGCCGAAACCTGTAGCCAGACAACATTTCTCTACATTGAGTGTGCTTCGGTAGCACAGTGGGTAAGTGCCCTACCCCCAATTTTCCCAAGACTTTTTCTGCCAGTTGTCGGTTCTTTCTCCACACGCAATGATTCGTGTATGTGCAAAATATCGTGGCTCGGAGGCCATGTTAAAGTGGCTGGATGAGCTAGTTGCCGGCCGGTGTGGCCGTGCGGTTCTAGGTGCTTCAGTCTGGAACCGCGTGACCGCTGCGGTCGCAGGTTCGAATCCTGCCTAAGGCATGGATGTGTGTAATGTCCTTAGGTTAGTTAGGTTTAAGTAGTTCTAAGTTCTAGGGGACTGATGACCACAGATGTTAAGTCCCATAGTGCTCAGAGCCATTTGAACCATTTTTTTGAGCTAGTTCAAAGGTCGGTGGAAAGCACTCCAATGTTTAAACAAACATTCAGCTTAAGGCCGACTTTACTTTCTACACTTAATTGCAGGACTCCTGTTCCAGGCATGTAAGCAGGTAAGCTTCAAAACGCAAAGGTTCTGGGTGCTAGCTCATGTGCGGTATATAATTTTTATCTTGCGAAACGTTACAAAAATTCTTTACATTGCGATATAGAATGAAAGATTTACTCTGGGCTCAGGTAACACGTTTGCAAATTTTCATGAGGGTAAATGTATGAATTTGGGGTAAGGGACCCTGGTGCGAAAAAGACCGAATGGAAAGTTATAAGCGGAAACCGTTCTGATACTTCTGACAGTGGTATAGTAGTATATGTACCGATACTGTTTTTACGATGAATGTAGGGTAGGCAACTTTCAGAAGTGGTAGTATGGACCAGTACAAGAAAAAAGTCTAATAAACACGCGCTCTAACTATACCGTAATAGTTACGAGCATTTGTTTTGTCTTCGCTACTGATAAATGCGTCTCTTCTACTGAGTAAGTGGTGTACCTCTCAAGATATGCATTTTAGAGTCCATATTTACTGCATTTTTTCTTGTTTTCATCTACAATACCTCCTCCCAAAATACGGAGAACAAAGGGCTTGCAGTAAAAGTTTCACCCTATCGAAGATTCCCAAGTACTCGTAGCTCTTAAGGTATGCATTGTGAAGCTAGATTTTTTTTACTTGTTTTAACCCTTACTACCACCTCTAATAGTTGCCTACCCTGCCATGTTAGCAGTAACAGTATCGGCTCATGTATTCCACAGAGAGAGGTATCAGAACGATTTTCGCCTGTAGCTTTCGAGTCGGTCGTTTCCGGACCGCGGTCCATCACTTCAATTTGATACATTTACCCTGCCAGACATCCCTGAAAGCTGTAAAATCATCACGGAATCACCCTGTATGTATTTCTAATTGCTTTCTATGTGTCACGTTTGTAAAATGAGATCCTCCACTCCTCAAGCTTTGAATCTACATCTACGCATATACTTAGCGAACCACCTTATGGTGTGTGGTGGAGGGTGCTTTATGTAATACTGTCACTTCTCTGCTGACGCGAATGGAGCGCGAAAAGGAAGATTACTGGTAAGCCTCTGTGTGCTGACGAATCTGCCTGATTTACCTTCGTGGTCCTTTCTCGAGAGATACGGAGGAGGAAGCAAACTATTGGTTGATTCTTATCGAAACGACGGTCACGGAACAGCAGATCTCGCTGTGATACCACTGTCTTGTAACGTCTGCCACTGAAGTTTCATGAACATCTCCGTGACGCTTCCGCGCATACTGAAGGAACCTGTGAGGAATCGCGCAACTGTACTGACAAAAAATGGGCTAAGAATTTTCTATACATGCCAGAAGAGAACTTAAAACGGCTTTCAATAATTATGTTAAAAGTATAACGACTAAAAATTCAGTAAAATATTTATAATAAATTTTTATTCCTTTAAGATACAAATCATAAGCCGGGCGTTTTCGGTTAATTGCAATCGATGAGAAAGTATCCAGATAAAATATAAAGCAAACGATTTAGTGTTAACTTTATATCATGCGTACTTCTTTGTTGTTTATATGTGTCAAAGTATATAAATATGTCGCAGTATATAAATAAACTGTTAAAACTTTACTGACCTACAGAATTCGTTTTATATAAGCAGCACACCCCGTTGTAGCACGAAAAGAAGGGAACCAGCGAAAAAGTGTTCCTGTCGGAGCACAAAGAAGGGGAATATGCTCCGCTTTGGGGGATTCTTAGAGAAAAGGGGTGAACCAGCAACCTGAGTTCTAATTCCGTCTTTTTCACCAAAAATTTTGGATTGCGGACATAATATTGCTTTTTTACGCTGGAGGAGAGTATTCTAGACGGTGAAGGTGGAAGAGAGAAGAGACAGTGCCAGTGAGAAAGAAGCAGAGAGGAGACAGTTATGGTGAAAGAGAGAAAGTAGCAGTGAAAGAGAAACAGAGGTACATGAAACAATAGCAGTGGAGAGCCAAAGGGAGGGGTATACTGATTCTCAATTAGAGACAGTGGAAGTAAAAACGAATAACAGATGGGTGGAGATAAAAGCAGTGGAAACGAAAGATAGAGGAGACAGTGGAAATCAAAAATGCAGATCGGTGGAGACCATACACAGCCATGGGGGAGGGGGGGGTTGGACCCTCCGATATTGGAGAGCTTTAAGACGTAGGTGTAGCGGAGGTCGCATTTTAGACCCTTGAAAGGCGTGGGTATAGGGGAAAAGTAAATTGCTTCCAACCCCTCCCACAATTTCTGATCTGCTTAAGTATGGTGGAGACAGTGGCAGTGGTAAAGAAAGACAAAAGGTGAGAGTGTAAGTGAGGGACGAGACAATGGCAGTGGATTATACTGCAAATCAATGGGAGGAAGGGGACACAGTGGCAGAGAGACATATTCGACAGTGGCAGTGAGAGGAAGATGCTACGAAGAGAGGCTGAGCAAAAGGATTTAGAATATTCTCTGTTGAAAGAGTGCAAATACGTTCGCATATCAAAATTTCTTCTGAGGAAATCAGAATGAGTCATTTGATTCCTCGCTTTTCTGTCAGATTCTTTTAAAGAGGAGCATATTCGCCCTTTCTGTGCTCCGACAGGAGCATTTTTCTGCTCGTTAAATATTTCTACAGATCTCCGTAATGGAAAAACGCCGCAAGTCTAATGAACTTATAACTACATCTATAGATTTGATAGTTCCAAGAACTGAGAAACAATCAGAATGAGAAGTAACCAACATTTTGTTGAGTTCTTCGTGTTGCAATTTTGCTTTTATTTTTCTTTTCTTTTTCTGTATTGTACACACTTAAGTACAAATATGCTGTATACCATCTTGAGCTGTACAGTAATCGCAATTCGGAGAAGGTATTAATCTTAACAAATGTTCCGTTCTGTAGTAGCCATGTCGTCTGTCCTTAACCTGTAAATGGGACAATCTCCTCCCTTTTGAGAGCAGAATCAAGCAACCATCGGATATCAGGTGCGTGCCATTGGATAGCCGAAAACTACATTTATTTGAAATTATTGCCCACATTACAATAGCAGTGGCCATTCCGTGACTTCTTAACTGCAAGCGTTCGATAGTAACCTCAGTGGTATCTGAGTCTGATGAGGTACTTGTTCGATTCGATTCTGTGCGGGTTATGAGGAATAACTTGTTTCCTTTCTAATAACAGTTTTTCGTAGTTCGCTGGAGCAACGAAGGGTTCCAAACGATTGCGAAAAGACGCAAGTCATGCTCTTTTTCAAGAGGGGTCGTCTGACAAATGCAGATACCAATATGCTGTTTTTGTTGACCTCTCTCTATAATACGGACCGTGCTGAAAAATAATGCCTCCGAATATTTTTATGTAAAAGCTGTTTAAGTTTCTTGAATAAAACAGACTTTATTAAAATTCCACATCTTTATTCTTGGTGTCTACATATTTATTTCTGGACATAGTACTCTTGGCGACGCACACATTTCTGCCAACGAGAGTTCTGTTTGTTAACACCGTCACTGTAGAATGTTTGACTTTGTTTACGGTGCCACAACTGCACCTCTGCTTTCACCGCTTCATCACTATCAAAGTGAAGTCCTCGGAGGTGTTCTTTAATGTTTGGAAACAGATTAAAACCGGATGGGGCCAAGTCGTGACGGTATGGAGAATGATCGATGACAGTGAATCCAAGACGTCGGATTGTTGCAAATGTCGCAGCGCTCGTGTGTGGTCTGGCATTGTCAAACTGAAGGAGGAGGTGCTCCATCAGTGAACGAAGACAGACTTTTCGAATTCCAAACTCTTTTACAGCACGCTATTTCTCACGCACCGACATAGTTACGTTACTCACCGGCTTGTTACACGCTCCAATCTACATCTACATCTACATTGATACTCCGCAAGCCACCCAACGGTGTGTGGCGGAGGGCACTTTACGTGCCACTGTCATTACCTCCCTTTCCTGTTCCAGTCGCGTATGGTTCGCGGGAAGAACGACTGTCTGAAAGCCTCCGTGCGCGCTCTAATCTCTCTAATTTTACATTCGTGATCTCCTCGGGAAGTATAAGTAGGGGGAAGCAATATATTCGATACCTCATCCAGAAACGCACCCTCTCGAAACCTGGCGAGCAAGCTACACCGCGATGCAGAGCGCCTGTCTTCCAGAGTCTGCCACTTGAGTTTATTAATCATCTCCGTAACGCTATCACGGTTACCAAATAACCCAGTGACGAAACGCGCCGCTCTTCTTTGGATCTTCTCTATCTCCTCCGTCAACCCGACCTGGTACGGATCCCACACTGATGAGCAATACTCGAGTATAGGTCGAACGAGTGTTTTGTAAGCCACCTCCTTTGTTGATGGACTACATTTTCTAAGCACTCTCCCAATGAATCTCAACCTGGTACCCGCCTTACCAACAATTAGTTTTATATGATCATTCCACTTCAAATCGTTCCGTACGCATACTCCCAGATATTTTACAGAAGTAACTGCTACCAGTGTTTGTTCCGCTATCATATAATCATACAATAAAGGATCCTTCTTTCTATGTATTCGCAATACATTACATTTGTCTATGTTAAGGGTCAGTTGCCACTCCCTGCACCAAGTGCCTATCCGCTGCAGATCTTCCTGTATTTCGCTACAATTTTCTAATGCAGCAACTTCTCTGTATACTACAGCATCATCCGCGAAAAGCCGCATGGAACTTCCGACACTATCTACTAAGTCATTTATATATATTGTGAAAAGCAATGGTCCCATAACACTCCCCTGTGGCACGCCAGAGGTTACTTTAACGTCTGTAGACGTCTCTCCATTGATAACAACATGCTGTGTTCTGTTTGCTAAAAACTCTTCAATCCAGCCACACAGCTGGTCTGATATTCCGTAGGCTCTTACTTTGTTTATCAGGCGACAGTGCGGAACTGTATCGAACGCCTTCCGGAGGTCAAGAAATATAGCATCTACCTGGGAGCCTGTATCTAATATTTTCTGGGTCTCATGAACAAATAAGGCGAGTTGGGTCTCGGGGCGCTCTAGCGGCAGAGTGCTGCAAATATCTACACAGGAAGAGTAAAGATGTAGAATGTTAAGAACGTTTTTTTCATTTAGAAAGCTTTTACAGTTTTCAAATAAAAAGTTCGGAGACGTTACTTTCCAGCGCGCCCTCAGCTTTTGTACTCACGTCCTTTTTGGGGAACGCAAATTGCCAGACAGGAAATCATTGTACCGATCTTGTGAAACTGCTCGCTATGGTCCCCCGTGAGATGCGCTCTCAGTAGACAAAGGCGCTCAGGTTGATGCCGTGTTCGTTGAGGCTTTCCGAAAGCGATCGCAACATTTCTGCACCGTAGTTTATGAGTAAAAAAAACTTACTCGAGTATGAGATCAGATTTATGATTTGGTTTTCAGCACTTGGAACAAAATACGTTGTTCTTAACAGGACGAAATGAACAGATGTAAAGGTAATTTCAGGGGTGGCTCAGTGAGTGCCACATAACCGTTACTGTTTACAACATAGCCGGCCGCGGTGGTCATGCGGTTCTAGGCGCTCAGCCCGGAACCGCGCGACTGCTACGGTCGCAGGTTCGAATCCTGCCTCGGGCATGGATGTGTGTAATGTCCTTAGGTTAGTTAGGTTTAAGTAGTTCTAAGTTCTAGGGGACTGATGACCACAGTTGTTAAGTCCCATAGTGCTCAGAGCCATTTGAACCAACAAAGTTAATTAAAGTTCTGTTATGAGCTGAGTTACATGTTAAATTATTTGTGTTACCAGTCATTTATCAGTGGAATATTTCCTGAATGGCTAAAATACACTGATGTTAAGTCTTCGTATAAGAAAGAAGATAAAAATGCCGTCAAATTTCCGTCTAATTTAACTTTTCTATGAATTCTCGAAAATTGTAGAGAAGATGATGTACAGTCGCCTTCTTAACCGTCTGACAACAAATAATATTTTTTCAGAGTCCGTACTTCTAAAGGGTTCTGATATTGAGGAAGTTATTTCTACATACATGTAAATTGTACTACATTCATTAGACAACAAATTACAGGCTACTGGCGTGTTCTGTAGTCTGTTAAAATTGAAATACCCTTTATGTAAGTTAGAATATTCCGGAGTAACAGAAAATGTTGCAGAATCGTTGAACTCTTATCTCTCTGACAGGAAACAAAGGTTTAGCTGTAGAAAGATCAGGTAATGAACTCTTTGTGGATGTTAATAAATGGTTTAGAGTCAATTTTTAGTCACAAAATTTTGAAGCAACACATTATATGCAGTGCAGGACTTGTGAGAGGTTTTCGCCAGGTATATCACAGATATATGCCTAAAATGTAACTACATGAAAATAGAAGAAATTGAAAGTCACAAATTCTTGATATTAGAACTTATTAATAAATTGAACCGGGAGGAACGTACCTCAGAACTGCTGTAGGCCGGAAACAAATCTGTTTACGCTGATGTTATTTGCTGTAGTTGATATAAAAATAAAATAGATATATTATTTCGCTTACTGTCGGTTCATAATGTCGTGCGGGGTCATTCATCAACCAAGCTAAACCTTTGCGAGTCCAAAACCGTGATAGCAATCATTTGTGAGCTCGAGAAAGTTTTGCAGAGGCATGTTCAAGAAACTGGAGATATTCACTACCACTACCCAACATGTTTATTCTATGGGAGCCTTTATATTTTATGAAGTAACAACTTTTTCATGAGATGAAAAAACATTTTATTTTCCAAGCACAGATCAAAAACTAACAAGAATAAACAACTCGTAACCAAGCCGACTACGGCAAAGATAAATATCTATCAGCTGCAGCTTTCACCCGCTGTTTTTGGCGCAGTGGGTAAATGACGTCGCCACATCAGTCCCCCTCCTTTTTAAACCGGTGCACCAGGTATGTGGGGAAACTTGCACTTGATTTTTCTACCAGCTCTCGTGAAAACATCTGGTGCAGGCAATGGCTGCTCCTGTTCTGCACTTGCTGCTTCGTTGTCCTCTTCTGAAACCGAGGGCTCGGCGAGACTATCTGCTGTTTCTTTGGCCTCCACGTTTGAGGGTGATTTTGCAGACCGAGGAAGGAGTGTACCCTCTTCGGTGTAAGCAGGTTTAATCCGCTCAATTGAGACTGTCTCTTCTTTACCATCCTTATCGATTTTGAAGCTGTGGCTTCCTCTTGTGATTACCCTGTATGGTCCAGAGTAAGGCGAAACAAGCGGCGGGCGCACCGTATCATCCCTAAGCCACACGTGGGACGTTGCTTGCAGGTCTTTATGCACAAACACTCTCCGGTCTCCATGTCTGACAGAGTTAGTGGGTTTGATGTTTCTCATTCTAACGCTGAGTTGTCTCGCGAATTGCGTGCATAGCTCAGGGGCGAACGGCTGTGTAGATGCTGGAACGATAAATTCTCCGGGAATCCTCAATTGCTCGCCATAAACCAATTCTGCGGAAGAGCATTGTAAGTCCTCCTTCACGGCCGTTCTCAATCCGAGTAGGACCAGCGGTAGTGCTTCAGGCCATGAAGTGGAACTACACATTAATGCAGCTTTGAGCGTGCGGTGTAGTCGTTCCACCATTCCATTACTAGATGGATGATAGCTTGTGGTGCGTAGGTGATTGCACCCGCACAGCAGTAAAAGTTCATTGAAAAGTTGGCTTTCAAACTGCCTTCCGCGATCTGTTGTTATGTTTTGCAGAACCTGGAGAACCATGAATGCAACAGTGCTTTTGCAACCGACTCCGCAGAAATGTCTTGTATTACAACTACTTCTGGCCACCTGGTAAAACGATCAATGATTGTGAGCAAATAGCGTTGTTCTGAAGAGCATGATAGCGGGCCCACAATGTCCACATGTATATGTGAAAATCTTGCAGGTGGCGTCGGGAAGTCAGCAATAGGTGCAAAGACATGTCTGCTGATTTTATTACGCTGGCATGTTAGGCATGCACGCGCCCATGCACGACAATCTTTTTGTATTCCAGGCCACACTACTTTGGAGGAAACTAACTTGGTTGTTGCTCGTACTCCTGGATGTGATAGGTTATGTAGTACACTATAAATCTCGCGACGATATTGTTCTGGTTTGTAAGGTCGCTCCTTTCCTTTTGCTACATCACACCAAATTCCGTCTGGAACATTTGGGGCAGACACACGTCCAAGCTGCAGCGCAGCTCTCTGTTCCTCTATTAGACGGCGCAAGAAAGGATCTTCTCGTTGTTTAGACGCTAACTCGGTCCAACGAATTGAATTTAAACTGGCACAGGCAATCTGCGACCAGGTTGTCTTTTCCTGAAATGTGACGCACGTCAGTTGTGAACTGTGCAATGTACTCGACTTGCCTGCACTGACGTGGTGAATTGAGCTCTGTGTCTCGTTGAAATATAGCTACTAACGGCTTGTGATCGGTAAAAATTGCAAAGTGTCTCCCTTCGATAGACGTGCGAAAATGCTTTATGGCTAAGTAAATAGCAAGCAACTCACGGTCAATAGCACTCCATTTTTGCTGCTGTCGAGTCAGGTTTTTAGAGAAAAATGTGAGCGGCTGCCATCTGCCATCAACTTCTTGCTGTAGCGCTGCACCCACTGCTGTTTGGCTCGCATCAACCATGAGCGCTAAAGGAGCGCTCAATCTTGGATGTCCCAGTAGTGTTGCCCGAGAAAGACATTTCTTTAAGTCATGGAAAGCTGCTTCAGCATCTGGACTCCATGGAATTTTACGATTTCCTGTTGTATTTTTACCTGCAAGTAACGTTGTGAGTGGCTCTTGGGCGGCAGCTAATTTAGGTAAGTGACGTCTGTAATAGTTGAGCATGCCTAAAAATCTGCGAAGTCCTTTGTAAGTTGTGGGAAGGGGCATCTGTTGTACTGCTTCAGCCCGCTCAGGCAAAGGTGACAGGCCTGCTGCCGAAACCAAATATCTCAGGAACTTAACCTCGCGTTTTCCAAACGTGCACTTTGTTTCGTTAATAATTATGCCATACTCTGTCAGACGGCGGAAAAGCTGCCGCAGATGTTCGACATGCTGATATACAGAACCAGAGAATACTAAAATGTCGTCCACATAACAAAATACAAATGGTAATCCTCGAAGCACCTCATGCTTGAATCTTTGCCATGTTTGGGCAGCGTTTCTGAGTCCAAATGGCATAAAATTGTACTCAAACAAACCGAATGGTGTGATAACTGCTATTTTTTAATATCAGATGGAGCCATGGGAATCTGGGAAAATGCTTTGGCGCAATCAATCACACGAAATATTTTGGCATTGCTAATCGTACTGTTAAAATCAGTCACATTGGGTACTGGGTAGCGGTCGGGAATTGTGCGGGCATTGAGCGCCCTGTAGTCTCCACATACTCTCCATGAATTGTCTTTTTTTCGGACCATGTGAATTGGAGATGCCCATGAACTATCAGACCTACTTACAATACCTGTTTTTAGAAGTCTGTCGAACTCAGCTCGCGCCGCGACTAGCTTCTCTGGAGGCAGACGCCGCGGGCGGAAGGCAACGGGTTGACCTTGTGTCGTGCTGATGTGGTGTTGAGTATTGTGTCTGCATTTCCTGGTTGCGTTGACGGGTTCGGTAAGTGCTGGAAAGTCTTGAAGCAGTTTACGAAAAAGTGATTCCTCCGACAGTGCTCTGATATTGCCTGCAGTATACGAATCGTTACTACTGTCGGGTGTCTTCTTGCGCGACGCACACGTGTGCGCCCCGCTTAGTTGCGGGTACGAACTCGTATCACAATATCCCGACGCGGATGACGCGGTAGAGGAGCCCGAAATCGTGCGGAAAGACACGGGCACATCGCACTGCACTTGAACCGACGCGGAAGACGCAGTAGGCAATATCCCATCTGTGGGAACTGTCACCAAACGACGGTTAACCAGGTCGCGCATAAGTCGGTAGTTCCGTAAAAAGCCCGCTCCAATTATAGGACTCGGCACATCAGTAATCACAAAAGTCCATTTTGGATGGAAGTTGGAATTCAGATGTAATGCCAACTGTTTCTCACCATAGGTAGATATTCTGGAATTGTTTGCCGCAGTCAGCACATGTTGCGTTGTTGTCGTGAGTATATCACCTCTCTTTCTTGGATAAACACTGACTTCTGAACTTGTGTCAATCAGAAACTTCTCACCTGAAGAGAGGTCCAACACGAACAATCGGTGTGATTGGTTGACTGCAGATACCGTGGCGTTTTCACCCCTTTGAATCACGCTATGACTCGGGCGCCTATGTTGTTGTTGACGAACGTTAGCGCCCTTTAAAGCCCGCCTTTTAAGTTTGGGTAGCTGCAGGGTTGAATACATTGACGGGCAGTGTTACCGAAGCGTCTGTGGTACCAGCACCATTGATCTGTCAAATCCTGTTGGATAGCATTTCTTCGTCTTTTCCAACTGCGACTTCGTAGCTGCTGGTGGTGTGAAGTTACTTGCACGTTGAGTTTTGCCACTTGTGCTGCCAGTTGCTGTATGGTGGGTTCGGTCGATGAGCACTGCTGTTGGGAAGAATTATTGCATGTTCCTGGCTCACTGACGTCAGATTCCATCACACCACACGTTCTTGGGCCTCTATCCTGGCTGTAGTTGAATTCGGAACACGCAGAAACTTCGGTTTAGGTGTTTGCGATGGTGTCTGCCTTTTTTGCTAAGACTTGCAATGGTAAGTCTGTTTCTGCTGCAATGACGGCACGGATGTTGGCAGGAAGTTTACGAAGCCATATTAGACGTAAAGACTCTTCAGGTAGGAGTTCCGGGCCGGCTAATGTACGTAAGGCTTTGAGTACTTGTGACGGAGTCTTGTCGCCCAAATCTTCGTATGCGAAATTTTTTTGTAGTCGCAAATCTGGTGACAATGTATAATGCTGTATGAGAGCTTCCTTTAGCACAAAGTAATTTTGTTGCGACAAGGTTTCTTCTACTTGCTCTATCACTTCTAAATTTAGATGTGAAACCACTATATTAAATTTGTCAATGTTGTTAGACACCCCACGCTGCCAAAATATGCATTCAGCCTGCGTAAACCAAAGCTGCGGGCGCGTCGGCCAGAACGCGGAAAGCTTAACATTTCCGTGTCGCGCGTAGGTACTCCCATCTTTTGCGTTAACATCTGTCGTTCCGTTTTGTGGCGAATCAAAGGGCGTGGACCGCGATCCTTGGTCGAACAGACTGTAGTCTTCAATCTTGATTCCACTGCCCCATGCTTTTGTCTCTGAATTCATTATTCTCGTCGGTATATATATTTTCTTTATGCTTCTGCTACGATTTTTCGGGGTCACCACTATGGTAGCCTTTATATTTTATGAAGTAACAGCTTTTTCATGAGATGAGAAAACATTTTATTTTCCAAGCACAGATCAAAAACTAACAAGAATAAACAACTCGTAACCAAGTCGACTACGGCAAAGATAAATATCTATCAGCTGCAGCTTTCACCCGCTGTTTTTGGCGCAGTGGATAAATGACGTCGCCACAATTCCTTGGTGAAATTTGTCATAAATAATATATCCCGCTTTCAAACCAACAACTCTGTTCATGGAGTCAATACCAGAAGTAAGAATAATCTTCACAAAGATTAAAGATGTCCACTATTCAGCAACACGCATCCTCAATAACTTACAAGCAGGCATAAAAATTTAACAACTAATAGCTTCTTCTATTCACAAGTTTCTTGCGCTGGCCATTTTCGCAGCAGCTGTATACAAATTCCAGTAGTTCAAAAGAAAAACGCCTTTTGCATGCTACACGCTAAGTTTTTTTTTACCTTGTGCGGCCAGACGCGTTTCGCCTTCATTACAAGGCATCTTAAATGGATGTCCTGAAATATTACACGACTTTTCGTTTGCACATACATGTTATCGTTTCTCTCTCTCTCTCTCTCTCTCTCTCTCTCTCTCTGTGTGTGTGTGTGTGTGTGTAGCCTTTCATTAAAATAAAATTCAATAAAACAAAATAAAATAGCTCCGCGCGCGCGCACCCCCCCCCCCCCCCCCACACACACACACCGAACTTACGTCAGCACACATTTAGTCGCAGAAACAACATTTGAAAGCAAAACCTTAGAATGTTCGCAACACTTACAGAAAGAAATGCTACTATACGCACAGAAAAATGACAGTTAAATTGCTGTACGTTGAAAACAGCGACAAAAAGCAAAAGCGCAAACTTTCAACCAGTTTGTCACCTGAGAAAGAGTTGTTTGGATTGAAAATAAGGAATTAGACGCTGATCTGTAAGTATTTTTCCATTTTATTCTAAAAAACCCAATTAACTTTTTAAACCTATAATCTCTTAATGAAAACGATAACCTGTATGTGGAAACGAGAAAATAGTGCAGTATTTCAGGACACTCACTGAAGACATTGCAACCAAGGCGAAACGCTGCACAAGATAAATAAAAAACTTAACGTGCAGCGTGCAAAAGGCGTTTTACTTTTGAACTGCTCTTATTTCTTAGATTCAGTTGACGAATTTCTTGCAGCCTTTCTGGGCTGTACATCCTGCTGTACTACATATTAAATCTGTGTCTTCAATTTCCTGTAAAGAGTAATACATTATCTTCGATAACCGTGCATGCACTGTAAACAGTGGCTAACTGCGGCACCATAACACAACAGAATACTGTTTTTCAGAGTAACACCACCAACGTGGCAGCGGAAATTATTTGTTTCTTTTGAAACGTAAGCAGTTTATAGACACTTGCCTTACAGGCGTTGGTCATTCGAGACGTCGAGCCCGAAATATTAATATCCAGCCATTGATTCCCTATACTGTCTCGTCTGCATAGTTTTGATGCTGAAGGTTTGGGACACTGTGAACAGCTGCTCTGAGGTATGGCACTTGCGACGCTGTTGTCCGTTGCCAAATACAATACGTGTACCCTCGTTCACTTCATGTTCGCGATCGTCGGATATTGAGGTATACCGAGCTGCAAGACTTTGTTGTCAGGTATTTTAATTTCAATCGTCCATGTGTGAGGACAGAGGTGTCGGGGAAACAATTCTGTGTTCATTGTGCTAATCACTTTCCGCCACACCTAATTACTGGAGTTAGTATAGGCATTAGCATCTTTCATGGTATCTTCTTTCTGCTACAGCGCGGAAAGCCTGCCCTACCTCCAAGTAACCACACTCCGAAGATATTTTGGTCCTTCTGAATCCCATGCCATTGCTTCACAGAGCTCATAAATTGTGTTTTTGCTGGTGGCTTGAAGAACGGTTTAATTTGTCGTTTAAAGTTCGGACTAAATTTCTCGATTTTAATCCAAAAAAATCAAAAGCTTATCACGTTATTCCTCGGAGATGTCTCACCTGCACGCTCCCACCTCCCTCTGGTCATCTCTCTCTCTTTCTCTCTCTCTCTCTCTCTCTCTCTCTCTCCCCTGAAACCGCCAACAAGGATAACCATTTTCGTGAATGACTTTTCGCAGGTGGTCAAGTTTAAAATGTCTCTGCTACCTCTTTTGGATACTGTTCAAGTGTGAGATTTTCACGAAAGCGGAATAAACTAAAGACTTAATACAAAGACGAACTGATGTGGTCTACAGTCGGAAGAGTGGTTTGGGCAGCTTTCCACCTTAGTCTTTCCTGTGCATAACTGCTGCAACCTACATCCATTATTCCTCCTATGTTTTCTTAATTATCGTTGAAATGTTAGACGCAGAGCCCCATGTGACGCAGTTTGCTGAAACTACAACAAATTCCCCATCCTGTGCGAAGAATATACAATATGACTTTTGCAAAAATCGATCCAGCGAGATGCTTCAGAGCATAATTTTTTATATGTAGTAAAAAATCGCAGTGTTCTGACCTACATAACCAAAGTATTCAGAAGAGGATCACCAAACTTTTACCGTAAATGAAGTAAAATGATAGCTGGGACAACACTGATAGCTAACGTGATTCAGTATACTGTAATTTTGTGTAGGTACAAATGAAAACACAAACACCGAATGAACAGTACAGCACTAGCTTTTTGTTATTATCAAAGAATTTATTTGCAAGAACGTGTGATGGTGCTTTATGTATTGCTTTTTATATATTAAGAAAAGTTGAAGTTAATGTTATTGCCCCTGCTTCACAACTGGAAAATTATTTACGTCAGTGACTCAGTTGTGGTGCTTCTCGCAGTTCATTTCACCGACACAATGTTTTTATAATAATAGATGCCAACAGGTACACCATCCTGGCGTACGGGACTACAAGTCCCACCGCCACACCTTCACCTGCCCATGTTAGGCAAAATTCTTCTGCCTGACTCATGTAGTACTATCACCGTCAGAGGGTGGTACGGGACTGCAAGTCCCACCGCCACACCTCCAAAGTGAATTGTGACGGAGTCAATGCCCTGTGGAAATTTACTGCCTCACCAATACAGTTAGACCGCAATAGACCGGTGATGCTGTATTGTAACATATCACCCCGGACTACAAGTCCATTAAAAAAAACAGGTACACATTAGTAAGAACTACCCGAAATAATGGGTAGGTATGGGTTGCTGAAGTATATCTCTGAAGTTTAAGTTTGTGGTCCAACATGTAAATAAAATTCCAGACATATGAATGTATTTGTTATTGAAATTGGCGTAAGTTAATTAGTTTCACTTTTGTGAAAATGCAAGATCTAAGGAGATTCTCGCGATTTTGTTAAGCGAGGATCGGAAAAATATACTCAACTCAGTTTACTCAAATATGATTCAGCATTGGAAATGTTGATTACTTTTATTGTTGCAAAGGAAGAACCGCTAATCAAGAGAAATCTCTTACATTTACATTTATTTTTACTTGGCAAAATTAGAGAATATTAAGATATTTATTGGACGATAACTAGTTTGGACAAGAAGAGAATAGAAGCTTTCGACATGTGGTGCTACAGAAGGATGCTGAAGGTAGGGTGGGTAGATCACGTAACTAATGAGGAGGTATTGAATAGGATTGGGGAGAAGAGAAGTTTGTGGCACAACTTGACCAGAAGAAGGGATCGGTTGGTAGGACATGTTCTGAGGCATCAAGGGATCACCAATTTAGTATTGGAGGGCAGCGTGGAGGGTAAAAATCGTATAGGGAGACCGAGAGATGAATACACTAAACAGATTCAGAAGGATGTAGGTTGCAGTAGGTACTGGGAGATGAAGAAGCTTGCACAGGATAGAGTAGCATGGAGAGCTGCATCAAACCAGTCTCAGGACTGAAGACCACAACAACAACAACAACAACAACAAGATATTTATTACGACTCTGGGCTGCTATCATTTAAAACAATGGCGCTGACCTCTGCACCAATGTTCCCCTATAAAATCTGCATAAAGAAATTAATTTTGCCACTTCATGAATGTAGGAGCTGGTGCATATAAAATTTGACAACACTTTTAAGTAATATTTGATTATATTTAGACTAAATATTACAAGAAACTTATACGTCTACGTGCGTCGTCACAAAATAGCTTCTTACAATACAAAAAAAGGGAAGAGAGGGAATCTTTTTGCAAAAAAAACAAGAGATTTCAATTACATTCGCAGATCATATTAATTGATTACAAAGTCTTTGTCATTTTTCTGAGAAGAGATAATATTTATATCTTCGAAAGTTCACGCAATCACATATTTCGTTACGACGTTTTGGTATATTTGCGAGGTTATTTAATATCATTTTTATCACGTTATGTGGCGTACCGCCACAAATGTATAATTTCCCCAAATTGCTATAGGAAAAGCCGGGGGTGGTTCTTACCGTAAGGCCATGGTCGACTACCTGTTCCAACCCTGTCAGACTAGATCTGTAATTATGTAACTTAAATAATAGGTAGTGTGAAATACGTCTTTTCTTTGCTCTAAAATTGTAATGTCATGATATGTTCAATATCCTTATAAGAATGATACACAGATGAATAGCAACTAGTAGCAGGCCAATTCTTCTAGTGATGGGAACACTCTTTGCTGGTGACATGGCAAGAAACTAGTCATACGAAATCTACGAATGAGGAGTTTCGGCTGCTTTCTGTAATTTAATGTTGATAGAGTCCACTGGAGTAGCTAAATCAGTGAGGCCTGTGTTTAGAAATCATGTTCGCCTATTCACCCGACTTGTGGGTGATTTTCTTAAATCATATCACGCCGTAGTGTCGTAGGCCCCGGATTTGACTTTCCGCTCATCCCGCGAGCATATGTGTGGATTTGAAATGTAACATTACTATGTGTGCCCTCTGTAAATGTAGAAATCTATATATGTGTGTGTGAGACGCATATAAATGAGAAATTAAGAAGCTCCATTTAACTTGTACAAATAAAATACGCAGATGGCTGAAGTTTCACAAAACTGATGGGAGAAGGTTATATTATGAAGTTTCCAGATGCCAATTAAATTTCTATGAATGTATTGCCCTAATAAACAACCCTACAGACTGCTCCGCCCTCTCCCAGTTTGTTCAAACGTATAGCATTTGAAGTTCAGTGGCCGGACGTCAGTTTCCTAAAGCAGTACAATGCAATGCTCAAAAAAACTCGCGAAACTTTTAATTTTCGAGCACTGGTCAGTACGAAAGATTTAAAAATTATCAATGCAATAATTGCAAGCTGAATGCGTAGCTAAAGCTCTTTTATTCGAACGTCATTGGTTCGTTTCCCACTAGTAGCAATACACTTTTTTCTTTTATTTAAATTTATTCCGTGTTTATTAGAAATGTTAACCAACATTTATTAAATGATAAGCTTTTAACAAAAGTAACATATTTTTGAAACCTGAGTTTCTCCCAGCATATAAAATGTTCAGATAACTTACGGGAATACAGCCCGGGCGAGGTATTAAACAACCGCCATTATTTTGACAGGTAAACACTCTGTCATTTTCAAGGCACAAAAGCAACAAGGAAGCGGTCTGCAAGGCAAATGGAAACCTCGATTTGCGGAAAGATAAAACACACACACAGTAAGTAAACACTACCGCCACCACACAACAAAAATACCTCATCAGGGCTCAATACTACTGTATCCCACGGTACAAAACTTGTGTGTTCTTTACCGAAATGCAGACCCATTTTTTCATACGATCCAAACAGTTGCAGCAGCACTTCGTAAAAACGAGCGTTATCTGATGCTGTGCGAGGGACATCTTTAAAAGACCTCACGTGAGATCTCGAAATCCTGCGAGGTATACCAGATGATGTACATCTCCAGCTGAAGTTCTCGCGTGTACGGCTACGCGGTTACAACCAGCCATCGGATCACGGCTTCCAGAGCGGAGTTTGTTGTAAATGCCATATGGCTTTACTTTTCGTCACTGCCTCTGTAAATAACGTTCTCATCTGCGTAATGAAAGACTACCTTTGAAAGGTCAAGGCACAGTAACCGTCAGAACAAATAATTGTTACGTAGAAAATACATAAGCTGTCATAAAAATAAGGCACGTAGACGACATGGTCCGATGTCAATGTAAGTTCGTGCACATACGCACCATAAATAGAGTTCCAGTTCTCTGTGACAGTTGAAACAACCAACAAAGTACTTTCGTGTTGATCGTTTTTAGTGTTGTTACCAAGTCCGGTATGATATATAAGAGGCGTAAAAAGTGTCAGATGTTCAGTGATCACTTTAAGAACACAGAGATGCTGTATACTCTTGTCAGACACCGTTATCAGCACCTAGCAAAGTTTTAAAGGAGCCTCTTGGTGGGCCTCCATTTATCCGACTCGATGAATCGTGCAGTATACAGATTTGTGGGGCATTCTGATGTGGCAGTGGCCTGATATTGGCCTACATGGGAATGTGAGGGCAGGCAGACTCGTGACCAAAGTTCCAGCCGAATACGTCTAACCCCCACGAGGGACGATCGCCGTATTGTGCACCAAGCACATCGTAACGCCTTCACATATGTGCCTGCCATCCGAAAACAAGGAATGCACTCCCTGAAACATTCTGTGTCATCCCACACCATTGATCGGAGACCAGAAGCGGCCAGACTACGGAATTACCATCGCACGCGTAGGCTGCTGTCGGCACCACAAAACGAACGACTGCGTTTGGTGTGGTGCCATGACCGGGAGGCACGGACCGCTGATGAATGGCGTCACATTGGGTTCAGCGATGAATCATGGCTCTGCACTCCCCCGTACGACCATCGTCGGTGACTATGGTGGCGACCTGGGAGAGGTTCATTCTTCCAGTTGCTGAGAATTCTTCCGGGTTGTATGGCCGTTGTCCATGGATCTCTACTATCCCTAACGTTTCGTCCAGGGCTGCGTTGGACATCTTCGGAGGTACTCCTGGTTGTGCTGAGTCTTGCCGACCAGGAGTACCTCCGAAGATATCCAACGCAGCCTTGGACGAAACGTCAGGGATAGAAGAGATCCATCGACCACGGTTGGTTGCTTGGTTTGTGGGATTGAAGAGACCAGATTACAAGGGCCATCGGTCCCTTGTTCCACGAACTTTAAACACCCACAAGATGACACAGAACCAGAAAGACACAGACAGAGACTAGACAAAAGGAATTAAAATCACACAGAGTGTGACAGTGGTTGGCCGACCATGGAAACAATAAAGGAAAAACGAACCACAAAGAAACACACTAAAAACCACCATCTAAAACCGTAGGCCAAAGGCCAGACTCAACACAAGAAAGGACACAAACCCTTAGATCGAGCGATAAAAGCCCCCTGCACCAATAAAACGCAAAACTAGGTCTGCCATTGCAGCGTCATCCGATAAAAGTGCAGCGAGCGTATTAGGCAGCGCAAACGTCTGCCTGAGTGCAGTTAAAAACGGACAGGCCAACAAGATGTGGACCACTGTAAACATTGATCCACAGCGACAGAGGGGTGGGTCCTCAAGGCGCAAGAGATGAACCATGTGTCAGCCAGGTATGGCCAATGCGGAGCCGGCAGAGAACAACTGAGTCCTTGTGGGAGGCTCGCAAGGAGGAGCGGCGCCACACACCAGTAGTCTCCTTGACGGCCCGAAGTTTGTTGGGTGAAGGCAGGATGCGCCATTCTTCACCCCAGGTGCCAAGTTCCTTCTGCCGCAAAACTGACCTGAGGTCACTCTCGGAAAGGCCAATCTCCAAGGCTGGTGCACCGACAGCCTGTTTGGCCAGCATGTCAACACGTTCATTTCCTGGGATGCCGACATGACCCGGGGTCCACACAAAGACCACTGAGCGGCCGCAACGGGCCAGAGTATGGGTGGTCTCCTGGATAGCCATCACCAGACGAGAGCGAGGAAAACACTGGTCGATAGCTCGTAAACCACTCAGGGAGTCACTACAGATAATGAAGGACTCACCTGAGCAGGAGCGGATATGCTCCAGGGCGCGAGAGATGGCGACCAGCTGTGCAGTAAAAACACTGCAGCCAGCTGGCAACGAGCGTTGTTCATAATGATCCCCCCAGAGTAGGAGCATAACCGACGCGACGAAGCAACCATCGAACCGTCGGTATAGACCACGTCAGATCCTCGAAACGCATCAAATATTGAAAGAAAGCGGCCGCGGAGGGCCTCAGGAGGGACTGAGTCGTTCAGGCCCTGTGCCAGATCGAGTCGAAGGCATGGGCGGGGCACACACACCACGAGGGTATATGTAGAGGGGCCCGGAAAAGAGGCGGAAGATGGAAAACCTCAAGCCCAGAGAGAAGTGCCCTGACGCGAACCGCGATCGTACACCCTGACCGGGGCCGCTGCTCCGGAAGATGGGCGACCGAGTTTGTGAACAGCAGACGGTATTTGGGACGTCCGGGTAAGCTACAAACATGTGCAGCATAAGCGGCAAGTAGTTGGTGGCGCCGGATCCGCAGTGAAGGGACACCAGCCTCCACAAGTATCCTGTTGACAGGGCTTGTCCGGAAAGCTCCAGTGGCGAGTCGAATCGCGCTGTGAAGGATGGGGTCAAGCAACCGCAACCCGGAAGGTGATGCCGAACTGTAAACCAGGCTCCCATAATCTAGACGGAACTGAATTAACGCCTGGTACAGCCATAGAAGGGTAGACCGATCGGAACCCCAGCTGGTGTGACTCAAGCAACGAAGAGCGTTAAGTTGCCGCCATTTGTTTAAGCTGCCGAATATGAGGGAGCCAAGTCAACCACGTGTCAAAAACCAATTCCCAAAACCGATGCGTCTCCACCACTGCAACAGGTTCGCCGTCAAGATACAGCCGTGGCTCAGCATGAACAGTGCCACGCCGGCAGAAATCCATAACGCAGGTCTTGGCAGCCGAAAACTGGAAGCCATGCGCTACAGCCCAAGACTGCACCTTGCGGATAGTGCTGTGCAGCCACCGTTCAGCAGCTGCAATGGCGGTGGAGCTGTAGTAGAGGCAGAAGTCGTCAGCATACATGGAAGCTGAGACAGACGTCCCCGCCGCCGCAGCGAGCCATTAATTGCAGCTAAAAAGAGGTAGGCACTTAAGACAGATCCTTGCGGGTCCATCGACCACGGCCATACAACCGGGAAGAATTCTCAGCAGCTGAAACATCCGATCGTGAAAGCCTTAATAGCATTCTTCCAGTGTTTCGGAGAGATACAGTAGTGGTACTCCTGGCATCAATATCTGGGGAGCCATTGAGTATGACTTCAGGTCATGGCTGGTGCTGATAGAGGGACGTCAGTGACATCCTGCGTCCTCCTGTGTTGTCTTTCATGTGACAATATCGCGGTGTCATTTTTTAACTGGACAATGATCTTTCGCGCATGGCATGTATCGCTCTGAACCATCCACGTGATGTAGAGGTACTCCGCTGGTCAACAAAATCCCTACAGCTCCGATAGTATTTGTGTGGGACCATCTTGGACATCAAGACCATCTCAGTAGCAGTATCCACGATATCAAGGAGCACATACATAAGCTGTGGGCCAGGTTACCTCTGTAGAGGGTACAACGGCTTTGTATCACCCTTTTCAATAGAATCGGTGCATGCATTCAGACCGGAGGTGGTCCAACGTCGCACTGATAAGTTAGCTAATATTGCAAAGTTCTTTGTAAACTTAAATTAAATAATATCACATACCCTCTCAAAATGCGAAATTTCATTTCGCTTCCTCCTCGCCGTATCGGTTCTTCACGTTTTTGGTCAGGCAGTGCATAACAATGGAATTGAATGTCTGTGGAAATCTGCTGTAGTTACTAGTTTTCCCGCTTGCTTGTGACTAAGTGGACAATAGGTGATCATTAAGAGTTCTGGCCAGAAATTCGCTGCCATCAGGATCCTCAGCTCTCAATCAGCGTTCCTGCAATCGCTGACGCCAACATCCGGTGCTCAGGCAACTGTACTTGTTATATTTCGATGCCAGCAGCTTCAACATTCCTGAAATTCTGACATCATCAAGTCCAGATAAATTTTGGTACCAGCCACAGTGTTAGCGTCTCTTTAGTCGTTTAATTGAATAGTTAGATAATTTTGTCTCTGTCAATATGTTATTAATTTCATGAAACACGTAAAGAAAATAAACTCCTGTAATATGCAGATTTGACTTAAATATCAAGATCCTTTGACTTGTGCTAAAACTTTTCTTGGTTAGGCGGCTCATCAAAAATAAATGTGATCTGTTGTATACCGAATTCGTTAACTTCACTGTGCCAGCCTTGTCCTTGCGCATAGTGGCCAGATATTCGTACATTTCGCAATTATCTTGTGAAAATAACAGAGGTTCACACACTCGTCTTGTATCAGCATGATTTAGCTTTCATTAACTGAGAGGAGCACCCACATTGAATACAAATAATTCCTCATCTTAATGTTGATTAAAAGGGAATAATTGCCTCTGCTAATGGCCTCTTGGTGTTATGGTCTTCAGTTCGAAGATTGGTTTGATGATGCTCTTCACGGTAGTCTATCCTGTGCACGACTCTTCATCTCTGCAAAGCTACTGCAGCCTATATCCTTTTGAACCCAGTTACCGAACTCCAGCCTTGAAAGCAGTCTACAATTTTTACACACACCCACACACACACACACACACACACACACACACACACACACACATTTCCCTCCATTACTAAATTGATTATTCCTTAAGCTTCATGACGTGTCCTATCAACCAGCTTCATCTTCTAGCCAAGTTGTGTCATAAAATGCTTTTTTACCCAGTTTGATTCAGTACCTTCTCATTATTTAACCAATCTACCCATTTAATCTTCAGCACACTCCTGTAGCAACACATTTCAAATCTTTCTATTCACTTCTTGTCTGAATTGTTTATAGTCCACGTTTCACTTCCGTTCAAGACTACATTCCAGACGAATAAGTACAGAAAAGAATTCATAACATTTTGACTTATGTTCGCTGTTAACACATTTTTCATTTGCAGAAATGTTTTTCTTGTGATTGCCGGTCTGCAGTTTATTATTTCTACGTCGGCTATCGTCACTTATTTTGGTGCCCAAACAATAAAACTCATCTATTACTATTAGTGCCTCATTTTCTAATATAGTTCCCTCAGCATCAACTGATTTAATTCTACTAATTTCTTACCTTTGTTTTACTTTAATTTATGTTCATTGTATAACTCCTTTTCAAGATACCATCAATTCTCTTCAGCTGTCTTTCCAAGTCCTTTGTCGTCTCTGATCGAATTACGATGTTATCGGTAAATTTTTAAAGTTTTTACTTCTTGTCCCGAAATTTCTCGTTGGTTTCCTTTATGCTTGCTGACTGTGCAGATCTAAAAACGCCATGGATATGCTACAGCTCTGTCTCACTCCCTTCTCGACTGCGCTTCAATTTTATGTCCTTCTGCTCTAATTACTGCAGTCTGGTTTCCGTACAACTTGTACGTAACTTTTAGTCCCTTGCATTCTATCCCCACTACCTTTGAAATTTCTAAAATTATATTCCAGTCAGCAATGTCAAAATCATTTTGTAAATCCAGAAATGCTACAAACGTAGGACTGCCTTTCTTCAGTATGTCTTAGAAGTCGTTAAGTCAGTATTGCATAGCGAATACCAACGTTTCTGTAGAGCCTAAAGTGATCTTTCCCGAGGCCTGCCTCTACCAATTTTTCCATTCTTCTGTAGATAGTTAGCAGTATTCTGCAACTATGGCTTATTAAACTGGTAGCTTGGTAAAATTCACACCTGTCTGCACTTGCCTTCTTTGGAATTCGAATTTTTACCACCTTCTTGAGGCTTGAGGGTATTTTCCTTGTCTCAGATATTTTGCACACCGGGTGGAATAGTTTCGTCAAAGCTGGTTCTCCGACGGATGTCAACAATTCTGAGGGAATTTCGTCTACTCCAGTGGCCTTGCTTCGACTTAGATCCTTGTGTGCTCTGTCTAAATTTTCTCGCACTTAATATCCCTTGTCACCTTCAACTGCTACCTCTTCCCTTTCTGTAATATTCTCTTCAAGCACATTTTCCTTTCAGATCCCTTCTGTATAACCCATCCACCCTTCAGCTTTCTCTTCTTTGCGTAGTACTGGCGTGCCATGTGAACTCTTAGTACCCCTACAGGCACTTCTCTTTTCATCAAAAGTCCCTATAATTTTCTTACAGGCTGCATCTATCTCTACCATAGTCAAGCATGTTTCTACAGCTGTGCACTTCTCCACAGCTCATTCCTGCTTAGCTATTTTGTACTTTCCCATTTTACCTGCTTCATTTGCTGAAATTGTAAATTAACTCGTTTTGTCAATTAAGTTCAATATCACGTGCGTTATTCAAGAATTTCTATTGGGTCTTTTCTTTCTACCTATTAGGTCAGGGCTTAACAACTGGCCGGTTTTGAGCGCGAGTACTCGCGTCTGCTCAGGCACGTGCTCGCGAGCAGGTGCAAGGTCGCGGAGTAGGGAGGGTGGGGAGAGAGGGGAAATGCGCGCGCACGTTTGAATGTAATCTCGCGTTCTTAGCAGATTTAACTAGCCATCTGAATGCTTTGAACATTTTACTACAAGGTAAAGATCTGCTAATTACTCATTTCATAGATCGAATACGAGCTTTTAAAATGAAATTGACACTTTGGGTGAGTCAGCTGGAAACAGGAAATCTAGCTCATTTTCCTAAATTACCGTCCATGCAAGATGTTCACAAAAACTGTGAACGTTATTCACACAGTTTAGTTGCCCATAAGGAAGAATTTGATCAACGCTTTCAAGATCTGACAGCACTAGACAGTGATTTTGATCTGTTCTCCTCTCCATATTCAGCGAATATTGAAGAGATTCGTCCTGAGCTGCAACTAGAAATTATTGACCTGCAGTGTGACAGAGAATACGGAGACAAATTTCGGAACAAGAAAAACATTTTGGAATTCTACAGACACTTCCCTCAGCATAGATTTCCTCGTTTGCACAAACTGGCGGCTACAATAATATCAACGTTCGGTTCCACGTATGTTTATGAACAACTGTTCTCTGCAATGAAATGCAACAAGACGCGCCTGAGAAACGCATTGTCTGATCGAAATTTAAACTGCACGCTGCGCCTAAAATGCACAAGAACAATTACTCCGAACATAGACGCAATTGTAAAGGGCAAAAAGTACAAGATAACCGAGAATCCCACACTTCAGTGACACCTTTTATTGTGTAAAAGTTCACAAATTAATGCGAATGTAGAGGCATACACTAAGCTAATAAAATTATGTGGCATGTGTACATTCTCCTTTATTTGTTTCATTTGTTGTAGTAATAATTCGTGAGTGATATCCCTGCAGGTGGCCGCGGATTTACATTGACTGGCGGCAGTTGTGCCCCACGTGACTTTCCCCACTCTCCGCTCTGGTCTGGTAGTGGGGGTAGCGTGCTCGCGCCTTGCTGCTCACAGCTTGCTCCGCGAGCACGTATGTTGTGAAGCCCTGTATTAGATCTTCTGCTACCTTTGCTCCTTCGTCTCTCAAAGCTATTCACTCATTTTCTGTTGTATTTATTTCCCGATTTCCAATCACTTGTTTCCTAATGCTCTCTTTGAAACTCTCGGTAACTTCCGTGCTGTTAACTTATTCAGGTCTCATCTCCTTAACTGCCTTCCTTTCCACAGTTCCTACAGTTATCATGTGCATTTCATAACTTATAAATTATCATCAGAGTCCACATGTGCCCCTGGAAAAGTTTTGCAGGTCAAAATCTGGTTTCGAAAACTCTGTGTTACCATTATGTAATATATCTGAAACCTTTCAGTGTCACCAGATCCCTTCCACGTATACAACATCCTTTCATAATTCTTAAACCAAGTATCACCAATGATTAAATCATTATCTGTGCCATATTCTACCAGTCCACGTTCTCCTACGTTTTTCCTTCTCTTCCTTTTCTACTATCAAATGCCAGCGCCTATCACAATTAAACGTTTCATCTCCTGTAACTGTCTGAATAATTGTTGTTATTTCATAATATGTTTTTTGAATCTGTTCATCAACTGAGCTAGTAGGCATACAAAATTGTACTATGGTGGAGGGTGTTATTTTGTATCTACCACGGTTACAATAATGTAGCGATTGGACATGCGACTAGTTTTAACAATCGATTGGCCAGTCGATTCTTTCTTTTCATTCAGTCAGTTTGTCCGTCGGTAGGAACAACCAAACGAAGCTACTCTCTGCGGGGACTTCAGCTGTATGAATGTTTTTCACTTATTCTCCTGGTTTGAGTGATTTCTCTTAAATACTTTTGCAGACTTTTCATTAACCATGACTGTGTTTAACAATTTTTTAAAGACAAATGATGTATCTTGTTTCAAGTAATAATAAGTATATTTGTACAAATGAAGTATTTTCAGAATTTATGTATTTATTTACTTAAATACGAATTGTTTGTACTTCTGGCATTAAATATGAATTTCTGTTTGGTTTTTAAAAGTTATCAACTGGCACTACATTAAAAATTTATTTGAAAATTAAAATTACTTTTTTCTGTAAATTTATTGAAGCTGTTTCCGTCTCTTCCCGCAGGTGCCGACCATCAACGAGATAATTCTCTTTCGGCAGATACTGAGGTAACTTGAACAGAAAACATATAAGGTACTTTTTTAATTTATAATGATTTAATCGCTCGCTTTTTAAATATATACCGTGACTTGCCGGAAGCATTTTTTGTCTTTTTTCGCGAGAAATATTTGTCATCATTTACTTTTCTTACTTTCTTGAAGTAACATAATTCAATATGAATCGTCCTTGCATATTCTGTATATCGTATTGGATTTATCTTGAGGCTCACTTTTTATACACTACTTTCCCACATCACTGATCTTTTCAGCATTTTGATACAGACACAAAATTCGCAATTAAGGAAACGCCTATTCACATACAAAGGCAAAAAACTGAACTAAAAGCTGCTTATTGGCACTCAATAAAAAGCAAATCTCCGAATGACAATAACAGTGGCGTCAGGCGATAGCAAAGTGCACTCAACAAAAATGATTTAATATTTCCAAAACAACAACGGACTGTGTTAACTGTTGTCATACACCGTTGCTCTTTTCATTCGAAAGAAATGGAGGAATAATAATGCAACCCTAACTGCAACTGACTGAATCAATTATTACCGTTTGGTTGTTCTCATTAACACAATAATGAGATCACTATGCTGTTCATGCAGTAGTTGCTTACTCGGTTTCCTGTTTTCAGTTCATTGTTAGACGTATTCCGGATTTCGTGTTGAACAAAAGTCCTGTTCTTCTTGGCACCGCACTTCACTAGCTCCAATCAACGAACTCTGTTTTAAAATCCTATGACCTGGCTACCCGATAAATGGCGTAAGAAAACGAAATATATGCATCAGACACACAGCTACTGAAGCGGTATAAATGAAAATTCGACACGAGTTATTAATTAGTTTTCTGGATATGGAAATCTTTTTATTTAGGAAAAGCAGCGTGAATACAGCTCTGCACGAGTCAAGGTGTACTTTCATCAGTAAGAAGGAAATACGTCAAGTAAAAAAGAAAGTTCAAAGTGCACGTCAGACCACATAGAACAGATTCAAACCTCTTGTGAACAGCTGCTTAAGCAATTAATGTTACTAACAACAAATGTACTTCGTTCCTTTGTGCAGTTAGTCGTTAGTAGGCAGCGAGTCAGCTGCAATCTGGAAACAGCAGAAGCCACCTTAAAACGTTAGAGTATAAAGCAAAATTGACAACTATTTATGACATGATCTGGCTACGAGACACTAACAGGCAAATTATGCAGCTTTTAAAATACTCTGCCGTCTAGCAAACGCGTCGAAAGATAATAAAAGCAATAAACTTTCGTAATAAGACCTTGTGTGTATTAGCCAATACATAATAATAAAAATAAAACTGGAATTAATGTAATGTTGATTTAAATGAAAGGTATTGTGCAAACGGCCGGCATGTAGCCCAGTATTTACTTGAACAATTCAGTTGATGCAATATGTTTAACAGTGAATAATGTTGAAAGTTACAAGTGAAACATGCAGATTATTATCTAATTGTTAGTAAACATATTTATGTGTACGTTCCACGTCAAAAGGCGACTTTTTGTTATCCTTCACATGGTTGCAATATTGGAGGAACCATCGGCTTCAATGTTTGTAGTAGTCAAACCAATATTCAGTAATTTCGTTAGAAAGAGGGTAGCCTCTCACACTGATAACGAAAAGGTCGTGCTAGCATCGTAGCTGTTTTAAAGTATTACACAAATACAGTCTGCTGTTCTGACGTTCTGTCATAAAAGTAACGGACTTGGAAGCCTCTGTTTCGTTGTCAAGTTGGGTGAAACGGTGTGTAGTCTCATAACGCAACGACATTTACCAGCGGGCTGCAACTTACGTAGATGGAAATCTACGCCTACGTTTGCATCCACATTTTATACTGGTGGATCCAACAGTAGAATAGTAGCTGTTGTGGACTGCGCGTTCCAGTGGTACACAATTGGACACACGGAAAAGGAGAAATTCAGACTTCGTCCAGCATCATACATTTACAGGTCTGAATGTATTGCCATGTAGAAGGTAACGCCCTACAAATCTGCTCAAATAACGATATATTTTCGATACTGTCAGAGGCAAGAAGTGCACTCCAGTCGAATAGTAAAACTGTTCAGAACGTACCAGTAAATACGTGAAGGATATATGGACGCGGCTCACGGTGCTTTCCCAAGGAATAAATACTTTTATTTCATCTGTATCAAGATACATGTAGCTATATGCAATAGTGAAACTTTGGATAGTTTGACAAGGCAGACTGTTACATCTGAGAGGCCTCTTAATGTCAAGGTGCTGTTTACCAATCTGTTGCAATTCGTGTGTACCAATATTAAAAACACATGGAAAAAACTGGGAGACGTCAAATAAATTCAAAGATCAGCGTTACGCCTCGACCCAACGAAACATTTCGCTACAGTCCTGCTATTGCAACAGATAAGCACGTCGACGAGCCATTACATCAGTTATTCGAATGTCATTTAACTACTGCAGATTCACACAATATTTGCGACTGAGAAACAGGAGATGTTAATTTTTTCTATGTGGGAAGTACGCGAGAGACAGGGAAGATCTGTACATGAACTTAAAGGACTGGAAATATACTTTCCTGTTTGTATTCTATGTCTTTTGGCATGAAACGGTAAATATGTTTACAGACACTTAATCATATTTCAGAAACTAATTTTAAAATTTAAATTCGGTGGTCTCCAAGCATAGCATGCTTTTTATTTACTTTCACTTTTAACTGATACTTTATCTTAAATACCTGTAATTTGTTTGTTATTGACTTTTTATGCTATATGAATCACATATCTGAGATTATTTGTACTGGTGTTTCGGGTAAAGAGTATGCAGTTAAGGATATAAAGCAGATATAGATTTAACATTTTATTGTAAGCTAGGTGGTGGATAAAAGTGGGCATTCCGTCGTGCAAGAATTCACACGTGAAGTTCTTCAGCAGTAGACACAGACATAACGTCCATACCTTCACAATTTGTAGAATTCTTGTTGTCATCACCAAAGCCTCTCCTCTTCGTTTTATGTACTGACGACAGTTTTGGCAGAGAACATGTCGATATGAGTATGTGCACGCTTGCAGCACAGAATTCTAGCACACACAGAAAAACTTCTGCTTGCGTTTCCTTCGTTAGACCACTGTCTTGTCTTGTTATTGTAATTGAGGCTCTGAATCGTAGTTATTTCTACTGCCCTTACACTAGAAGGTGGGAAATTCACCGCATAATAAAGATTAGGGGTGACAGGGATCTTCCCATTACTCCAAATACTTCTGCTATCTTCTCTACTGTTGCAGTGCAGATGTAGAGATCAGAAACAGAACGAGTGTGAGTTGAATTTTGGGGGTTGCTTAGCATACCAACCAAGGCGCAGCTGTTACGTCAGTGCTACACTAGCCTCTCTCCTTCGTCTGTAACTTCGCCAGAATGACGAACCTGAGAAGGGTGGCGCCGCGGTTGCATCATACTCGTCGACTCGTGACTGAAGCGTGCAGGAGCGTCTCATGAGTGGCGAGTTTTGAATAACACCTACACTTCTCTTGTTGCCGTGTTAAAATCGGCGTCTTTTGCCAACACGCGCAGTCTAGGGGCTTTTTCCGCTTTTTCTATATACCTTGGTCTAAGGCGACTTGTCACGGTTCGGGTGGCTTCCCCCATCGGAAACCGTGCAGTTCTAGGCACTACAGTCTGGAACGGCGTGACCGCTACGGTCGCAGGTTCGGATCCTGCCACGGGCATGGATGCGTGTGATGTCCTTAGATTAGTTAGGTTTAAATAGTTCTAAGTTCTAGGGGACTGATGACCATAGATGTTAAGTCCCATAGTGCTCAGAGCCATTTGAACCATTTGAACCCATCGGAGGTTCGAGTCCTGCCTCGGTCATGGGTGTGTATGCTGTCCTTAGCGTAAGTTAAGTTAAACTAAGTAGTGTGTAAGCTTAGGGACCGATGACCTCAGCAGTTAGGTTCCTCAGGATCTTACCACAAAAAATATTGTTTTATTAAACAAGCAACAGAAGAAATGTTCGGTCAGTAACTTATGAAAAAGCTCAAATTCGGAATAACTTGGACATTCACCCACGAAACTAAGAACAGCCTTTCAGGGGAACTTCTGTTGTTGTGCAAGGTAGACTGCAGTGTAAAACATTAATGGAAAGAGACTACTAATGTATACTAATAAGTCAAGTGCAACAGGTTCAAATGGCTCTGAGCACTATGGGACTCAACTGCTGAGGTCATTAGTCCCATAGAACTTAGAACTAGTTAAACCTAACTAACCTAAGGACATCACAAACATCCATGCCCGAGGCAGGATTCGAACCTGCGACCGTAGCGGTCTTGCGGTTCCAGACTGCAGCGCCTTTAACCGCACGGCCACTTCGGCCGGCCAAGTGCAACAGACTGTGCATTCTTTTTGTCACAGTAACAAGTGTTTACAGGTTAATAGCGAATATCATTCGGTTCTGAAATTTTTCGGAAAACGGCGGTGAATTTATTTAAATATTTAATCACTAGCAAAGAGCATATATTAAAATAAATTAACAGTAATTTTCCGAAAAGTTCTATCGAAACGCGCGCGCACACACACAAACACACACACACACACACACACACACACACACACACACACACACACACTCTTACCTAACCCTTCCATATTAGGTAACTAGCGAATCCCTCTGGTTTCGCACAGGTTGCACTATGTATCCACAGCCGGATGACTTCGGTAGTGCAGCGGTAACAAACTGTACACAGGAAGCTCCCTCATGAATCAGTCTATCAGTGAAAACCGTATAAAAATCGCTATAGTAGTTCTTGAGATTGGCCTTCACATACAGACAGGAAAACGCGACGGTGACTTCAATTTACAATATGTATAGGTAATCGGCATGCCCAATGGTTTCGTGTGTAGCGGCAATGCCGCAAATCCTCAGTTTTACTTGCGGACACGTGTACTTCCTCTCCTACCCACGCTTGTTTAGTAGACTGTATACGACAGCAGACTCAAGTGAAACGGGCATCGCGGAGACTCTCGACTCGAATCTCCGAGCGCACGGAGACGGATTCGGAGATGACGTCATAGGACCTGCCGGCTAGTTTAAAGGCAGTTTACGTAGCTCTTTTCTGATCTCTTTCCAGCAGTATGCATTTCTGAATAAACCACCGCACTGCTGAGTATTCTTTCCCGGAAGTTGTAAGTATTCTTTCCCGGAAGTTCTCTAGTCGAGAAATACACTGAGATAGCGCATCACAAGACAGACAGACGTTACCGCGAGGACAAAGGGAGCAGTACCATGTAAATGTAACCGCTAAACCAAACTGTATACACTGATTACAGCTGCTTAAATTATAATGTTCGTATATTGTTTTCAACCGCTTGATTACCAGAATACGAGAACAGAAGAGCAACAGCAAACGTATCGTCTTAATCACTAAGCACTTGCACAATAGTCGTTGTCTTGGACAATTGTAGTTTTCCCGCAAGTTAAGTTTGAAAGCGCGTGAACATGCTCGATCAAGAAGATTTTTATCCCTAGCATTCCAAATTAGATTTTTATTACGCAATTTGATGGCGGTTTGTCAACGGTGCGACAAAGAACGACAGCTGTCAAACCTGTATGTACCCCCGAGTTTTTCTGATTTTATTGTCACAGTCACAGAGTTGGCAGTAAGCCCCTGATTCTGTAAAGAATCGAACTTCCATGTATGAAAAAGCTTCAAACTTTTGATTCCTTTATAAATGAGTTACTGTATTAAATATTTGATGTACGCAGCTCGTGGTCGTGCGGTAGCGTTCTCGCTTCCCGCGCCCGGGTTCCCGGGTTCGATTCCCGGCGGGGTCAGGGATTTTCTCTGCCTCGTGATGACTGGGTGTTGTGTGATGTCCTTAGGTTAGTTAGGTTTAAGTAGTTCTAAGTTCTAGGGGACTGATGACCATAGATGTTAAGTCCCATAGTGCTCAGAGCCATTAAAAATATATATATATATATTTGACGTTAAGCATGTAAGCGAGAAAAAGTTTGGAAAAGGTTTGGAATGATGTTTAAAGTGAGTTAGAAGTTGGGAAGTGCTCTCAGTATGAAACACTGGATGAGTATAGTGTCGGTAATTTGAGCTCCGTTTTAAGCAAAAGCTAGTTTTTCACGCATCTCTATGTCTATGACGTCATATATACTGAACTACGTGTCGCACAATCATGTAATTTTGCAGTTACATCCAGTGGTATAGGTGGCTACTCTCTGCAAAATGAGTTGCGAATAGAGGTAGTATTAAAGACTCAATTCATTCAAACGTCATGCTTCATGCAGCAGTTTTACTCTACGAACAGCGAAAATGTAGTAAGCGATAAACTTTTATATTTTAGTGATTTTGTTGGGGTGTGTCAGCGCGAAAAAGTTTCGTTAGGTTTGTAAATTATGTTAATCATTTGTTACATGTCACTAAGTGCTCCATTCTCAGATACTGACTGAATGTAGTCTGGGTATTTGCGCGGCGGGAAGTTACGCTACCTCAAGACTTTAAGTACACAGATTCGTACTCGTAAGAATCATCTTGTGGTATTGCAGTTCTTACTTCCGTGCTTACTAAGAAAATTCGATGAGAATTTCCGCCTTTTGCAAGACACCTTTGGAATTTTGTTTTACCCAGACATATTTCAGCACTTTCTGTGCTATCTTCAGTGGGTTACTTTATTTTCTTTCTATAAAACTGTTATTGCATATTAACGTTTAGAGCGAAAACATTTGGTACGAAATATTTACATTTGTGAAGGAAGAGATTGTTGTCAAATATTGAACATGGTTTGTTTTCAGTTCACAGTCGAGATATGTGTTACTAGGCTGATGCATGGTATGTTGTTTATTACAATATGTCTAAAGTTCTGGTTTTATAGGTTATTTGGAAAATAAGAAAAACCGCAACAACACAAGATGATTATTTCTACGCCAAGCCAGGTATTTCCTTCGCAGATCTTCAAGAAATCCCAGAGCACAACCATCAGATGTCATAAAACCATACTTAACATAAAATTCAACATATTATGTTAGCCCTATAAAATAGTACGCAGCTGTCATCACTGTAAACAACATGTTTTCTTCAGCACAACAGACAAAACGTAAGGCTGAAATAATGTGGATAAAGCAAGAAATCCGGTCTTTGTATAATAGTTGACGACAATCATTCCATTAAGAAATGTAAATATTTCGCACCAAATGTTTCCTCTCTAAACGTTAATATGTAATAGCAATTTTACGGGAAGCAAATAAAGTAACCAACTGAAGACAGCACAAAACGTGCTGAAACATGTCTGGGTAAAACAAAATTCCAAAGGTGTCTTGCATAAGGCGGAATTGCTCATCCAATCTTACTGTAATACTTCACTTAATGTGTTAAAATTTAACATAACACTGCACTCTTAATCAGCATTTTAAATTTTTAAATACGGTAATAACTGTAGGGGAGAGCGGGACGGAATGGACTACCCGGGCAGAACGGTCTCGGTTGTCTAATTTCGTCTAGTCGAGCTAGCGTGCGCTCAGATTGACAACTGTTTAACAAACTGATGTCTGTTATGGTTTAATAAGGTTACATCTGTTGTAGCGCGCGAGTTGCGTAGTCTTCCTATAAAAGTGAGCGAATTCGCTGTTGTAACTTTCCGAACTATGGTAAGTGTGTCATATTTTTTTATTCACAAACGACGTTTAATCCACCTACGTCAGCACGTTTTTAGCTGTCTTTGTATATAATGCAGTTGGAAAAAGTTGTTTACGGTGGTTACCGAATATTTCCTCAATAGATATGCATTTTGGGGTGGAATGGTGTGCTAATATATTCCGTTCCTCCACGGTCGCTTTTTACTCTTCATTTGACGAGTTCCACTGCATGGTTTGCCTTTCTTGTTTGCAGCTGGTATGTCATGCACAGAAAACGGAGAAACAAAATTTGCCCACGAAAAAATAGAACAGGCTGTTGAATTGCTAATTAAGAAAACGATGACCCCCGAAAAAGCATCGAAGTAATTTGTCGTGCCTTTAAAACGATACACAAAAATGAAAAAGGAAAGTGTCCCTGACAATATCCGCGGAAAATATCAGTGTGTTTTCAATAAGGAGCACGAGTTAGAGCTTGTCAAAAATGTCAAGGATCTGCAAATGCGACGTTTTGGTATGACTATGAATGAACTGCGCAGATCAGCGAGCCAGCTCGCAAACGAAACGGACGTCTGCACCCATTGCACAACGCAACGCAAATGGATGGAGAAACTGGGTCCTTGGATTTCTGGCTGGCCATCCTGCCTTAAGTGTCAAGAAGCAGTGCAAGCAATGGGGTTATAACTCGTCTGCTGACATAGATATTGAGGACGATGAAGCACAGCTTGCTTGTAACATGTGTCATCGAAAAAAAAAAACCCAGAGTCGGGACGGACTAAAATACTCTACTTAGTTTACTGATATAACAAACAAAATATTTTATGTTATCTTCATTTGCAAATTTTATTACAAAAATGTTTGAATAAACGGTTCTTATTTTTTCTAAAAATTTTTTTCATCGTTGAAACCTACAAATTTTGCTCCAAACGTTATATGGGCCTTTAGTACCCGTTCTCCCGTTTGAAATATTGAACACCAAATTTCTGTTGCCCCTGGAAGCCGGTAGATACGCAACCTATAACTGTGGCCTTATGACAGTGCACAGGGTTAGTTCAAAAAATGGCTCTGAGCACGATGGGACTTAACTTCTGAGGTCATCAGTCCCCTAGAACTTAGAGCCACTTAAACCTAACTAACCTAAGGACATCACACACATCCATGCCCGAGGCAGAACCGTAGCGGTCGCGCGGTTCCGGACTGTAGCGCCTAGAACCGCTCGGCCACCCCTGCCGGCACACAGGGTTAGTCCTTCAGTAACAAAGATAAGCGAGAGAAAGTAAACAGTTGTTTGAGTCTGTTTGAAATGATCGAGTGATGTGACGCAGTGGCTGAAGCTCACATTCACAAGCTTCAAATTCCCTTTCTCATTTAGATTTTCCGTGATCTCGCGAAATCGATTAAGTCGAATGGCGGTATGGTTCCTTTGGACAGAAAGCAGCCTATTTTGTTCATCTTTATCCTTTCCGTACTAGTACTCCATCTCTAACGATGTTTGGGGCGTCAAACCCTTTTCCTTTTTCCTTCTTGGAAAGTGAGCTCTCAGAAGTTTAACATCAGTCGTACCTCTTGTGCATCAACGTGTTTGCTGTAGCGTCTGCCACTGAATCGGTTCCGTATCTCCATGAGACTTTCATCCTCACTAGACAAGAATGCGGTTATATGTACAATTATTACTGGTATTCAAGATTCACTTTGAATTCGGGTCCGCAGTTGCATTTTGACATTACATCCATATACACGAACATACCCACAGAAGAAACTATAGCCGCGCGGGATTATCCGAGAGGTCTTAGGCGGTGCAGTCATGGACTGTGCGGCTGGTCCCGGCGGAGGTTCGGTTCCTCCCTCGGGCATGTGTTTGTGTGTTTGTCCTTAGGATAATTTAGGTTAAGTAGTGTGTAAGCTTAGGGACTGATGACCTTAGTAGTTAAGTCCCGTAAGATTTCACACACATTTGAACATTTTTTTAAAGAAACTATATACATTATAGAACACCAGCTAAAATGCAAGAAATTCCCAGGCATACAAATAAATGAAATCTCACCCATTCTTAGGCTAATCACAGAACAAAACTACTTCACTTTCAACAGCAACTTCTATTTGCAACAAGGGGGGCTACCCATGGGGTCCCCCCATCAGTGGAATCTTAGCCAACATTTTCTTGGACCATATAGAGAACGTCCACAGCTCGTGGTCGTGCGGTAGCATTCTCGCTTCCCACGCTCGGGTTCCCGGGTTCGATTCCCGGCGGGGTCAGGGATTTTCTCTGCCTCGTGATGACTGGGTGTTGTGTGATGTCCTTAGGTTAGTTAGGTTTAAGTAGTTCTAAGTTCTAGGGGACTGATGACCATAGATGTTAAGTCCCATAGTGCTCAGAGCCATTTGAACCATTTTGAACCATATAGAGAACACAATATTCAATAACATTGTGAAACAAGGAGGGTACAAAATAATCTACTGGTACCGATATGTGGGTGACATAATCTGACTTGTAGATGAAACACATAACATGATAGAAGAGCAACACAGTACACCCACAAATCCAATTCACAATGGAAATAGAAAAAAAACAAGAAACTAAATTTCTTGGATCTTACAGTCACAAGAAACAACCACCAACATGAATTCTCCATCTACAGAAAACCCACATCCACAAGCACTGTTATCCACAGCTGATCCAACCACCCGACAGTGCATAAATATGCCAGTTTCATACGCATGCTCCACAGGATAAACAGAACACCTCTTAAACCAGAAAACTACACACAGGAACTAAATATAATCAAACAAATTGCTGTTGAAAACGACTACAAAACAGACATCATAAGCAAACTCAACAACAAGGTAAAACTGAAACACGCAGTACACACAGACAACACAGCAGACCACACCACTTCAGGAAGAAGAGAGAGATGGTACATACAAACATACAATAATAAAATATCCCATAGAATAGGAAACATATTGAAAAAGCAAGGGATCCCAATAACATTCAGAACAAACAATACAGTTCAGAAAAGACTAAGACCAGTCAGAAAAACCTCAGACAAATTCAGCAACGCTGGCATATAACAACTCACTTGCAACTCCTGTCAGGCCCAATACATAGGACAAACAAGCAGAAACATCCGAACGAGGTACACAGAGCACATGAGAACTGTAAAGAGTATTAGCACACATTCAACTTTTGCAGAACATCTAATGGACAGAAACCATAACCTCACTAATATCGGAAATGATCTAGGCCTACACATTCTGAAAAGCAACAACAGTCCGTACCGACAACTAACAATAGAAGAAAATTACTACATACAAAAGGCTATAGTCGAAGGGAAAAATGTAATAAACGAAAAAAAACACTTTGCAACAACACACTCTTTACCGCTCTGAGAGAACTGATCAAGGACGCAGAACAGAAAGCAAACACACGGAAAAGAATCACTTCCCCATAATACACAGAGACGTAAATAAGGAACAGAAGTCGTCGTAATTCGCGTTACAGTTTTCATAGCCTTTCTCGCCATATGCGATACACTTCTCGCCCGCGAACAGCAAGATGGTGTAATATTCTTTATGATAAACAAAGTGCGAAAGTTTTGTTTTTGTGTGTATAGAATCAGCTACATACCATCCAACGAATGTGAGTACACGAATAGCTAAGTAACAGTTCAGTACACACAAAATAACTGGTTCCACAACACTACCGCAACCCCAAGTGTATATTGCTGACATAAGAAGTTCACCTTTTAGTATTTTGTTTACTGACAGCCGCTCACACAGTTTCAGATGACATGATGTTCGCTGAGTAAAAACGGCAAGAAAAAAAAGCGCACATAATATATGTCGCAAACAGCGACAATAATTCTCAAAAACATGCTGTAACATACAGTAAATAAGGTAGTATGAAAGTATCCATAGAAAACTTTATTTCAAAAAACGAATAGTAAAAATGTAATGATGTGCCACTGTGTTTGTATAACCATGCTATTAACTGATGTTTTAGATTAAAAAATCCACTGAAGGTGGTGATATTTGTCGCCGAAACTAGTTTGGGAAAATAAAGAAATAAACGAATAACAAGGTCTTTTGCATCAAGGCGGACTCAATCTCTGATATTGTTGTTTTTCGCTTTTAACAGTTGAATTTCAGTTTATTAATGTCCTATTGCACGATTTCAGACGTAAGTCACTTTCAAGTACCTTGTTAACAGATTATACAAAAAATACACCTACATACATACTTCGTAAGCCACCATACGGTCCGCGGCGGCGGGTATCCTGTAACATTCCTAGTCATTTCATTTCCTGTTCCACTCGCAAATAGAGAGAGGGGAAACGGACTGACTGTATGTTTCTGTATGAGCACTAATCTCTCGTATTTTATCTTGTGGCCCTTATGCGAAATGTTATGTTGGCGGCAGTAGAATCCGTCTGCAGTCGGATTCAAATGCCGGTTCTCTAAATTTTCTCGAGAGTGTTCCTCAATAACATCGTCGCCTTCTCTCCTTGCATTCCCATTTGAGTTCCCGAAACGTCTACAGAATACCTGTATGATGTCCAAACCTACCGGTAACAAATGTAGCAGCCCGCCTTTGAATTGCTTCGACATCATTCTTTAATCCGATCTGGTGCGGATCCCAAACACTCGAGCAGTACTCGAGAATGGGTCGCACTAGCGTCCTAATCGCGGTCTGCTTTACAGATGGACCTCACTCTCCCTAAATTCTCCCAATAACCGAAGTCGACCATTCGCCTTCTCTACAATAGTCCCCACATGCTCGTTCCACTTCATATCGTTTTGCAACGTTACACTCAGATATTTAAACGACGTGGCTAGGTCAAGCAAAACACTACCAATGCTGTATTCGAACATTATGGGTTTGTTTTTCCTACTCGTCCGTACTATCCTTCATTTTTCTATAGCTACCAGCTACCAGCAACTATAAAATAAGTGTAAGTCACCTTTTATCCGCGTACTGTCACTCAACTTCGACACCTTCCTGTACACCACAGCACCATCAGCAAGCAGCCGCAGATTGCTGCCAACCCTGTCAGATCATTTACGTATGTAGAAAATAACAGCGCTCCTATCACTCGCCCCTGGGGAAGTCCTAACGATACACGAATCTCTGATGGACACTCGCCGTCGAGGACAACGTACTCTGTTCTGTTACTTAGAAGTCTTCGAGTCACTCACATATCTGGGAGCCTATTTTATATGCTCGTAGCTTCGTTGACGGTGTGCAGTGAGGCACATTGCCAATGCTTTTCGGAAGCCTAGAAATATGGAAGCTGCCTTAGCCATTGATCCGTAGATCGCAGCATATCATGTGAGAAAAGGGCAAGCTAAATTTCGCACGAGCGATGCTTTCTAAACCGCGCTGATTCGTGGACATAAGCTTCTACGTCTTGAGGAAATTCATTGTATTCGAAATTGAATATGTGCAAGAATTATGCAACAAGCAGATATTAAACATATTGGTCTGTAATTTTGCGGGCCCGTTCTTTTTTGCCCTTCTTATACACAGGAGTAATCAGCGCTTCTTTCCAGTCGCTTGGGACTTTGCGCTGGGCAAGAGATTCGAGATAAATGCTAACTAGATAAGGGGCCAATGCTGTAGAGTACTCTTTATAAAACCGGAATGGGATTGCATGCGACCCTGGTGACTTATTTGCTTTCATCTATTTTAGCTGTTCTAGGTTCCGTTTTTGGTTTTCACCCTCACTAAACAAGAGCGCGGCTACTTGTACAATTACTATCGTTGATAGGTCAAGTACACAGTAGTGACTAAACAGAAAACAGATGATGATATATGCAATAAATTAGTACATAAAATCGTTGTGTGTTTGGTTGTCAGAACTGTGTGATGATAAAAATACAGTATAAAAAATCCTATGTTCTGTTCAGTAACTGATTTTAAATTTGACTGTAAACGATATACTGAAGATCTAAATCGTTTTTGTAAAAATTGAGAACAGGGTGCCTGAAAATTCGCAGTTGAACACGATATGGAGTCATTTAATAATGCTCAAGAACCGAAAGTACGAAGGCTGTGATGGGTCTAATATATTTTTAGAACTGCGGGGTGTTCAAACGGCTCTCCGCAGTGCCGTATGATTGTTAGCCGCGCGTGCCGTATCATTGTTCGCCTGACTGGGTTACTTCTCTTCACGTGGACTCTCCCAACATTCCACTGTTTCGTTTATCTCAGCCAGCGTCGGTAGTATCGTTGCTATGTGTCTGTTACGTGTTGACGTGAACGTTAAAAGTTTAGTTCCTTTGTTCGTTTGTTTCGTTTTTGTCACTTTTAAAATGCGTATCATTGAAGAACGTGTGTTTTTAGTCGAACAAGTATTCAAAGCTGGCGGTAAATACTCAGTTTCAGTTCGTCAAACATTTAATTCAGTTTTCCCGGAGACAACACTCCCGCATCGCGATACTGTGCGAGATTTGACTAACAAATTTCGAAGTACGGCTTCAGTGACAGATGCACCGAGAAGTGGTCGTCCTAGCGCTTTGTCTTAGGATATTTCCGATAAAATGTACATGAGTCCGAACAAGTCAGTAAGAAAACTCGCCCAGGAAATCAGTGTTAGTGTCGGAACGGCCCACACAGTTGTAAGGAAAAAATAGGAACTTTTCCTCTACAAAAAGTGACAGTCGTGTAAGAACTGAAAAATACTGATCATGGCAAGAGACTTCATTATTGTCAATGGTTCAAAAATTTCGTTCAACAAAATGGAAGGGATATTCTTAATGAAACGTTTTTCACTGATGAGGCGTGGTTTCATCTATCCGGTTACATGAACTCGCAAAATTTTCCTATGTGGAGTACTGCAAATCCATTGTATATTCATGACGAACCACTTCATTCTGTGAAAACGGGAGTTTGGATTGCAATTTCTAGACGTCGGCTTGTGGGTCCCATATTTTTCAACGAAACAATAAACGCGCAACGATACTGCAGTGATATTCTGTAGCCTTTAATAGGAGAACTTGTGTTAAGTGGAATACTGAACGGTTATTTTCAACAAGATGGTGCAACCGCGCATACAGCTCGCGTTTCAATGTCACTGCTTGCTAATGTTTTTGGTGATCGCATAATTTCACAGGGACTTTTTCCTCCAGGATCTCCTGACCTAACACCACCTGACTTTTTCTTCTGGGGAGCAGCGAAAGCAACTGTCTATTAAAACCGTCCTAAATCCATCGATGAATTGAAAACTGCAATATTCATTTTCACTGCTTCTGTTACGGAAGAAATGTTATAGCTTGTGTTTGGAAACATGGTTAGACGTATTCATTAAAAGGGGGGGGGGGGACCCTTTCAACGTTTAATGTGAAAATTTGTAAGCAAAAATGAATATTCAATAAATTAATAATTTGTATTTCTCTGAGTTTCATTTCGGTATATGCACTGCGGCATACGGAACTCGCGGCTAACAATCATACGGCACTGCGGAGAGACTTTTTGGGCACCCCCTATTTCTATGTGGACATTCCAACTGACATAGCACAACCCTACACATTTACAGCTTCGACTGTTTCCTGTTTAGGCGCAATAGATTTCATTTGTTCATATCGATTGTCAGATAGAGATCCCTGCACCAAAGTTTGATTTTATGGAAGTCGTAGTGCGTTTTGTTACAATACTCCACTGGTACATGACATTGTCTTATAACAGTCTATTATACGTATGCTTCTACTCCACAAACCGCCTTATGGTATGTGGTGAAGGATACTTCGTGTACCAATTCCATTTTTCATGTCGTCCCGTTCATGACTGGCGTGTGGGGAGAACGACTCTGGCGACTGTCGGCAGTCTTCTGTTGGAGCTGGAAGAGCTCTCCGAGTTACCGTCGTTGTCGTTTCTGGAGATATATGAGGCAGGAAATAACACACTCCTTGACTCTTTTCGTAGCGTAGGCTTTTGGAATTTTGAAAGTAAACCTCTCTGCGATGTACAGCGTGTGGCTCGATGCGCTTGTTCTGATATGTGAGCATCTCCGTGAAGCTCCCGCATTTACTAAACTGGGATCGTTAAGAAATTGAGCTTTCTAACGTATTTACCTCGCCATTAGCATGTATCTTTATAACAACGACTTTACCCGTTGAGTTAGGCCTACAACTTACGCTATTTGTCGCGTCCTAACACTGGAGAGAGGGAAGACAGGGAATCTCAGGTCGGTCCATAATTCCCAAACAGTTAGGAGTAATAAGAAAAAGACAAGTTTCCAACGATGGGAGGTTGATTGCTTGCAGCAGCGCCAAGCATTGTCACACGGGACGTAGAAAGGAGGGCGGGTCTGAGACTCGGTACGATACTCGCAGCAGGAGACTTAAGGATACTCAAAGGTCTTCTTCTTATTATTATTATTATTGTTATTCCATTGGCACTACATCCCAGGATGGGACTTGGCCTCATCGCAAGGGTCTGATTAATACTATTTATTTCCATTCAGACGAAGTACTACACAGAAGGCTAATTCGAACATCAGAAAGAGCAAAGAAGGCAACTGGTTGCACAACAAGTCAGAGCTGAATCCTTGATTTTAGCGCTAACAGAAGTATCGAACACTAGCAGTATTTTAAGAACAAACGGTGAGTGCAGCACTCCAAGTGAGAAAAACAGACTTGTCAGAGCTTACCCGAGACTGCCGACGAGCGACACGGAGCTGGTATCACAACGATCTGACAGAACTCTGCCTCAATACAAAAACATGGGTTTTCAAAAGATTATCGCGGCGCGCAATTTCACCCTTCCTATAGTTGGCCCGCCAATCCACCGGCTCCTTACAGGCTTCGGCCAATGTGAGGAGTGGCTCTGCACCCCCAGCGTGCCTCTGACCAACCACGCTCAGATTCCTCCCCTCCTCCTACTCGTTAGGCATGCCTCTGGCCTTTGAATTAGCGAACTCTAACTTTGGTAGCAACAGCGTTCACCTGGAAGTTGAACGTCACTGCCCTTCCTCTTATGGCCAGCAACAACAGTTAGACTTCCTGGCAGATTAAAACTGTGTGCCCGACCGTGACTCGAGCTCGGGACCTTTGCAAAGATCCCGAGTTCGAGTCTCGGCCCGGCACACAGTTTTAATCTGCCAGGAAGTTTCAATCAGCGCACACTCCGCTGCAGAGTGAAAATATTTCATTCTGAAAGCAACAACAGTGTTTTACATCACTTGATCCGCCCAGAGGTCTTTCGTCAGTGGGGACAGCTATTGTAACACTCTAACCTGCATAAATCTTCTGACTTTGCTGCTCTCAGGATGAAGTATCAGGCTTACTGTCTCTGCATTGACGTGCCTTTTTTGTGACCAGCTTCTACTGCGATTGCTTAACAACAGCGTCTAGACAGTGCTTGGCGTTACCAGTTAATTCTCTCAACACATAAAAAAACGAACGGCGAAAATCGGCCAGTATAATCTCCTGCTCTGCCCTTGTTAGACACCTTACGCCGCTTACTGTTCGGAATTGTGGCCGACAAGTTGTTCCATAATAAAGCGCGTGTACAGTACTAAGGAGCACTCGCAGAGCACAGACAGAGAAATGTAGCATGGCTAGTGTATCCCGGAGCCCTTCCGAAACTGCAGCTTGCTTTCCATGCTACTAACTCTGCGCAGCATAACAAACAGCAAAAAAATTTTCACGGTCGTATTCTAATCACCGTGTCGTTTCCAGTGACTACTGCATCTGTCGATATCTCAAGAAATGGCTTGTACCTCAACTTGCGGAAGAGCGAAGGTTAGAGTTAACATCTCGTCGACAGCGAAATCATTACTGGTGGCATAGTAGGTCAGCTAGAGAAAGACACGAAATGGAAGCAGCTGTGGCCCAGCCTAAGATACGAACTCGTCGTTTGATGGAAATTATTTAGAGAAACGTGTATCAGGGTAGGTGGACGGGCATCGAGGTCTGGCGTCTTACGCACTGCGCCCTCGGTAGGTGCGACGGCAGTGGAAATTATAATACTGAATGGACTGCGCAGTTTTATACGGAACTTTTTAGACAGTCTATGTCACGATGCTAAAACTCTTTGCCTGACATGGTGATGACGAAATAAAATCATTTGAAGATGTACGCTATGAAGCCACGTCACTCTAAATATCTATTTTTGTTCGTCACAAAATGCGTTATACACTTAATTGATAACGGGTAGTACTATCTTTTGTTAATATTACTGTATTTCGTAATATTAGAAGCTAGGCTCGCTTGATGTGAAATAGTTTATCTCGTGACCGGTTTCGACAATAATTATCCGTCATCTTCAGCTTCTCTGATTTCCCAGAAATGTAACTACACGTTAGTCTCGTCGACATTCTGGGAAAATACTCCGATTACAATAATACAGCTCCACACTCATTACAACATTAGAGCACCCCAAAAACATGTGTGTATCACTGTATTTAATATGCGAAAAATGCTTTACCCTTTAATCTTACCCTTCAACACATCACTGTTAAGATTGTCTGTCTCTGCATAAGTTTTGAAATCTTCGTGAGTTGTCAGATATACAAAAGAAAAACTTTTACTTATCTTCATTTTCTCTTGTTTTTGGCTCCAGCACTTGCGTTACTTGCGTCTAGGCGTACAGTCTTGCTGCTACAATTTTGACTTAATGGATTCCAGATGACTAAGTAACTGATCTGTTGCCATGATTTTATTTTATCCCATTCTTCTATATCACACTGACTTCACAATCTCCATTTTCATACAACCATCAACAACATTGTTCTAGACAAAATTAAAAAACACGTGCGTTTCCATCAGAGGCATGCTCACTACTACAAACATCCTGCTGTACTTACAATATTCCAAAGAGTTTACAAAGCAAAAGAATTTACGTACTTTCTTGACAAAAGAAGAATCATCACCCAGTTATATCGTTATTTTGTAAATGAATCCAGAAATAAATTTAATAATTCAGCATTAGATTTTGCAATTAATAATATTAATTTTAAATATGCCAGATATTTCGTAATTTCAAATATTTTAAAAAGAAGAGTAGCTGTACGCACATAGTACTACCAAATTAATTTACTTTTATACTTTTTAGCCTGAAATAGAATACATTGCATACAAAATCATATGAAATACTTTTAGTTAAACAGCTGAGATAATGTTCACCTATACAACAACAGATAGTATAAATGGTATCGGTTATTTCTATAAAAAAGGTAATGTTAGAAAAGGGTGTCCCCTTACAACCCTTAGCTCTGGTACGCTGCCCTAAAGTAAGGTTAACAAGAACTTCAATGCTTCTTGACAAATTGCGCCAATTGCGCCCTATCGACAATCAGGGAACATTACTCCAGTGACCAAAACTAGTGACCAGGAATCAATTCCCTGCGATAGATTGAAACCACATGATGATGGATAAGTACGTATAACTTCAATTGTTCCATGGATTCATAGTGAGGAAACCCTCAAGCATTTAGAAAATGTCAAAAAACAAAATTATAAAATACATATTTATAAAAGAAACAGAGATACGCTAATTTACCTTCCGCTAATCGTAAGATCCTCATGATTTTGGAATAAGTCTAGAAATTTTAAACATTTTCATTCAACAGGTGATAAAAAATTTGTCACTAAACATCTAAGTGCATATGATAATAACTTAGGCTATTGTAATCACACATGGTAAAACAGAAAATCAGTTTATGATACTTGTTTACAGCGATCGCACTGCTGCACTGAACAAGTACAGAAGTCAGACTCCACGTAACACATTTTTAATATTATTTAAAAAAACGATACATCAGTTGGGAGCTGATAAGAAATTAGTCCTGGGAATAGAAGGAGTCGTCCACCAACGAATCCTTTGGGCTCCTATTAATGTGAACTTTATTAGCATACGCTTTAACTTTTCATGGCTACTATTAAGTTGTTGAGAAATGTGTTTCTGAACAATGGATTCCTTTCAGGGTCTAAGTAATTAACTTCAAATCTTTATTAAAATTATTCTTATATCTAGTATTGATTCCGTGAACTGACATGTGAGTTTGATAAAGAAATATATTTTATTTGTGACAAATTTTAGTAAGGAATAGTTATATTGTGAAACATTAGTTAGATTGCCCACCTCCTTAAACAGACCTCTGCTGGACGTCCTTGAGTTCACATCACAAAACGTTTGAAGGTTAATGACAAAGAATTGGCTAGGAACCATTTATTAATGTCCATGAAAATTTCATTAACCAATCTTTCTAAACATATACTTGATTTAAGATTTATTGCAATTTTTGTATCATCTGCAAACGAAGACTGTAAACCGCTAATAATGTTAATGATGAAAATTCATTAATATACACAACAAAAAGTAAGGAGTCTAAGATTTAACTTTGTGGGAGAACATACGCATTTAATTCTCAGTTGTATGATGACTGATAGCCTAATGCAGGACTCTTTCCTATTGACATTCGTTGTTTCCTGCCAAAGAGAGCGCCCACGATTTGAACAATTTTGCGGCACTGCCTGGGTATTGTGATTTGCACAGTCAGCTGTCTTTGACAGAAGAAAGGATATACCAGTAGCATGTAATTTACTGTCTAATGAATTAAGTATATGCTCGCTGTACGAACCAATAGAATTCTCAGTATCGTAAACCTTTAACGATTCAGACTGGGAATTTCGCAATGTATTATTTATAGTCTCAAGGTTAAAAAGCCCCTTGTACATTATTATTTCTAAAATTTTCGAAATTGGTGGCAAAAGTGAAACTGGATGGAAGTTTGAAGGTACCTGTTTATCTCTTTTTCTCATAAAGAGGTTCCTGGACAGTGTATTTCAGTCAGCAGAGATATTTTCCTGTGACAAACGACTGCTTAGAGAAATACCTTAACGTGTAACTAAATTCAGAAGAAATATTTTGGTATTGTATTAAAACCACTATAGTTTTTTGATTTGAAAGATTGCATGGCGGACATTGCTTCTCCTGGTGTCGTGAGGATCATATTCATTTACTGAAGTTATTTTCAATTTCATACTGTCTTTCGTGTTTTACCTGATGTGACTACCTTTTCCTCAACGCACTATATTACTATCTTCAGTATTTTGCAATACGCCTTCTAATGGACGTATAGCATCAATATCAGAGTTGCTTCGTACTGCCAGATAAAGTTTCTTTTCAGTAGGACCTGCAGCGTGATCTAAGTCAATATACGACATTTTATAAGAAGTCAACTCAAGTAGCTGCAATGCAGTTTTTATTTGCTTTTATTTGGAGATTTATGAACAACAAGCTAGCCTGTTTCGACTTACAATGCCATTTTCTAGTGCACCTGTGAGTGTTGTGAATAGTGGATCTTATTTAAGTTTTATGATCATTAACATTATTTTTATAAATTACATTTTTAGATACGTCTAGGTGAAGTTGAGGATAATATGACATTAAGCGGCCAATTGTGAGCTGTCTGTAATGTAACAGTATTATTATAATCATAAGGCTTTTATAACACCAAATTTTTCGTGATAATTGTGTGGCAGCTATTTGACAGTTGGGTTCCTTAGACGCAGTATGGTTACATCAAAGATATATATTACTAGAGTGGCAATGGCATGTACAGTATCATTGATATCACTGTAGCCAGCATTTTAGAAGAGAAATATGGTGGCGAGTGTAAACAATGTCTATTTACCGACAAAAAAAGTCGTAAGAAATGGGAATAAACTGATACAACTACGTTAACTGGTACGTTACCTTCAGAGTTTTGACATAATGATCTATACATGCGTCGTGTTTGGCTGTAATTTTTCGTGCAGCAGACGGAACGTTCAAGCAAAGGAAAATGTCTCAAAGCAAGCATAGCTAGAAATATTTACGTATTTTTGCTTTTAAACTGTATATAAGCCTAGATAATTGCATTACATTTTGTCTTATCCGAAAAACCGGCAATGTTTAAATATTTTTGTATACTTTAAGGGGTTTAATAATCTAGTATTAACAGGCGTAGCTCAATGATGTGTTTTTAGCCAGCTTTAATCAACTCCGGATTTTATTCGAATAGTATGCTCCTTATAAAAGTGCTCCTACAAACACAACGTGCTATTTGTCGTTGACAATAAGTATCATTATTCATTTGAGTGTTCTTCCGAAAACTACCGTCTTCTTTAAACGTGTATATGTGTAACTTGACGTTCTTCTCGTAGCACGATTCTACAGTGTATGCGTTAAACTGAAACAGTACGCAAATATTTGTTCAACTGCGGAATTTCTTTGAAATATCTCGTAAAGCTTAAGAGCCATTGCGTTTCAGAAACTTGTATTAATATCATACGCATATTTCCCGACGCCGCCATCTTACCTTACCAAATGTCAGGCCTCAGTAAAGGCAGTAATAATCGCCGACTCTTAAAGCGTTCTGAAATCCATTAGTTACAGGAATTGGGACAAAAGAACTAGTAAATACACCCTCGGGATAGGCCTACAGGATCATTATCACAAAGCTAAGAAGACTGGCCAAATTGTAGAATTTTTATGGGTCAAATCACATTCCGGCTTTCCATACAATGACAAAGCAGATCAACTAGCGAGAAATGCGATTAACAGTGGAAGACCTATGGACATTAAACTCCCATACACAGAATACCTCCTAAAAGTAAAACAAAAAGCTATTCTCTCATGGCAGGAAGAATGGAATGAAAGCCAACAAACAAGAGATAAAAGCTATGGACGTAAACAGACATTCATGCCCAGACAGACACGGTTTGCGAACTTCAAACATTCAAGGAAAATTATAGCGTCCATTGTGAGAATGCCTCTCAATCACTGTCCACTTACATAGAATCGGCGTATCCAAGACACCCTACTGTCACTGCGAAGAAGAAACAATTGGGGATGTAAATCACATCTTATTTCAGTGTACACGCTATGAGAAAGGCAGAGTCAGATTTTTACAGGAGCCCAAGGCTTGGTCGCTGCCAGCCGCTTTGCACGATCCCAATTCTCGGAGACACACCCAGGGGTACATATGATGCCATATTCCGGTTTCTAGCGAAAGAAGACATAATAATCTAAAATGAATTGAACTGAACTGAAGAACTTAATTAACAAATACATTTTTAGCAGTCAACTGTGTTTTGTAATCTGATTACGATAATTTTGATCTGAAAACATATGAATGTATGCCCTAAACATTATGTATGACGAAGAAAAAAATGTTACCTTGTTATGTCTGTCAGTACATTTATTTGTGATGGCTAAAAGGTTTGTTTACTAGAAGCCAACAAAAAGGGAAAAAAAGCTGCGTCTTTGCCAGTCTAGTAATATATGTCTGTAGTTTACATATTTTTCATCCTTGGGAATCAGGGATGGTATGTTTGTTGCACAGATATTATTTGGTTAAAATTGTTTGTACATGTATTATCTTTGAATTCATACGTTTATCCTTTCTCGTGATCGAAAATTTCAATAAAATTTTACAAGTAGGGCTTGTGTGTTAGATCAGTTTGTTCATTGAGTAAGCCGTTAGGAAATATTTTCATTTGTGTGTATATATCTCTAATTCTTCCAAAATATTCATAGTACGTCCTTTAGATATTTTGTGTAAAATTTGTATGGTCTTTTCATTTGTTCTTGTATCTACATGTTAAAAATCTCATTTCCTGGTAAGTATCAAATTGAAAATAAGGAACTTCATATCGTGGTATGAGAAGTCATTGACAATTGGTTTTATAATACAATTTTATTCATTATACCTGTGTCCAAACAATTATCAATGGCTGCTTTGAGCAATTAGCCGCCCCAGTTGGTAATTTTGCAGTAGGAATTAAGCTGAATAGTAATGTTATCAAATGCAATAAACTCATAGTGGAAGAGTTTTTAGGAAAATCTTTATTATGCTTCTCTGGCGGAAACGTGGAACTAGTGGACTACTTTCGCACTTCTTAAATCCGCACCGATAAATCTCTTTCTAACATATGAGAACTCTATGATAGTCACTCAGTGAACATGGAGTTGTTCCCTCACCGGTGTAGTGATGATATGGGATGTCAGGAGGTTTCTCTCCACACAACATGTAGTGTATATCAACAGCTATCATACATCCCCTGCTCGATAAAGGCCTCCTTTAGACTTTGCTATTTATTTATGTTTTCTAATGTTACCTACCCATCTTCTATTAGGGCATAGTCTCGTTTTTTCCCCTTATATCTTCGAATCCAGCAAAGATCTTCCTTGGTCCATACACTATCAATTCATCTGGCTCTAAGTGCCAACCACCCATCTCCATAACAGTCATGATTACGTCTTTTATTTCTGTTTGTTCCCTAATCGATTGTTTGTTCTCCAGACTGTCATGATAATAACTGAGCGAGTGGCGCAGTTGTTAGCATATTGCATACACATTCGCGAGGACGACGGTTAAACTCCGCGTTTTGCATCCACATTTAGCTTTTCCTTGATTTCCTTCATTCGCTCCAGGCAAATTCAGAGATTGTTCCATTGAAAGGTCAGTGCCGATTTTCTTTCACATCCTCGAAATATTCCAATCTTGTGCTGCGCCTCTAATTTCTTCGATGTTGCCGGGACGGTAAACCATGACCTTCCTTCCTTCCTTCCTTCCTTCCTTCCTTCTTTCTCCTGATAATTCACAGCACGCAACACAGCATTGCTCGATGAGCGACTATCAGCTTTCTAATGGTTTTTTCATTAACAAAGTCCACCGCAGATTGAAAGCTTTATTTTCCAAACTTAATTTACAAAAAGCCATTCTGCCATTTTTACCCTTCTGTCTATTTATTTTGCTATCCTTCCAGTTATCTTTAGATGCCCTTTATACACATAAAAAAATCAACTGGTTGTATGAATATGTACTTTTTTTCTTTTCAGTGTCTTAATTATACATTATTTTTGTCTAATTTAACAAATTTCCAGGCTAATTTCAAAATTTCTACATTAATTTTTTTTCCATTAATTGCCGCTGTTTATATGCACTTGAAATGAAGGTGGTTCAAATGGCCCTATGTTTCATTAACCCGTATTCCTTCTTTGTTTTCCCATTCAGAAGATTAGAAAAATTCATTTAGAGCTGCTAGTATTAGAAAACTATAATAAAATGTAAAGTAAAAGGAATTGTGCAATGTAATAATGACGTGCAAGCGTATCTCAGACTGATAGAATTTATGCACCAGGGATCGTGTTCGAAAAGCAGTTTAGATATCCGTAAGCCAATACCTAGACTACAACAGTGTTGCCACTTATTAATTGCGAGTTTATTAACTGTATTAAATTTCATTATTTATATTACGTTACTGTGAGAAGTACACTAACCAAAGTTTGGTAATTAGGCGAGACACTGATGCGTAATCTAATGGTATCCTCAGCTTGACTGTGAAATGAATCGGTAACTTCTCCTAGAACTACGTTTCCAATGTCTGTCTCACGGTCTATTGTCATCGCATCGAATTGAATTAAATATTTTGATGGCATAGGCGTATTTTATCCGACTAGGGAACTGTTGTGTTATTCATTCTTGAGTACTGTGCGGCTTAGACTGTGCGGATTTCCTACCGTGTGGGAATGAAGGACGTTTTTACAGTAGTAACCGATAAGCATCTCCTTATATCTTACACGGAAAACATTAAAGAGTTAACATTTTTCTTATAAAATGCTATGGGCGCATTTGTGGAAACTGGAATTTTTGGTATTTTTCAAAAATTTGTAGACTATCATTTTCTGTTTCTGGGTATTGGACACTACTGCTATATGGCATGTAATAGTCTATGCTCGCCAAAAAACAGTAAGCCAGACAGATTTATTTATTTATTTGTTTATTCATCCAGGGATCATCTGACAATGATACAGGATATGCCATCATAAAACAATAAAAATACGGTAAATTAAGAAGTTTTTGTGAGAACAGGACAGGTGGCCAGTAATGTTGGTAGAACGAACCATCTTGGCGTTTGCCTGAAATTAAGAAAACCAGTAAAAACCTAAATCAGTATGGTCGGACAGAAGTCCAGCCTCCAGTGCCTTAGAATCGCATTGCCTCAATAGATTATTGTTAGAGTCCAAGTCCAATATGCCAGAATTTCAACAGACAGTGATATGTATCGAAGTTAAATCTGTACTTTTGTAAAAATTTAAAACAGCAAACAACATGATAACTTTAACTCTACTGAGTTATTAATTTATATCCAGCTATTACCACGTTTATCAAAGCATGTAAATTAATTTGAGCCGCCTGAAAACAAGGAAGCCATAGATAATGTTATTAAACATATTGTTGTTGTTGTGGTCTTCAGTCTTGAGACCGGTTTGATGCAGTTCTCTATGCTACTCTATCCTGTGCAAGCTTTTTCATCTCCCAGCACTTACTGCAACCTACATCCTTCTGAATCTGCTTAGTGTATTCATCTCTTGGTCTCCCTCTACGGTTTTTGCCCTCCACGCTGCCCTCCAATACTAAATTGGTGATCCCTCGATGTCTCAGAACATGTTCTACCAACCGGTCAAGTTGTGCCACAAACTCCTCTTCTCCCCAATTCTATTCAATACCTCCTCCTTAGTTATGTGATCTACCCATCTAATCTTCAGCATTCTTCTGTAGCACCGCATTTCGAAAGCTTCTGTTCTCTTCTTGTCCAAACTATTTATCGTGCACGTTTCACTTCCATACTTGGCTACACTCCATACAAATACTTTCAGAAACGACTTCCTGACACTTAAATCTGGAATCGATATTAAAAAATTTCTCTTCTTCAGAAACGGTTTCCTTCCCATTACCAGTCTACATTTTATATCCTCTCTACTTCGCCAATCATCAGTTATTTTGCTCCCCAAATAGCAAAACTCCTTTACTACTTTAAGCGTCTCATTTCCTAATCTAATTCGCTCAGCATCACCCGACTTAATTCGACTACATTCCATTATCCTCGTTTTGCTTTGCAGACCAGTTACACAAACATTCAGGTAATATAACGCTCCTACAGGTTTCGGTTGTACCTTCACAGATAAGGTATAAACACACTGAAAAAGATGATTTCAGCAGATACATTATTAATAACGTAATTAACATAGCTCATCTCCTCCAACAGAGAATTGATTATGTTTAGAAGTCCGGTCGTTTGTACTGAATTAAAAATCTCACTCGTGGTTTCCGTATAAATACGTAACAGATAATTTTAGTTCTGCCATATACATGAAATGTATTCGCAGTTGCGAAAATGGAAAGCCATCAGCTGTATAATGGAATGAAAACAATGAAAATTTGCGCCGGACTGGGACTCGAACCCGGATAACCCGCTTATCGCGAGCTGTCGCCTCGCCATCATGCTACCCGAGCACGCTACACGGCCAGATCCAAACTTCGATATGTCATCAACCATGTGTCTACAACCTGCATTCTTATATTCATAATGCATATTCCCTAAGAGGGGAGACTTGTGATGGAAAGTCGCTAGCTCGGTGTCGGCGAATAAATACGATAGAGCAGTGCTTGTGTTCACAATCGCATGCACACATGTTCGAAGGAACACTGCATCGTAATTCTGAACAACATATGCTCTGCAATATCGTATTATTTGTTCCGGTTTCTCAGTCAGTCTCAAAACTGTCACATGAGGTTCAAAATCCAAATCTCTAAAATTCCATTAGCTAATTTGTATTTCATTATTCAAACCTAGCCAGCGAAAGATCTCACTAGGTGTCGCACCTACTCGTCATCACCGATGTCGTCCAAATTTGTGTTGTATGCAGAGCTTGGTCACAAATCAAAGCGACAGAAGTGGGTGCTTCAGCTGGTCAAGTGTTTAGGAAAAAATATCATTTTTGACGTGGGTCGTGCCTGACATGAGTGATTTATGTTAGGGTAGTTGCCAAACAGCGATTCGCACAGCGGAAAGACCGCAGTACAGAGTAGTAACCCGAAGTTGATGGGGTCGAAACGCTCTGAGTAAACCGTTTATTTTGTTTTCAGTTTTTGCGTTACTTACACTGTAAATAAGCCGAAATAATGATGAATACATTGCATTTATTAATACTTGTATAAAAGCCATGAAAGGGAAACCAAAGGCAACACTGGAATTGCAAATAAATTTCCAAGAAAGAATTGTACTTACGACGTTCACGAGGACTCTGAAAATATTTTCCAAGAAGGAACAAATTAAAGCGTTAGTTTCATTTAGATCGTCGAACAGCCTTCTGCATATGCAGGCGAACAACAGGTTCTCGGGGCAGGTAAAATAAACAGTCGAGAGAGAAAAAGGTATTACGTCTCGAGAAGGCTGCATCAAAATACATTCCACTATACATCACGAGCTATCCTCGTCAGTATTTGCAGAAAGCATGCGTAACGCGTAGTTTGTCGCCAAACTGTGCGATGAGGGAGAACTTTTATCTGTACAACTTTAAAACAACCATGTAGTAATAAAAATGCGACGTTTGAACGCGTGGTAGATGCCAAGACAATTACTGTTTCCCCGGTTTTTTCGGTGAATATTACCCCAGCATGTGTAAATCAACTGTAAAATCATAAAATTATGTAATTTTGTATACAAAGTTCACGTGTACGTCTTACAATCCATTCCTGGAAATTTCCACACAATCCCAAATTTTCCTTTGCCTCTCATAATCAAGCCTTTAATAAAAATACTAACAAATACAATATATTGAGCATTATCTCGGTTTATTGCAGCCTAAGTAACATAAAAATTGAAAGTTAAAAATATTGCTTTCCTCAGAGAGTCTCGACCCCACGACCTTCACTTTATTGTTCTGTGCTCTTCCCGCTGCGCCAACCGCTGCCGGTAATTACTCTAAATCAAAATTGTTCATCTTTGCAGCCATTTTTCTCAGTTTCTTATAATATCTTCACTATGTTTTATCACAAAGATAAGAAAACTTCTGGCTTTTGAAACTGAAATTTACTGTCGAATACCAGACATGTTTCGCCTATTCATGTTAGGCATCTTCAGTGACACTGTCAGCTCTAAAACATCTGACCAAGAGCGGTGCAAGTATGTGCAGTTTTCCACAGTGTAGGTTATACGCAAAGAAACAGTTAATGGAAAAGAAACCTATACCATGTGCATTTAGCACATTTAGAACAACAAATGGATGCATCAACGGCACACAAAAATCGTAACTACTGAATAGGGCGGAACATTTCTGGTACTAAAGAATAAGATATTGCATCCCGAGAAGACTACATCAAAATACATTCCAACATACATCCCTTACGTTAACAGAAATGGCTCATGCCTCACCCAGTCCGCGAAAACAGTGCTATTTGACACTAAACGCGAGGCCATCTAGAGCTCACACTTCTGTCACTTTCACTTCTGGCCAAATCCTGCATATACCGCAACTTTGGCCGACATCGGTGATGACGAGCAGGGGCGGTCCACTAGTCAGTGCGATTGCTCCATCCACTATTTATACGATACGAGTCATGTCTAACTTATAGAGTATCTGTGATTTTCGTAGCTTTGCTTACTTTCTTTTCTTGGCGGCGACGTATTTAAGTAGTTATCAATAATGAACATTCTTTTATTACCTTTCCAACTTCACGTCACACCGACGGTATTGTTAGAAAGTCATACACAGATGAATTGAATATGATACATCGTAACTCGTGAAAAGAGTGCGTGCGGCATTTCGGTACACGTACTTCATAATTTTGACGAGTTACAGGGTATTGTAATGAAATTTTCCTGTGAAACCTTCCAAAGTTGTCGAAAGCTGTAAAGTTATGTGATCCGAGAATGCAGAGATACGATAAAATAATTTGGTTTACAAAACGGTCATTATGTTTGCCTTAGAAAGCATGCCTTTGTATTTGCCAATAATATCATTTGTTTGCTTTTAGCCTGTCTCATATATCTTGCACACTATGCGGAAAGGTTTGATCACGGGGTGGCTCTCCCAAAGATCTCAATAATACTGAAGGTGGTATGTCGCCTACTCTAGATCCCTTGTTTCGACTTAAAAGTCTTTTAGTCGTCTGTAAACTATTCTCATTTTTATCTATTTCCTCTTCCCAAATATATATTATTGTCGTAAAATCTATCCCTTTCCTTCATAGCCTTTCTATATATTCTTACGTATGTTAGTTTTTTGATCTTTGCTTAATATTTGCTTACCGTCTGAGCCTTCTGAGACTTGGCCGACATGAGGAAGATAAGCGAGTCTTCGTTTTTCTTTCCCTTTCTCAGTCGTTATCTCTTCCATATGTGGTGTCATTGTAAAAGTCTGTTCAAAACATTGGGGACTTTAACTACACCATACGAGTACATTTACCAGTCAGTTACGCAAATCAACAAGGTCGATAATTATTGCACTAAAGAGTTCTGTCCATGAGCCTGGAACATCGAACAGAATGACCTTACACGTAGCAAGAAAGAATAACAAAAAACACAATACATCATTTGCTTCGAAGGAATAAGATTGTACAATAAATTGTCCAACCAAATTAAAGAGATTACAGATACGAACTTACTTAAAAGGGCAGTTAAAAAGTACTTCTCAAGCAACACATTTTAAACAGTGGATGATTACTCAAAGACGGGATTTGATTTGTGACTTCCTGTCAGAGAGGTCACAGTTCGTAGTAACTGACGGAAAGTCATCGAGTAAAACAGAACTGATTTCTTGCGTTCTCCGAGGTAGTGTTATAGGCCCTTTGCTGATCCTTATCTATATAAACGATTTAGAAAACAATCTGAGCAGCTGTCTTAGGTTGTTTGGAGATGACGCCGTCGTTTATCGACTAATAAAGTCATCACAAGATCAAAACAAACTGTAAAAGGATTTAGAAAAGATATTTGAATGGTGTGACAATTGGCAGTTGACCCTAAATAACGAAAAGTGTGAGGTCATCCACATGAGTGCCAAAAGGAATCTTTGGTTACATGATAAAACAGTCAAATATAAAGGCAGTAAATTCAAATAAATACATAGGAATTAAAATTACGAACAACTTAAATTGGAAGGAACACACAGAAAATGTTTTGGAGAAAGCTAACCAAAGACTGCGTTTTATTGGCACGACACTTAGAAAATGTAACAGATCTACTAAGGAGACTGCATACACTACGCTTGTCCGTCCTCTTTTAGAATACTGCGGCGCGGTGTGGGATCTTACCAGATAGGACTGACGGAGTACATCGAAAAAGTTCAAAGAAGGGCAGCACGTTTTGTATTATCGCGAAATATGGGAGAGTGTATCACTGAAATGATACAGGATTTGGGCTGGACATCTTTAAAATGTCAGTTTTTGACAAAATAGCATTAAAAGAAAGGCGTTTTTCTTTACGACGGAATCTTCTCACGAAATTCCAATCACCAGCTTTCTCCTCCAAATATTTCGTTGACACCGACCTACATAGGGAGAAAGAATCACCGCGATAAAATAAGGGAAATCAGAGCTCGTACGGGTGTTCGTCCTTTCCGTGCGCTATGCGAGGTTGGAATAGTAGAGAATTGTGAAGGCGGTTCGATGTACCCTCTACCAGGTACTTAAAAAGTGATTTGCAGAGTATCCATGTAGATGTAGATGATAACAGTAAAGTATAATAATAAGAATAATGGTAAATGTCTTGGTATTTCACGCAACTGTTTCGCCCAATAATGTATATTCACTTTCCTTTTCTTTTCTAGAAAACCGTACTCGCAAAGGTGTGCAATATGTAATACTAACACCTTTTCCTCTTTCTCATCTCAGCACCTCACTCATTCCGAAGGGAGGCTAAAAATTTTTCAGGCAAGCATATTGCAAGTGGCGATACACAAAATGGAAACCAAATATCGTCGCCATGGCTCTGATGTCAGCTGATAGTTTGTGCATTGGTAGTGTATAATCGTGCAGTGTTAGTGTATAATGTGTGCAGTCATTGGCATTGAGAAATGAATGAACAGTGTAGTAATAGTCTTTTACATGATTAAATAACTTGTTTACAAAACTATATAGTACAATGTTGTTGTTGTGGTCTTCAGTCCTGAGACTGGTTTGATGCAGCTCTCCATGCTACTCTATCCTGTGCAAGCTCCTTCATCTCCCAGTACCTACTGCAGCCTACGTCCTTCTGAATCTGCTTAGTGTATTCATTTCTTGGTCTCCCTCTACAATTTTTACCCTCCACGCTGCCCTCCAGTACCAAATTGATGATCCCTTGATGCCTCAGAACGTGTCCTACCAACCGATCCCTTCTTCTAGTCAAGTTGTGCCACAAACTTCTCTTCTCCCCAATCCTATTCAACACCTCCTCATTAGTTATGTGATCTACCCATCTAATCTTCAGCATTCTTCTGTAGCACCACATTTCGAAAGCTTCTATTCTCTTCTTGTCTAAACTATTTATCGCCCATGTTTCACTTCCATACATGGCTACACTTCATACAAATACTTACAGAAACGACTTCCTGACACTTAAATCTATACTCGATGTTAACAAATTTCTCTTCTGCAGTAACGCTTTCCTTGCCATTGCCATTCTACATTTTATATCCTCTCTACTTCGACCATCATCAGTTATTTTGCTCCCCAAATAGCAAAACTCCTTTACTACTTTAAGTGTCTCATTTCCTAATCTAATTCCCTCAGCATCACCCGACTTAATTCGACTACATTCCATTATCCTCGTTTTGCTTTTGTTGATGTTCATCTTATATCCTCCTTTCAAGACACTGTCCATTCCGTTCAACTGCTCTTCCAAGTCCTTTTCTGTCTCTGACAGAATTACAATGTCATCGGCAAACCTCAAAGTTTTTATTTCTTCTCCCTGGATTTTAATACCTACTCCAAAATTTTCTTTTGTTTTCTTTACTGCTTGCTCAATATACAGATTTAATAACATCGGGGAGAGGCTAGAACCCTGTCTCACTCCCTTCCCAACCACTGCTTCCCTTTCATGCCCCACGACTCTTATAACTGCCATTTGGTTTCTGTACAAATTGTAAATAGCCTTTCGCTCCCTGTATTTTACCCCTGCCACGTAGGTTTGCCTTTCCTTAATCTTTCTTCTAAGATAAGTCGTAGGGTCAGTATTGCCTCACGTGTTCCAATATTTTTACGGAATCCAAACTGATCTTCCCCGAGGTGGGCTTCTACAGCTTTTCCATTCGTCTGTAAATAATTCGCGTTAGTATTTTGCAGCTGTGACTTACTAAACTGATAGTTCGGTAATTTTCACATCTGTCAACACCTGCTTTCTTTGGGATTGGAATTATTATATTCTTCCTAAAGTCTGAGGGTATTTCGCCTGTCTTGTACATCGTACTCACCAGATGGTAGAGTTTTGTCAGGACTGGCTCTCCCAAGGCCGTCAGTAGTTCTAATGGAATGTTGTCTACTCCCCTCTTCCATTTCCATAATATTGTCCTCAAGTACATCGCCCTTATTGAGACCCTCTATATACTCCTTGCATCTTTCTGCTTTCCCTTCTTTGCTTAGAAGTGGGTTTCCATCTGAGCTCTTGATATTCATACAAGTGGCTCTCTTTTCTCCAAAGGTCTCTTTAATTTTCCTGTAGGCAGTATCTATCTTATCCCTAGTGAGATAAGCCTCTACATCCTTACATCTGTCCTCTAGCCATGCCTGCTTAGCCATTTTACACTTCCTGTCGATCTCATTTTTGAGACGTTTGTATTCCTTTTTGCCTGCTTCATTTACTGCGTTTTTATATTTTCTCCTTTCATCAATTAAATTCAATATTACTTCTGTTGCCCAATGATTTCTACTAGCCCTCGTCTTTTTACCTACTTGATCCTCTGCTTCCTTCACTACTTCATCCCTCAGAGCTACCCATTCTTCTTCTACTGTATTTCTTTCCCCCATTCCTGTCAATTGTTCACTTATGCTCTCCCTGAAACTCTGTACAACCTCTGGTTTAGTCAGTTTATCCAGGTCCCATCTCCTTAAATTCCCACCTTTTTGCAATTTCTTCAGTTTTAATCTACAGTTCATAACCAATAGATTGTGGTGAGAGTCCACATCTGCCCCTGGAAATGTCTTACAATTTAAAACCTGGTTCCTAAATCTCTGTCTTACCATTATATAATCTATCTGATACCTTTTAGTATCTACAGGATTCTTCCATGTATACAACCTTCTTTTATGAATCTTGAACCAAGTGTTAGCTATGATTAAGTTATGCTCTGTGCAAAATTCTACCAGACGGCTTCCTCTTTCATTTCTTAGCCCCAATCCATATTCACCTACTATGTTTCCCTCTCTCCTTTTTTCTACTCTCGAATTCTAGTCACCCTTGACTATTAAATTTTCGTCTCCTTTACTACCTGAATAATTTCTTTTATCTCATCATACATTTCTTCAATTTCTTCGTCATCTGTAGAGCTAGTTGGCATATAAACTTGTACTACTGTAGTAGGCGTGGGCTTCGTGTACAATAGGGATAAACAAAATGAGATTACGCTGTTCTAAGCAGACTGGTTTTGTATTCAGAAGGATGGAGATTCAAATCTGCATCCGGATAGCCTGGCTCAGGTTTCCAATGGTTTCCTTAAATTACTTTAGACAGTGCCGAGATGGTTTTTATTATAAGGCCATGGCCGACTACCTATCCCATCAGTATCAAAGTAGACTTGTAAGTATGTAAATGTATGTTCTACATCAATTATGTTCTTTTTATTCTTAACCTGTAATATAATTAGTGATCTGATAGCTAGTACCTTACCTTTTCCCTGTCGACTTTTGTGGAAATGTTAGTGATATGTGTTGATGTGAGTGCCATTTTCTTTCGGACACTATTTTAACATTGAAACGAATGATCAGAAGCGGACTACGAAATGATGACCTACAGATTTTCGTCTGCATATTAACCATCAAGAATCAGACTACAGTTTTATATTTTGTAGTAGGCCTATACTGTTTCTGACTGTATAATAGTACTTCTCTGTGAAACTTATTCATGACACATCTTTTTCATAGGTATGACAATTATTAAACTGACAGTTTATCTCTTAATATCATGACGAATAGAATGATAAAGTATCTCGTAGTTTATGCCCTGCTCACCGAAAATATATGTTTCCTAAGTAGATGGGAAGACATGTAGGAGTGTTACATTATTATACAGAATTTTAAAAAACGTATTTTTCTAAAATATCGTGACTGCAGAAAATGTGTCTTTCAGAACTACGTGTCATCGTGTAGAAAGAATGAGCTATTTTAGTTTTCGTTGTCCTCTAAAGCATGTGATGCTGGTAATGTAGTACTCATATTTGTTAATGACACACAGGTTTTAGTTTTTGAAGATGTGTCTCAAGACATATTGCTGGAACCTTTGGTTTGTGAGTCAGCGTGGTCACTGTGTCTGGGGAAATCGCTTTAGACCCACAAACAGTAATCATAATCATCGTCGTCGTTGTATTCGTCATTACAGACATTTGACATACATTGCTGGAGAAAGCCTCCTGCAGATATTTCCATTTACACTCTTCAGCTGTAGACATTCACATTGCTGCTGGATACTTTTTAATGTCACCCCAGCATCCATTAGGTGGTCTTCTAACTTTTTCGGGTTCCATACCTCAGTCGTTAAAAGACCCTTGTAGGATCAATTTATTGTACGACCTTCTGTCTGTCGGTCTGTCTATCCGTCCGTCCAATTGTTAAGAACATTTTTTTCTCATAAACGGGTAGACGTATGAGTATGAAATTTATATTGCATACTATGGTCTATAATGCAATTCTTGTTGACCAGGAATCATGAAATTTGGCAGTACAAGTAAAGGAAAAAATCAGACAGTAGATAATTTGTAATTATATCACACGAGAAAAATTTTGTGTCATCTGTTATCCGACTGTCTGTCCGCGCGTCTGTTAAGAACGGTTTCTCTCAGGAAAGGGTATACGTTTCAAGTTGAAATTTATGTCACACACTAAAGTCGCCCAGTGTCTTGGCGGTGTAAAAAATTTAAGCTTATAAGTCAATGGAATCAAAAGACACGGCCCTTTGTGTCACATATTTTGATATCTTGTCAATATCGATATCGATTATAGGCAAAATTCGTCGAAATTCTCGATTCCAGGGATGGATGAAGTCTCTATACGTATACGTAATTAAGTATGCATGAAACGCTCGGTGCGCGAGTCCTACGAGCCCTTATCCGAATTTTTTAAATTATCTTTTAGAATCAAGCAAAACGCTTAGTTGGTGCACCTAGCATCTATCTGCTTCGTTACAAATGGTTCAAATGGCTCTAAGCACTATGGGTCATCAGTCCCATAGACTTAGAACTACTTAAACCTAACCAACCTAAGGACGTCACACACATCCATGCCCGAGGCAGGATTCGAACCTGCGACCGTAGCGGTCGCGCGATTTCATACTGAAGCGCCTAGAACCGCTCGGGCACACCGGCCGGCTCTCTCCTAGTAATTCCCACCATATTCTCCCGGCATCCTCATTTGCATGAATTCCAATATTATGGTTGTATTTATCACGTTGGGTTCCTCTAATTTACGACTGAATGAAACGAATTTTCGTACCATTCTAATTTCGAATTATTGTTTTCAAGGCATCATCAGTGGCAAATTTCCTGGGCGCTGCTCTATATTTATTCTTGTTCTGCTTTTCTAGCTGTTGTTCTGCTTGTGCAATCGCAATATCATCTGTCCAGCAGTAGGAAATGAACAATCGTTTACTTTAAGATGTTTTGGATGTTGTTGAATAACTATTGCTGGTCGCTATTGTGAACCCAGCGCCGATTTTCCAGTTTCCGGGAACGGGGACTGTTCTCCAGTCTGGAAACAGTAGGTTGGTCATTCCTTAATCCGACTAAATGGGTGGTTGTGTGGACGTACCATGTTGCTTTAAGAGGCGAGGGATTTTTGCGGGATAGTCGGTAATTCCTGACACAATTTGGGAAAGAAAGTTCTGAAACGGTTGAAAGTAGGCAGCGCCTTACAGAATATAAAGTACTAGCAGCAAATGACCAAATTGTACACTTCGTTCAACATTTGCTGTTACCTTCTACATCTACACTACTGGCCATTAAAATTCCTACGCCACGAAGATGACGTGCTACAGACGCGAAATTTAACCGACAGGAAGAAGATGCTGTGATATGCAAATGATTAGCTTTTCAGAGCATTCACATAAGGTTGGCGCCGGTGGCGACACCTACAACGTGCTGACACGAGGAAAGTTTCCAACCGATTTCTCATACATAAACAGCAGTTGACCGACGTTGCCTGGTGAAACGTTGCTGTGATGCCTTGTGTAAGGAGGAGAAATGCGTACCATCACGTTTCCGACTTTGATAAAGGTCGGATTCTAGCCTATCGCGATTGCGGTTTATCGTATCGCGACATTGGTGCTCGCGTTGGTCGAGATCCAATGACTGTTAGCAGAATATGGAATCGGTGGGTTCAGAAAGGGTAAACGCCGTTCTGGATCCCAACGGCCTCGTATCATTAGCAGTCGAGATGACGCATCTTATCCGCATGACTGTAACGGATCGTGCAGCCACGTCTCGATCCCTGAGATCCCTGAGATGGGGACGTTTGCAACACACAACCATCTGCACGATCAGTTCGACGACGTTTCCAGCAGCACGAACTATCAGCTCGGAGACCATGGCTGCGGTTACCATTGACGCTGCATCACAGACAGGAGCGCCTGCGATGGTGTACTCTACAACGAACCTGGATGCACGAATGGCAAAACGTCATTTTTTCGGATGAATCCAGGTTCTGTTTAAAGTATCATGACGGTCGCGTGTTTGGCGACATCGCGGTGAACGCACCATTGGAAGCGTGTATTCGTCATCGCCATACTGGCGTATCACCCGGCGTGATTGTATGGGGTGCCATTGGTTACACGTCTCGGTCACCTGTTGTTCGCATTGACGGCACTTTGAACAGTGGACGTTACATTTCACATGTGTTACGACCCGTGGCTCTATCCTTCATTCGATCCCTGCCAAACCCTACATTTCAGCAGGATGATGCACGACCGCATGTTGCAGGTCCTGTACGGGCGTTTCTGGATACAGAAAATGTTCGTCTGCTGCCCTGGCCAACACATTCTCCAGATCTCTCATCAATTGAAAACGTCTGGTCAACGGTGACCGAGCAACTGGCTCGTCACAATACGCCAGTCACTACTTTTGATGAACTGTGGTATCGTGTTGAAGCTGCATGGGCAGCTGCACCGGTACACGCCATCCAAGCTCTGTTTGACTCAATGCCCAGGCGTATCAAGGCCGTTATTACGGCCAGAGGTGGTTGTTCTGGGTACTGACTTCTCAGGCTCTATGCACCCAAATTGCGTGAAAATGTAATCACTTATCAGTTCCAGTATAATATATTTGTCCAATGAATATCCGTTTATCATCTGCATTTCTTCTTGGTGTAGCAATTTTAATGGCCAGTAGTGTACATACACACCTCGCAAGCTATCGCACGTTGCGTGGCGGAGGGCACCCTGTACTACTACTAGTCATTTCCTCTCCCGTTCCACTCGCAAACAGAGCGAGGAAAAAACGTATGTCTACACGCCCCCGTATGAGCCCTAATTCCTAGTATCTTATATGGTTCTCTAAATTTTCTCAATAGCGTTCCTCGAAAAGAACGTCACCCCCTCTCCAGGCATTCCTATTTGATTCCCGGAAGCACCTCCATAACATTAGCGCGTTGTTCGAACCTACTAGTAACAAATCTAGCAGCCCGCCTCTGAACTGCTTCGATGTATTCCTTTAATCCGATCTGGTACAGATCCCAAACACTCGAGCAGTACTCAAGAACAGCACCAGCATCCTATATGTGACCCCCTTTACAGGTGAAACACATGTTCATAATACTCTCCCAATAATCGATGTCGACCATTCGCCTACCGTACCACAGTCCTCACAGGCTGGTTCCATTTCATGTCGCTTTACACTGTTACGCCCAGATGTTTAAACGACTTGGCTGTGTCAGGCAGGACACTGCTGATGCTGTAGGAGAACATTACGTGTTCGTTTTTTGTACTCATCCGCAGTTTACGTAACTATAGTCAGCACTGAAGTCTATTTCGCCGAAACGTATCCGTGATAGAATTATTTCATGGAACCGTTTTTGGTAGTTTGCGCAAACGGAGTCACCCAGCAGCCGTCGAAAAGAGTAGGACAGAATGGGCGCTGTGCGGCATAGCTAAGGTTTTAAAAGTGTTGCGTGTATGCAGTCGGGAATGAATAATTCTCAGTGATCAATGAAGTTGTTTTCCGGTTTTTGTGAGAAAGAGTGCAACGTAAGTTGAGAACGTTTGTTAGGTGTACAGACGTCTAACATTAGAATGCGGAGGCATCAGCTCACTGGAGGTTTCCATAAAAACGAGGCGGGCTTGGACAGGTCTTACAGAAAACAGTACCCGTAAATTTCATTTGTTCCTTTGGAAACTTATGTATTTTTGTGTGCCCTCCCGTTTAAATTACGATGGTGACCCCGTTCTGTCTATGGACAAAATTTAAAAAAGCAGATAAAATTCGCTTGACACTATCCTAAGAGAGAGTGTCCACTGCTCCAAATCCGGCTATATAATCGTAGATCAGATGTGGTTAAAAGTCAAAGAAATAGTATCGACGACAATTGAGAGAAATACACCAAATAAATTAATAAGAAATGGTATTGATCTTCTATGATGTATAAAACGATCAGGAAACTGTTACAGAAACAATGAAAAAAGGACGCCAAATTTAAAAGAACGCAAAATCCCCAAAATTGGCAGTCATAAAAGATCGGGGTCCAGAGCTATCTTCAATGCGAGGTGCCTTTAATAGTTTCCACAACTAAACTATTAAAAGCACCTTGCATTGAAGATAGCTCTAGATTTCGAGCTTGTGTAAAACTTTGCCAAACTTGAGGATTTTGCGTTCTTTTGAATGTGGCATCTTTTCTCTCGAAATCTGACAGAAAACCAAAGAGGTTCTACTCGTATGAAAAGTACATCAACGGCAAGACGCAGTCACTACCTTCACTGCGCGATAACAATGATAATGTTATTGATGACAGTGCAACTAAAGCAGAGTTACAAAATACGGTTTTCAGAAATTCTTTCACATAGAAGTCGAAGTAAATATTTCAGAATTTGAACCACGAACAAGTGCCAGAGTGAGTAACTTAGAGATAGATATTCTCGGAGTAGTGAAGTAGCTTAAAGCACTTAATAAGAGTAAGGCCTCCGGTCCAGATTTTATATCAGTCAGGTTCTTTCAGAGTATGCTGCTACAATAGCCCCGTACTTAGCAATCATATACACACATCAAAAAAGTTTTGCATCACCCTGGTTCCCAGAACCCCTGAAGATAGACGTTGACTGTGGATATTGTATTACAAAGTCCCTTTGACTGTTCAGAGATGTCATTAAACCCGCCCAAAAGATGTAAACAACCATGCACTGAAGCTGAAATCGGAATAGGAACGGAAAGCTGGCTAAAGCCGGAGATAAATTCTGCGGAAATTTTTACAGAGGCGCAAACCGTGTTCAGAAAGGATAGATTAAATAAAGCAGGTGGTGGTGTGTTTGTGTCTGTTGGTAGTAGTTTATCTTGTAGTTGAAATAAATGTTGTTGTTGTTGTTGTCTTCAGTCCTGAGACTGGTTTGATGCATCTCTCCATGCTGCTCTATCCTGTGCAAGCTTCTTCATCTCCCAGTACCTACTGCAACCAACGTCCTTCTGAATCTGCTTGGTGTATTCATCTCTTGGTCTCCCTCTACGATTTTTACCCTCTATGCTGCCTTCCAGTACTAAATTGGTGATCCCTTGATGCCTCAGAACGTGTCCTACCAACCGAGACCTTCTTCTGGTCAAGTTGTGCCACAAACTTCTCTTCTCCCCAATCCTATTCAACACCTCCTCATTAGTTATGTGATCTACCCATCTAATCTTCAGCATTCTTCTGTAGCACCACATTTCGAAAGCTTCTATTCTCTTCTTGTCTAAACTATTTATCGTCCATGTTTCACTTCCATACATGGCTACACTCCATACAAATACTTTCAGAAACGACTTCCTGACACTTAAATCTATACTCGATGTTAACAAATTTCTCTTCTCCAGAAACGCTTTCCTTCCCATTGACCGTCTACATTTTATATCCTCTCTACTTCGACCATCATCAGTTATTTTGCTTCCCAAATAGCAATACTCCTTTACTACTTTAAGTGTCTCATTTCCTTATCTAATACCCTCAGCATCACCCGACTTAATTCGACTATATTTCATTATCCTCGTTGTGCTTTTGTTGATGTTCATCTTATATCCTCCTTTCAAGACACTATCCATTCCGTTCAACTGCTCTTCCAAGTCCTTTTCTGTCTCTGACAGAATTACAGTGTCATCGGCGAAACTCAAAGTTTTTACTTCTTCTCCATGGATTTTAATACCTAGTCCGAATTTTTCTTTTGTTTCCTTCACTGCTTGTTCAATATACAGATTGAATAACATCGGGGAGAGGCTACAACCTTGTCTCACTCCCTTCCCAACCACTGCTTCCCTTTCATGCCCCTCGACTCGTATAACTGCCATCTGGTTTCTGTACAAATTGTAAATAGCCTTTCGCTCCCTGTATTTTACCCTTGCCACCTTCAGAATTTGAAAGAGAGTATTCCAGTCAACATTGTCAAAAGCTTTCTCTAAGTCTACAAATGCAAGAAACGTAGGTTTGCCTTTCCTTAATCTAGCTTCTAAGATAAGTCGTAGGGTCAGTATTGCCTCCCGTGTTCCAATATTTCTACGGAATACAAACTGATCTTCCCCTAGGTCGGCTTCTACTAGTTTTTCCATTCGTCTGTAAAGAATTCGCGTTAGTATATTGCAGCCGTGACTTATTAAACTGATAGTTCGGTAATTTTCACATCTGTCAACACCTGCTTTCTTTGGGATTGGAATTATTATATTCTTCTTTAAGTCTGAGGGTATTTCGCCTGTGTCATACATTTTGCTCACCAGATGGTAGAGTTTTGTCAGGACTGGCTCTCCCAAGGCCGTCAGTAGTTCTAATGGAATGTTGTCTACTCCCGGGGCCTTGTTTCGACTTAGGTCTTTCAGTGCTCTGTCAAACTCTTCACGCAGTATCATATCTCACATCTCATTTTCATCTACATCCTCTTCCCTTTCCATAATATTGTCCTCAAGTACATAGCCTTTGAAATAGATAGTTCCTGCGAATTACTATGGGTAGAGGTTATACTCAACAGCCGTACCAAAATAATAATTGGTTCCTTCTACCGACCCACCGATTCAGATGATATAATAGCTGAACAGTTCAAAGGAAACTTGAATCTCGTTACAAACAAGTACCCCACTCATACAGTTACAATTGGTGGAGACTTCAATCTACCCTCGATTTGTTGGCGAAAATACATGTTCGAAGCCGGTGTTAGACAGTAAACATCTTCCGAAATTGTACTAAATGCTATCTCTGAGAATTACTTTGAACAATTGGTTCATGAGCCCACACGAATTGTAAATGGTTGCAAAAACACACTTGACCTTTAGCCAAAAATAATCCTGATATAATGGAGAGCGTCATGACGGATACAGGGATTAGTGAACACAAGGTCATTGTAGCGAGGCTCAAAACCATATCAGCCAAAGCCTCTAAAAAGAAACGCAAAATATATCTATTTAAAACAGCAGATAAAAATTCGCTTGATACCTTCCTAAGAGAGACTCTCCATTCCTTCCAAGCTAATTATGTAAGTGTAGACCAGATATATCTCAGATTCAAAGATACAGTATCGACAGCAATAGATAGATTCATACCGCATAAGTTAGTAAGAGACGGGACTGACCCACCATGGTACACAAAACACGTCAGAACACTGTTGCAGAAGCAACGAAAAAAGCATGCCAAATTCAAAAGAACGCAAAATCCCCAAGACTGGCTAAGTTTCACGGAAGCTCGAAATTTAGTTCGGACGTCTATGCGAGATGCTTTTAATAGTTTTCACAATGAAACATTGTCTCAAAATATGGTCGAAAACCCAATGAGATTCTGGTCGTGTGTAAAGTACACCAGTGGCAAAAAACAGTCAATACCATCACTGCGCGACAGCGATGGAAATGTTACCGATGATGGTGCCACTAAAGCGGTGTTAGTGAATACACTTTTCTGTAATTCCTTCACGAAAGAAGACGAAGTAAATATTACAGAATTCGAAACCAGAACAGCTGTTAGCATGAGTGACATAAAAGTATATATCTTAGGTGTTGCGGAACAACTCAAATCACTTAGAAAGACAAGTCTTCCGGTACAGATGGTATACCAAGCAGGTTCCTTTCAGAGTATGCAGACACAATAGCGCCTTTCTTGGCAATCATATACAACCGCTCACTTGACGAAAGATCTGTTCCTAAAGACTGGAAAGTAACACACGTCACACCAATATTCAAGAAAGGAAATAGGAGTAACCAATTGAATTACAGACCCATATCAGTGACCTCAATTTGCAGTACGATTTTGGAGCATATACCGTACTCGAACATTATGAATCACCTTGAAGAAAATGACTTATTGATACATAACCAACACGGATTCAGAAAATATCGTTCTTGTGCAACACAGCTAGCTCTTTATTCCCATGAAGTAATGAGTGTTGTTGACAAGGCATCTCAGATCGATTCCATATTCCTAGATTTCCAGAAGGCTTTTGATACCGTTCCTCACAAGCGACTGTTAATCAAATTGTGTGCATACGGAGTATCGTCTCAGTTGTGTGACTGGATTCGTGATTTCCTTTCAGAGAGGTAACTGTTCGTAGTGATAGACGGTAAATCATCGAGCAGAACAGAAGTGATATCTGGCGTTCCGCAAGGTAGTGCCATAGGCCCTCTGCTGTTCCAGATTTACATAAATGATCTAGGTGATTATCTGAGCAGCCCCCTTACATTTTTTGCAGATGACGCTGTAATTTACCGTCTCGTAAAATCATCAGACGATCAATTCCAATTACAAAATGATCTAGAGAGAATTTGTGTATGGTGCGAAAAGTGTCAATTGGCACTAAACAAAGAAAAGTGCGAGGTCATCCACATGGGTACTAAAAAGAATCCGATAAATCTTGGGTATAGGATAAATCGCACAAAATCCAAGGGCTGTCGATTCGACTAAATACCTAGGAATTACAATTACGAGCAACTTAAATTGGAAAGACCACATAGATAATATTGTGGGGAAGGCGGAACAAAGACTGCGCTTTGTTGGCAGAACACAGAAGATGCGACAAACCCACTAAAGAGACAGCCTACATTACACTTGTCCGTCCTCTTATGGAATATTGCTGCGCGGTGTGGGATCCTTACCAGATAGGACTGACGGAGGACATCGAAGAAGTTGAAAGAAGGACAGCTCGTTTCGTGTTATCGCGCAATAGGGGTGAGAGTGTCACTGATATGATACGCGAGGGGTGGCAGTCACTGAAACAAAGGCGATTTTCTTTGCGTCGAGATCTGTTTACAAAATTTCAGTCTCCAACTTTCTCTTCCGAATGCTCAAAATGGTTCAAATGGCTGTGAGCTCTATGAGACTTAACATCTGAGGTCATCAGTCCCATAGAACTTAGAACTACTTAAACCTAACTAACCTAAGAACATCACACACATCCATGCCGGGGGCAGGATTCGAACCTGCAACCTAGCGGTCCCGCGGTTCCAGACTGAAGCGCCTAGAACCGCTCGGCCACGGCGTTCGGCTTCCGAAGGCGAAAATGTTTTGTTGACACCCACCTACATAGGGAGAAATGACGATCATAATAAAATAAGAGAAATCAGAGCTCGAACGGAAAGATTTAGGTTTTCCTTTTTCCCACGCGCCATTCGAGAATGTAATGGTAGAGAAGGAGTATGAAAATGGTTCGATGAACCCTCTGCCAGGCACTTAAGTGTGAATTGCAGAGTAATAATGTAGATGCATGAGCAGCGACTATTAGACGGAGGTGGTCCGACAGCCGATCAGTTCCAGTCATTCCTCCTGGAACGAGGTACACGGCTCGTGTTGTCCGTAGTTCAACCATGCCTAGACGGTCAATACCGTGGTACGATCGCGTCCGCATTGTTACTTTGTGCCAGGAAGGGCTCTCAACAAGGTGAGTATCCAGGCGTCCAGGAATGAACCAAAGCGATGTTGTTCAGACATGGAGGAGATACAAAGAGACAGGAACTGTCGACGACATACCTCGCCCAAGCCTCCCAACCGCTACTACTGTAGTGGATGAACGCTACCTACGTATTATGGCTCGGAGCAACCCTGACTGCAACGCCGCCACGTTGAATAATGCTTTCGTGCAGCCATAGGGCGTCGTGTTAAGACTCAAACTGTGCGCAATAGGCTGCAACTTCACGTCCGACGTCAACCACGACACCATGCTACGCGATGCAGATGGGCCCAATAACATGCCGAATGGACCGCTCAGGATTGGCATCACGTTGTCTTCATCGATGAGTGTCGCGTTGCTTTGAACCAGACGTGTTTGGAGGCAATCCAGTGAGGTTGAACGCTTTAGGCACACTTTCCAGCGAGTGCAGCAAGGTGGAGGTTTCCTGCTGTTTTGGGGTGGCATTATGTGGGGCCGACGTACGCCGCTGGTGGTCATGGAAGGCGCCGTAACGGCTGTACGATACGTGAATGCCTTTCTCCGATCGATAGTGCAATCATATCGGTAGCATATTGGCGAGGCATTTGTCTTCGTGGACGACAATTTGCGCCCCCATCATGCACATCTTGTGAATGACATCCTTCAGGATAACGACATCGCTCGACTAGAGTGGCCAGCATGTTCTCAGACATGAACCCTATCGAACATGCCTGGGATAGATTGAAAAGGTCTGTTTATGGATGATGTGACCCACCAACCACTCTGAGGGTTCTACGCCGAATCGCCGTTGAGGAGTGGGACAATCTGGACCAATAGTGCCTTGATGAATTTTTAGATAGTATGCCACGACGATTACAGGCGTGCATCAACGCTAGAGGACGTGCTACTGGGTATTAGAGGTACCGGTGTGTACACCAATCTGTACGACCACCTGTGAAGGTCTCGCTGTATGGTGGTACAACATGCAATGTATAGTTTTCGAAACTTTTTTTATGTGTGTACAACCACTCACTCGTCGAGAGATCCGCAGCTAAAAATTGTAAAGTTACACAAGTCAGACCAATTCCCAAGAAAGGAAACAGCAGTAATCCGCTTAATTACAGACCCATATCACTTACGTCGATTTGCAGTAGGATTTTGGAACATATACTGTGTTCGAACATTACGACTTGCCTGGAGTAAAACGATTTATTGACAAATAGCCAGCAAGGAAGTCAGAAAATATTATTCTTGAGAAACACAAGTAGCTCTTTATTCTAGGAAGTAATGACTGCTATAGATATAGGATGTCATATTGATTTCACATTTTTAGATTTCCAGAAGACTTTCGACACCGTTCCTCACAAAAGACTTCAAATCCTATTGCGTGCCTATGGAGTATTTTATCTTTTGTGTGACTGGATTCGTGATTTCCTGTCAGAAATGTCACAGTTCGTATTAACTGACGGATAGTCATCGAGTCAGACACAAGTGATATCTCGCGTTCCTCAAGGTAGCGTTATTGTTCTTCTGCTATTGCTAATATTCATAAACGATTTAGTAGACAATCTGGGCAGTTCTGTTAGATTGTTTGCTGCGGTTCACCGTCTAGTACAACTATCATATTATCAAAACCAGTTGCAACATAATTTAGAAAAAAACATCTATATGGTGCGAAAAAGGGCAATTGACTCTACATAATGAAAAGTGTGAAGTCATCCACACGAGCACTAGAAGAAATCCGCCAAATTTCAATTACACAATAATTCACATAAATCTAAAGGGCGTCAATTCGACGAAATACTTAGAGATTACAATTACCAATAAGTTAAGTAGCAGCGAACAAATAGAGAACATTGTGGGGAAGGCAAAAGAAAGACTGCGTTTCATTGACAGAATACTTAGAAGATGCAACAGTTCTAGTAACGAGACTGCCTACATTACGCTTGTCCACCCTCTTCTGGAGTGGCATCCGCATCAGATAGGAGTGACGGAGGACACGAAAAAGTTCACAGAAGGGCAGCTCCTTTTGTATTATCGCGCAATAGGGGAGAGATTGCACGGATATGAGGATATGATACCCGAATTGGGGTGGCTCTCATTAAAACAAAGACTTTTTCTCTGCACCAGGACCTTCTTATGAAATTTCAATCACCAACTTTCTCCTCAGAATCTAAAAATATATTGTTGGCACCCATCTACATAGGGAGAAATGATCATCACAGTAAAATAAGAGAAATCAGAGCTTGCACGGAAAATTCTTCGTTTTTCCCGTGCGACTTTCGAGAGTTGAACGGTAGAGAAGGGGCTTGGAAGTGGATCGATTAGCACTGTGCCGGACACTTAATTGTGAATGCAGAGTAATCATGTAGATGTAGATGCTGAGAGGTGGAGACGGTGCACCAGTGGTTGTGTTTTGAAATCTTTTGAAATCAGTTGGATTACTACAGATCAGTGATTAGTGGCATAGAAGGAGTTACTATTTTAATCTTGTATCGGTGGTCAAAGATACGCTGGAAGCCCGTTTTTAGATTTACACTGTATGTGACGTAGTGCACAGAAACAATCTGGGTAAACCAACAAATATTCCTGGGGAAGTCTTCGGAGCAATCCATCGTGTGATTTCGCTCACGCACCAGATAGCGCTAAGAGCGCATGGACTATGAGCTGTGTTGCGCTGTAGTTAGCACACGGGGCTCGCTTTCGGGAGGACGACGTTTCAAACACGCGTCCGGCCATCCTGCTATAGGTTTTCCGTAATTTCCCTAAATCGCTTGAGGAAAATGCTGGGATGGTTCCTTCGATAGGGTACAGCCGCTTTCTTTCCTTATCCTTCCCTAATCCGTACTTGTGCTCCGTCTCTAATGACCTCGTTGTCGACGGGGCGTTAAACACTGATCTCCTCCTCGTCCTTGTGCATGGACTGTGGCCACGGCTGCCAGTGGAAATTGGCACAAGGCTACGGAAGCTCCGAGATAAGGGGGTGAGAAAGAACGTTCAGCTCCTCTCCTATGCAAGGCTAGAGGAAGCTGTAACACTGATGTACATGGTTCTTCAGTGTACTAACATTATGTCAACCACAGACTCGTTTAACTAGGAGCTAATCTTACCATTGAAATCGTTCTTAAAATCTACGAAAGTGATAATTCTTTTTAACCACTTTCGTAGATTTTTTTTTGTCATCAGTCCTGTGACTGGTTTAATGCAGCCCGCCACGAATTCATCTGTTGTGCCAACGTTTTCATTTTATTAGATTCGCACATGCAACCTACGTCCTCAATTATTTGCTAGATGTATTCCAACCTCTGTCTTCCTCAATAGATTTTACCCCTTACAGTTCACTATAGATCCACGGAAGTTATTAACTGATCCCTTAACACATGCTCTACCACCCTTCTTCTTGTCAGTGTTTTCCATATATTCCTTTCCTCGCCGATTCTGCGGACGACCTCTTCATTCCTTACCTTATCAGCCCACCTAATTTTCAACATTTTCCTGTAGCACTACATCTCAAATGCTTCTATTCTGTTCATTACGGTCCTCCTACAGTCCATATCTCACTACCATACAATGCTGTGCTCCAAACGTACATTATCAGAAATTTCTTCCTCAAATTAAGGCCTATGTTTGATATAAGTAGACATCTCTTGCCAGAAATACCATTTTTTGCCAGAGGTAGTCTGCTTTTAATGTCATCCTTGCTCCGTTCGTCATGGGCTATCTTGTTGTCCGGGTAGCAGAATTCCTTATCTTCTTCTACTTCTTGATCACCAATTCTGATGTTAAATTTCTCACAGTTCTCATTTCTGCTACTTTTAATTACTTTCGTCTCTCTTAGATTTATTCTCAGTTTTATTCTGTACTCATGAGATTGTTCGTTCCATTCAGCAGATCCTGTAATTCCTCTCCATTTTCAATGAGGATAGTAATGTCATCAGCTAATCGTACCATTGAAATCGTTTCACCTTGAATTTTAATTACACTCTTGAGCCTTTCTTTTATTTCTGTCATTTCTTTTTCGCTGTACAGGTTGAACAGTAGGGGCAAAACTACATTCCTTTCTTACACCCTTTTTAACCCGAGAACTTCGTTCCTGGTCTACCCCTATTGTTCCCTCTTGGCTCTTATACGAGGCGTGTTTTTTAAGTAAGTACCGTTTTGAAATTAAAAAAAGACGTGCTAAGATATCCTAATAATTTTGTTTTTACATGAAAGCCTGAACCTTAAAGCCTAAACAGTAAGTAACACATGATATAGCGAAATATGAAACAAGAGATGTTATATCCGTGAGTATTAAACTGTATACTGTTCTGACTGATACAAGATCTGTGACATTGAGATTTATTACATTTGCAAAAAATGAGGGTTCCTTATTCTATCTTGAAAATATTTTCAATTCATCCTCAAAGTAAAATATATAGTAATCATCTTTTTGGATGTTGGCGTTCTTTCCGCGCTGGTCGAGAAAAACTGGAGGGTTGTTCTACTTATGCAAGATATTGTTTGTTTTTCTTTACCCAAACATGTTCCAGAATTTCTTGTGCTCTCTTCAGTGGAACTTTTTGTATTGTTCAGTGTGAAAACAATATCGTAATACTGGAATTTCAACTTAAAGTTATTTATATATCTACAAAGGAGTCAAATTTCGCGAAGTCCTTTAACATCGTGACGAACGTGGTACGATTTGAACAGCATACGCTATTTATTCATTTATTTGGCATCGTATATAAGGTTTGCCGTATAGCGACTATGACAAGCCATACTAGATAAAAAAGAAAGTATACTACAGTTTCATAACACGATCTCTATCATTACAGAAATTGCACTATAAACACGATACACTAGACTAGAAAGTCATTCTGTATGCGGTCTGCAGCTCTTTCCAGCAACGACCACTCATATTTTTTTTTAAAACGTGAACGTAACGAACCTCTAGTGATATTTTCTTTTAATAATTCATAAACTGGCCGAAGCTGTGCACCCTAATTGTGATGCATCATCTGACAAATGTAATCAACATTTCTGGAGACACTAAAACTGTCCGTTTCTTCATTTGCAAAGGAAGGAAAAAATCGTAAAATTGGAATAACGACTTCGGATTGAAGCTACTTATGCCATAAGTTTAAGGTAACAGGCCCAATTATCGTCGCTGCTCCTAATTTTGTCCCCTAGGAATTTCCAGTTTCCACTGTTGGTAAGAAATGTTCAACGTGCATGCGTGACCTCAATCCATAGCTTTGTTGAGAGTGTCTGTTGGTGCAGCTCATTTAGCTTCCGTATACGAGGGAATTCATCTTTTAAAACTCATTAGATGTATTCGCATTTGCTAATATGGACAAGCATCAGCTGTAGAATGTAATGACGACAATGAAAATTTGTGCTGGACTGGGATTCGAATCTTGATTTCCCGCTTATCGCGAACTGTGTCCTTACCACATGGCTATCCGTGCACGACTGACGGCCAGACTCAAACACCCACATGTCGTCAACGGTGTGTCTACAATCTGTACTCGTACATTCATCATGTATATTCCGGTAGAGCGGAGGCTTTTTACTTGAATGTGGCATGCATGATTGTTCCAACTGGAAAATACAACTGTACGTTTGTTAGAGCAGTTTTTGTAAATAAACAAATAAATTTTTGAATTCCTACAGTTGCTAAAGATCTAGTTCTAAACATTTCAATAGAGAGTGGTTAAATTTCCCGTTCCAGGAAACCTATTTTGTCTGCCTTTTATCGACCGAATAAATCTTTTAAGTTTCTTTTGAATGCGTCTCTATGAATAACCAAAAATCTCATGAGGTAGTACAACTATGGCAAAATTAGGAATCTGAAATGTTTGACTAACGGCCTCTACGAAGTATGAGTTGAATTGACGCCGAATATACGAGGCGTGTTTTTTAAGTAAGTACCGCTTTGAACTTGAAAAAAGACGTGCTAAGATATCTCAATAATTTTATTTTTACATGAAAGCCTGTACCTTAATCTACGCACTGACGCCATTAGAGTCTGATTCGTCCTTGTTCACGTTGTGTACTGAGTGTTTAAGATGCTTGCGATAATCGTGAGTCCCGCCGACTGTGAAGTACTGGCTGTTATAAGATTTCTTAGTGCTAAAGGCGTTAAAAGCGATCCGATATTCATCGTGAGATCTGTGCAGTTTACAGAGAAAACATTATGAGTGATGGAATGGTAAGAAAGTGGGTGAGAGCTTTTATAGATGGCCGCACAAATGTGCATGATGAACAACGGAGTGGGCGTACTTCAGTCGTTAATGAAAGTTTGGTGCAGGAAGGGGACAATAAGGTGAGAGAAAACAGACGGTTTACGATTTCCTCCTTGCGGGATGACTTTCCTAATGTTTCTCGTAGTGTTTTGTGTGGCATTGTGACCGAGCACTTGTATTACCGAAAACTGTGCGCACGTTGGGCACCGAAAATGCTGACAGATGTTCACAAAACCAAACGTTTAGAGAGTGCATTGACTTTCCTTGATCGGTACCACAACGACGGTGATGATTTTTTTAAGCCAAATTGTTACTGGCGATGAAACATGGGTGGCCTACGTCACACCAGAATCAAAGCAACAGTCCATGGAAGTTGAGCAAGAGCATCGTTTTGCTGCAAGACAATGCCCGTCCGCATGTGGCGAATCAGACCAAAGATCTCATCACATCTTTTCGATGGGAAACTCTAGGTCATCCTCCGTACAGCCCCGATCTTGCGCCCAGCGACTACCATCTGTTCCTGCACTTGCAGAAACACCTGGGCGGTCAGCGTATTCAAGACGACGACGAAGTCAAAACAATGGTGATGCAGTGGTTAACAAGTCAGGCGGCAGACCTCTATGAGGAGGGTATTCAAAAACTGGTACAACCTTATGACAAGTGCCTCAATATTGACGGAAATTATGTAGAAAAGTAGATTAAGGTACAGGCTTTCATGTAAGAATAAAATTATTGAGATATCTTAGCACGTCTGTTTTTAATTTCAAAACGGTACTTACTTCGCCTCGTAGCTCTGATTCCAAAGCTCCAAGTGCGAACTGAGAGATCGGATAATGACATTGAAATTGATTTTGGCCAATAATAAGAAAGTAGATGCTGTACATGTACTTGCACCCTCGATATTTGTTATCTCGAACTGCGATGCATGCATGTCCAAAGGAACACTGCATCGTAAATCAGAATAAACACTGGCACTGTCGTATCGTATTTATCCGCTGAGACCGGGCGAGCGACTTTCAAATAAAGTGTCCCGCCTGTACGGAAATGTACATAATGAGTGTATGAGTTCAGGTTGGAAGTTCGACTCTAAGCGCGAGTCGTGCACGAATAGCCATATGGTAAGGCGTCCATTCGAGTCCCGGTACGGCACAAATTTTTACGAGGTGCATTCAAGTTCTAAGGCCTCCGATTTTTTTTCTAATTAACTACTCACACGAAATCGATGAAACTGGCGTTACTTCTCGACGTAATCGCCCTGCAGCCGTACACATTTTTCACAACGCTGACGCCATGATTCCATGGCAGCGGCGAAGGCTTCTTTAGGAGTCTGTTTTGACCACTGGAAAATCGCTGAGGCAATAACAGCACGGCTGGTGAATGTGCGGCCACGGAGAGTGTCTTTCATTGTTGGAAAAAGCCAAAAGTCACTAGGAGCCAGGTCAGGTGAGTAGGGAGCATGAGGAATCACTTCAAAGTTGTTATCACGAAGAAACTGTTGCGTAACGTTAGCTCGATGTGCTGGTGCGTTGTCTTGGTGAAACAGCACACGCGCAGCCCATCCCGGACGTTTTTGTTACAGTGCAGGAAGGAATTTGTTCTTAAAAACATTTTCGTAGGATTCACCTGTTACCATAGTGTCCTTTGGAACGCAATGGGTAAGGATTACGTCCTCGCTGTCCCAGAACATGGACACCATCATTTTTTCAGCACTGGCGGTTACCCGAAATTTTTTTGGTGGCGGTGAATCTGTGTGCTTCCATTGAGCTGACTGGCACTTTGTTTCTGGATTGAAAAATGGCATCCACGTCTCATCCATTGTCACAACCGACGAAAAGAAAGTCCCATTCATGCTGTCGTTGCGCGTCAACATTGCTTGGCAACATGCAACACGGGCAGCCATGTGGTCGTCCGTCAGCATTCGTGGCACCCACCTGGATGACACTTTTCGCATTTTCAGGTCGTCATGCAGGATTGTGTGCACAGAACCCACAGAAATGCCAACTCTGGAGGCGATCTGTTCAACAGTCATTCGGCGATCCCCCAAAACAATTCTCACCACTTTCTCGATCATGTCGTCAGACCGGCTTGTGCGAGCCCGAGGTTGTTTCGTCTTGTTGTCACACGATGTTCTGCCTTCATTAAACTGTCGCACCCACGAACGCACTTTCGACACATCCATAACTCCATCACCACGTCTCCTTCAACTATCGATGAATTTCAATTGGTTTCACACCACGCAAATTCAGAAAACGTCGCCATTTTAAGTATTTAAAACAGTTCTCATTCTCTCCGCTGGCGGTAAAATTTCATCTGCCGTACGGTGCTGCCATCTCTGGGACGTATTGACAATGAACGCGGCCTCATTTTAAAACAATGCGCATGTTTCTATCTCTTTCCAGTCCGGAGAAAAAAAAATCGGAGGCCTTAGAACTTGAATGCACCTCGTTTTGTCTTCATTGCATTATACCTCTGATTTTTGGCCATATTCGCAATTGCGAACACATTTAATGTATTTCATAATGGCTGTAGTAGCCTCTGTGCCTGTTCCTATCGGAGTAACACAGGCAATGCAATATTATATTTTTACACTCAGGTGAGTTAGTGCAGAAGTCTAATTAACAGTCTGCTATTCCTAGAGTGAGCACTGGTTTGTGTTCGAACATTGGGCTTTATGTCAGTCATGTCTTGAGGTTTCTGGCGTGTAATCGCTATTGTTAACGGTTAGGTGTGTGTTGCTCTAGCGGCCATTGTACTAAATCACTCGGATGTTGGTAATTTAGTCCCCCTTGCAGTTCCTATTTTCGTCTCAAGGACAGAACTTGGAACTGTTATTAAGAATTCATTTTAATTGTTACAGAGATTATTTTATTTTTTTCTTATTGAAAAAGACAAGCGGGGAGAAATAGATTCGTTGCACAAAATGCTTGGTTTGTTAACACGAAACATGCTCTTCATCCACCCACACTATCAAATTCATATACGACATTTGTTTAGAAGTCCGTAAACAATTTGAAAACATTGTTCATTCATGGGCTTCAAGTGATTTATAGTAGTGAAAGTGTTTGGCAATGTTATAATAGTAAAATGTTTGATTACTTGTATTTTTGAGAATTTTTACGGGGAACGAAATTGTAAACACTTTTATGTATTCCTGTTTTAACTGGGATAACATTTATGATAAACACTGGCTTTAGCATATTATAACAATTAAATTATAAGTTGCCTACGAGTGGAGAATAAATTTCGTAACATATATATACCAATTTGTAGTCTTTTTCCGTAACCTCCCAGGGCTTATACAGGTCCTAACCCACTAAGGTGACGAAATTAGGGCCCTCTACTTTATTGCAAATCAGAAAGAGGCCAGGGCGCTGTTACTGTTGCCTTCAGTAAGTGGAAAGAGTAGGGTAACCACTGTTAAATATAGATTTGTTGAGGCCTTCGCAGTCGCTCATGGACGTACCGACTGTTTCCTCTTCTGACGTTTCAGACGTCAGATTGGGTGGCATCGTGAAACAGTCATCCTCCAGTCCACAACCAACAATGGAAAGTGAAGCTTTGGCCATGCCAGCCACCCGGCCCGCGAAATAGATAAATCATCCGACAAACGTGGGCCGAAGGGACGAAGTCATCAGGCGGTACACACTTTTACCGTCGCTGAATTAGCAGCAATTGCAGGGGCTTGCGTGCAGGCTGTCTCTAAACGGATTGCTGTTTATCACAGTTCACGTTAAAGCGTGAAATGTACCGTATTGTAAACTTGTAGAGTTTAGACTTCCTGATAGAACATAATTTCAATAGTTCCATGGTATGCAGGAAAACGTCATGACTCATCGTCTGGAAAAGCCTTAATTATGTCACGATTGATGGTGGAAGGTGGGCGGGAGGAAATGAGAACAAAAGCGTGTCGTAATGGAAAGAACTACGAAAACTTTACGTAAACGCCTTAGAGCATACTAGACAAGTATACTGCAAAGACGCACCGTGCCAGAGCTCAAGATTATTGAAAAAAAGGTACAGCAGGGTAACAAAAAATCATTAAGTGAACTAAATTATGGAACGAATGGATTTCAGACTCCGGGAGTCATGTACGTATAATGCTAAATAGTGTTGTTTGCAGTTCAAAATTGCTAATGGTTAACGTTCTCCCACTGAACGCGCGGTGCCCGCAGCTTGTGTTACATGCGCCACGTGGATAAACCGTCTATACTGCTTTGTAGGCAGTTAGGTGACCTTCCGTCCAATTAATACAATGCGAGCAAATCTTTAATATTAATTAACGATCGTATTTCCATAATAATTTGCGAGTTAATAACTGTTCGACATGGTAATGTTTACGGAATAACATAATGGAATTAATTTTTACATACCTCGTAACATACTATATAAATTTATATTGTAGTTTCACTGCACTTAATTGAAAAATTGGGAAGGGCAATATACAGCTGCTGAAGTATTACCTATCTCGGTGACGCATGTTTCAGTTGAGGAGGACATTAATTTCCGGATGATGCGCATTTCTAATCCCAAGCAAGAGCGAGAGAGTTAGTTCAGCTTTAAATGCATTTTCGGGTACTCTACATCTACCTCTACACATTTCCTGGCTGCTCTACGAAATAATGTACATGTATCAGTGAATTTGTCACAGTGGGGACTCTCAAACAGTCGCAGTTACATGAAAAAAATTTATCTTCATCTTAATGGTTAATCAAGTTTCAAAAATACGTTCATCATAAATTTATGAACCTCTTTTTCGTTCGGGTGAAGGAAGATTACGAGCACTGTTCACTTGGCGAAAGGTAATTGCGGCGTAACATTACTTGTTTTACCCTATACAGACAGAAAATCTGTTTCCCATTGGTCGTCACGAAAGATAATATAAACTTTTAAAATCATTATTATTATTATTCCCCATCGTAGAATTCATTTATATTTTCTAATAACCCAAGACTTTCAAAAATGGTTCAAATGGCTGTGAGCACTATGGGACTTAACATATATGGTCATCAGTCCCCTAGAACTTAGAACTACTTAAACCTAACTAACCTAAGGACATCACACAACACCCAGCCATCACGAGGTAGAGAAAATCCCTGACCCCGCCGGGAGTCGAACCCGGGAACCCGGGCGTGGGAAGCGAGAACGCTACCGCACGACCACGAGATGCGGGCCCCAAAACTTTACACCAAATTTAATTTTCTTTCTTCATTTATGCCTATCCGTCTATAATTCATTTCTATATTTGTTCTTCTAATTAATGTCTTAATTCATTTTGGAATCAACATATAAAGTAGGACGATTGTGAACGTTATGTTCAGTTAGCTTTGCAGTAATCCATCTGAGGGGTTACAAACGTTTCGGCAGAAGTATTACACTTTTTTTATTGATTTCACTTTACTATTCGGATACAAAGCCTCTCAGTTGAATTTTGTGATACAGCCTTAACCTCACGAAAGGAGGATACCGATTCTGTTATTTGAGATGCTCTTTCGTAAGTGAAATACAACAAGAACTTATCGAAAGCTTTCATAACCGTAGTTATCTAGTCCCCATTGATATAAAAAATACAATATCAAACTCCCAAATGGAAGACTTGAGTCAATAAGGCCGAAATTTTTGTTTCTTTACAAGTGTACTGTACAAGTGTTCTGAAGTTCATACTGAAGCGGTGTGTTACGATGTACCAAGTGAGGTGGCTGACAATGAATAGCGATTCCTAATTTGTGTTTCTAAATGGTTCAAATGGCTCTCAGCACTATGGGAGCCAACATCTGAGGTCATCAGTCCCCTAGAACTTAGAACTACTTAAACCTAACTAACCTAAGGACATCACACACATCCATTCCCGAGGCGGGATTCGAACCTGTTACCGTAGCGGTGGCGCGGTTCCAGACTAAAGCGCCTAGAACCGCTCGGGCACATTTGCCGGCTACGGAATAATTAAAAGTGCGTAGAATGGCAGTATCGGAACACAATGCACACGCACGAACTTCACTGTAAAAGCCACCCATGACAAAATGATTAAAAGTTGGTTAGAAATGAACTGGAATTCATTGTAATTAACGAAATCCAGTACTGATTATCTGTTAGTAATATATGACATGATTATTACTGAGATACGTAACTCAATTTAATGCTATCTCTTGACAGGTTTTTGAAGCATATACTCACGACTAACCACTTTTTCGTAATAAATGTTGCTTTAGAAAAGCTCGTAATGACTTCAACAACTAATAACGAACGCTTTTGCAATGTCAGTATTACGAAAGTCACAAACATGTGAAACATTTGCAGACGCACAGCAAAAATTATGAAAGTCACTTTAGTCAAAACTGAATATGCGTTTTATTTTATCTACACTTGATGTTCGCCGGCCGGTGTGGACGAGCGGTACAAGGCGCTTCAGTCTGGAACCGCGCGACCGCTTCGGTCGCAGGTTCGAATCCTGCCTCGGGCATGGATTGGTGTGATGTCCTTAGGTTAGTTAGGTTTAAGTAGTTCTAAGTTCTAGGGGACTAGTGACCTCAGATGTTAAGTCCCATAGCGCTCAGAGCCAATTGAACATTTGAACTTGATGTTCCTTTTACTTTGCACTGTCTTTTCTTAGTTGCTGATTGGTTGCTGTAGAAACAGTACAATGCACAAAGAACATTAAATATTACTGCATCTGGCTTCATGCAATGTTTGTTTCTAGTTAACTGTAAATGTTGTTAATTTCCTCTGCACTGAAATAACTTTATCTTTTTCACTTCTTACTGTATCGGTAATAATGATGAAATGATAGGACCCTGCTGATATTTAATGGATTGGGATAATCAGTACCACTCACAATAATTCATTTCGAAGTGCTGAAACTACGACGCTGGCAAGCTGTGTACATAACTAAAAAAAATAACAGGCTTGATCTTACTTTGTGGCGAGTTGTAGGTGGTGCAACGTAATGCGTCTTGTAAAGACAGTTACCAGGAATAGGCTGTTCTTTAACAACGAGCAATTTTTAATAATTTTGGCCACACAGTACTCTTCGTTATTTACCAGCTCTTCTACAGTAGTTCGCTTTGTACTGTACCCAGATATGTGCTCTCTCATCCATTCACAATGCCTTGTCACGCCGAAAACAACGTTTCGAGAACAGTTTCCATTACGCCCTCCACCACTTTGCGTCCATACTTCACCACAGAAGACTTACAGTTCTCCCTCTGCTACTGAACCTGCGCACGCTCGCGGCCAACCATATTATTGTCAAGTCTGATACAGATCCTTTGCATTCTTTGCAGTACGAACTCCTCAGACTTCGCCACTGTTTCTATTACGAAGTTTTTACATTATTTTTTGTTAATGGTTATTTAATAATTATATTACAGTGTTTAATATTGAATACTGATGAACTTAATAAAGTACACACATTTACAAGAAATTACTTTAAAATTACAGAATTAATTAACTGAAAAATTATGGGACAATGTGTTATGGTGTTATAAGGTAACCCTGCGTAGGAGAAGGGTAACACAACGGAGCCTTAACATGAATTTGCCACAGATTCTTGAACCATATTCTCGGTTTGAATACAGTAAATTTCTTTGAAATGGAAAAGCGTCTGTTCTTAGACCACCACGCCACCACAATTTTAAAATGTAGCGCTCGCCGGCCCAAGTGGCCGTGCGGTTCTAGGCGCTACAGTCTGGAACCGCGACACCGCTACGGTCGCAGGTTCGAATCCTGCCTCGGGCATGGATGTGTGTGATGTCCTTAGGTTTAAGTAGTTATAAGTTCTAGGGGACTGATGACCTCAGCAGTTGAGTCCCATAGTGCTCAGAGCCGTTTGAACCATTTTTGTATCGCTCGTCCGGAACTCAGCTTGCCTCTTTCTCGCACGCTACCCTGCGGACCATGAACAAAGAGCAACGGGTAATTCCATATTCCAAGATTTCTGAAAAGCGCTTGTCACGGTGCTTTACTGCGGACTAATAACGCAGGCACGAGAATACAGCTTGGGTTCCCAGATATGTAAGTAGCTCGGAGACTACTTTAGGAACATAGCCCAGTACGTTGTTCAAATGGTTCAAATGGCTCTGAGCACTATGGGACTTAACATCTATGGTCATCAGTCCCCTAGAACTTAGAACTACTTAAACCTAACTAACCTAAGGACATCACACAACACCCAGTCATCACGAGGCAGAGAAAATCCCTGACCTCGCCGGGAATCGAACCTGGGAACCCGGGCGTGGGAAGCGAGAACGCTACCGCACGACCACGAGCTGCGGACCCAGTACGTTGTCCTCGACAGCGATTGTTCATCAGTGACAAGGGTATCCTCAAGAGTGTTACGCGAAGTGTGATAGGACCGTTCTTATTCTCTATAGATATAAACGACCTGGCGGGCAGGATGATCAGCAATCTGTGGCTGTTTGCTGAAGACTCCGTGGTGTGCGAAAAGGTGCCATTGAGTGACTATAGGAGGATACAAGATAACTTAGACAAAATTTCTTGTTGGTTTGATGGATACCACCTTGCTCAAAATGTAGAAAAATGTAAGATAATGCAGATGAGTAGGGGAAAAAAATCACGCGTGCTCCTTGACACAGTCACGTAGATTAAATATGAAGCCGTAACGTTGCAAAGCGATATGAAATGGAACGAGCATGAAAGAATTGTAGAGGAAGGTTTATTCGGAGAATTTTAGGAAAGTGTGGTTCATCTGTAAAGAAGACTAGTGCAAGCCATTCATGAATATTGCTCGAGTGTTTGGGATACCCACGAAGTCGGATTAATGGAAGACATCCAAACATTGTTGGATGTAAGGTCCGCCAGTTATACAAAACACCGTTTTTTCCAAGTTCCCAAACGTGTTTCAGCGCCTCTGTGCCATCATCAGCGGATTTCTGTCTTATTTAGTCTTTACATTCGGTTTGCATGGTTTTGCAGGACCACTTGCGTGTTTTGGTGAAGTGTGAAGTGCTTTTACGACCATATTTATGAAAATATGTGTTATATTTACGTGTGCTTCACAACACCGCATCAGGTTGCCGGGCAAAAAGGGGCTTGCACACAAAAACATGACATGCTACATGTGAGAAATAATCCAAGTGGTCCTGCAAAACCATGCAATTCGAATGTAAATATTAAATAAAACAGAAACCCGCTGATAATGGCACAGAGGTGCTGAAACATGTTTGTAAACTTGGAAAAAACGGTGTTTTGCATAACTGTCGGACCTTACATCCAACAATTTTAACTGCAAGCATGAAAAACACAAGGAGCTGCAAATCCAAATGATGGACGTCCAAACAGTTCAGAGGGTGGCTGCTAGCTTTGTTACTGGTAGGCTCGATCAACGCGCAAGTATTACGGAGATGCTTCGGGAACTCAAATGGAAATTTCTGGAGAGAAGGCGACGTTCCCTTCGAGAGAATCACTACTGAGAAAATTTAGAGAACCGCCATTTGAAGCTGACTGTAGAACTTTTCTACTGTCGCCAACGTACAATCGTGTAAGGATCACACACATAAGAGAAATAAGGCTTCTTACGGAGGCATAAGGCGCTTACGGAGGCATATACAACAGATTGTCATTTTTCGCTCGATCTATTTGAGAGTGGAACAGGAAAGGAAATGACATGGTACACTCTGCCACGCACCATACTGGGGACTGCGGAGTAAGCATGTAGATGTAGAATATGAGTCAACAATGCTTTGAAATCGTCTAACTTTAAAAGGCAATTTTGCTGCTTTTTTTTCAGAATTGCGGCAAACTGCTTTAGGAAACTGACGTCCGGGCAGTGACTTTCAGATCCTACATATGGGGTATCAATAAAATGCTAAGAAAAGTAGTCCGTTTGGTCTGCTTGTACGAGAAAATTCAGAACGGTCATCTTGCTAGCAAAACGGCCGACTAACATGAAGGGTGAAGAGGCGTACGACCCCTGGCCGTCTTGGTTGCCAGTTTTTGCTGCAGGTCGGCGGGTCGACCGTGCTTGTGAACAGTGAAAAAAAACCGTGATCAGCGTTCTGAATAGTTCCCCAAGAGTTCTTCAGAAAACCCTAATAAAATTTTCTCTGCAGATAATAGTTCATGAGATAATTGCAATAATGAAGGATCTATTTTGACCACTTGTGAAGTTGGCGCCCGACTTTCGAGAGACATACATTTTTTTCAGAGATAGTTTTAGGTATGCTGTAGTTCTATAGTTCTCAGTGCAAAATTTGAATAGTTCTATAGAATTTCGCAAAAGATAAAATTGTGATCGCAATTGTGAAGCCGACCGCCGCGTGCCGTAAACACTTTGCGGGTAAAAGGAAGCAACGACAGATGTGTCATCACAGACTAATACAGCAGCAACGCTACGGCAGCATGGCTACTTTCATCTGATTCGCAGCAAACAACCAATAAAATTTAACATCAAATATACATTGCAATAAGCAGTCGACGTCCTTTCCTCCTTGGTCCTGCCAAACAATCGACACACAATACATCAAGACACGATCATTTTCGGCTGGAGGTACAGCATCTACGTAAGTCAGGAAGCACAAATCACAAGTACATGTCTAGTAGTCGGCTGCGATCAGTAGCGACATATGTATACTGCAAGAGTTGGTAAGTCATCAACTTTACTCTATGTACACATAAAAATATACATTTACACATACACTAAGCACTGACATTTTTGTCTGCGACAGTGAAAAGTAGTGTTCATACTTCGGTCCTGGCTAAGGTTTTCGGAAGTTTCTTTTCTAAGGCAAGTGCGGGATAGGAAATCTCTTACCAAATATTCTCCACTTGGAACTCTCTGTGCCTCAATTCCAGTTCGCCTCACATTTAGCAGAAAAGATTGTATAAGGAATCAGACGTCGAACAGCCTGCTCTACCTTTACAGGTGAAAAATTAAAAGTGTACAAAGTGAAAGGCCTAAAACTTTCGCACTTTGTATTTCACGAACTGTTCAATACATCGAAACGAGGTTTTCAACAAATAATAGTAGGGAGACCAACGCGTAATTTTGTTCGAAAGACAACTCTTCTATCGATCGAGATATTTAAGGAAGTATATGTTGTTTAATGGAGCACTATACTTTTTAACACCATGCGAAAGCTCTTGAAAACATGAGTACAGTGATGCAACACTTGTTAGTGTTGACGTTGAAATTGTTCGCAAAAATATCCGAGAAATGTGGTACAATTGTAAGGCAAGGCGAACAGAACGGCTATTGTTGTGTGAACGCCGCTCAGTTGTGCTCTTTAAGTTTCGCGTTTGTGAAGCCTTTGGACTCCTTACTCGTTTCCCTTAAAGCTGTTCACTTCAATATGTGTCTGTCAGCATACATAACTCATAAATGATTCTCCTAAGTCCTTCTCACACACCAGCAGTTGGCATATAATTCCCTTTACAACAATCCTAGCTCGTTTTCCACAAAGTAAGACCAAGAGGAGGCACGTTTTAACTTAGTATTGCAGGCCTCTCTGGTGCAGACAACGACGGTGCCTGGCATGAGAGCCTCAGCTTACTCCGCAAGAGCCGATACTGGCCGCCTTGCTTTTTCGCTATAAGCTACAGCTAACACTTCTACAGTTACGATATTTAGTGGTCATCAAACATTAATATAGCTTAAATCGCCAGAGCCTAGTATCTGTAAATGGGTAAAATCCACAAGAAAATAAACGAAACATAAGGAACTAGCACTTGAATTTCAGCGCCTATCCTCGAACAGAGTCAGTCAATTGATAATAATGTGAGTAAGTTTCATTAGTGTCCCACACAACCTAGAGCATAATAGCACAGATAACCAAATGGAATCTCAAGTTTGTTGATCTTGTCAACCAGGAGATACGCGATCTGTTGTAACATTTTTTTTTGTTTATATTAGGGATTGAAAACCCATGAAGTCAATATAGCATATGAAATCTTCTTTGCTTTGATGGATTGCTGGTTTCGGCTAAAAATCTAGCCATCTTCAGATCTGAGATATAAAACAGATTTTTTTTCTCATGTTAGCAACGTAGAGCAGCTTTCAGAATTGCACATAATATTGTAGCAGAGTTTACAGATTAAATCCTGGTGTAACCTAGACCTCGGGGAGCATTACTACTGTGACCATGATAATTGATACTATCTTTACGAGTGCTAGTTGCTAGTGTATATTAGGTATTTGTAAGCTTTACATGCCTATGAAAGTACAGAGATGTAAATAAGCGCACTAGCAATGTCATTATACAATGAATTACGGTTCAGTAATTGGCAATAGACAAGGTATCGGTATACTCAGACCTAACCCATGAATATTAAAAATATTTGCTCCACTATATGTACTTCACGCACAATAAAGAGATACATAAATATTATTATCGTGCTTTGTCTTAGGAAGTCAATTAAGTTACGATGGCTTCCACCTACCACCGATTTGAACGTAGACTTTGGGCAACAGTACTACCTAATTTTGGAAATTTGTGGTAATGTCTTATGGGAGCAAACGTCTGAGGTCATCGGTCCCTACGCTTACACACTGCTTAATCTAACTTAAACTAACTTACGCTAAGGACAACACACACACACACACACACACACACACACACACACACACACACACATCCATGCCCGACGGAGGGGAGCCGCCAGCGCTGACCGTGAAAAGGCGCCCAAGACCACGTGGCTATTCCGCGCGGCAGTACCACCTAATAAAGTTCGATTGTGTAAAGTTTTTCTCTCATAATAGTTGGAATGCCAACAAATATTATGCAAAGTTACATATACTCTCATAAGCCAAAACATTATGACCAGTGCACACCGCGACATTGGATACTGCCTGGTGATGTTGCGGGCACGTGATGCGGTAAGAAAAGTATGTAAGCGAACCAGACGCGGACGGGGGATCACCCTAGCGAAGATATTGGCTGCAAATGGGGAAATACATTGAGATAAGCAACTTTGACGAAGGGCAGTTTATTATTACGCAGAGCCTGTGAACGAGTATCTCGAAAACGGCGAAGCTGGTCGAATTTTCACGTTCTCCTGTCATGAGCATCTACTGAAAGAACGAGAATGACAGTGAAACAACCACCAGGCACTAAATGGTTGGACGTCCACGACTCTTCACAGAACGTGGGGTTCGGAGGCTTTTCTGCTCTTTAAAGTAGGATAGATGGTGAAAATATGATCTGAGGCATCTTTCCCGAAAGAACATAGTGCTGATGCACGCACAAGTGTTTCGGAGCACCCCGTTCATCGTACATTATTGAACATGCAGCTCCGAAGCAGACCACCCCTAGGTGTTCACACGTTGACCCCCAACATCGTCCGTTACTATTGCAGTGGGCGCAAGACCATCGGAATTTGACCGTCAATCAACGTGTCTGCTCTTCAGGTGAATTACATTTTTGCTACACTAGGTCGATGGTCGTCTCCATAAACGCCATTATACATGAGAACGGCGGCTCGAAACGTGAAGCGCGCCACGGACACAGGCTGTTGGGAGTAGTAGAAAGCTGCACTTGCATGTTAGTTTAGACAGTAATCTAAGACACGTTGATAGCTGCGAGCCACGTGCATCCCTTTATGCTTCATGTCTTTCCCGACGGCGACGTCATCTTTGAGCAGTGTAATCGTCCGTGTCTCGTAGCCAGAAACGTGCTACAGTGGTTTGAGGAGCATTGTAGTGAACTCACGTTGATGTCTCGGTGATCAAGTTCACCTGATCGAAATCCTATGGAACCCATCTGCGTTGCTAACGGGCACCATCAACTCGTACGCAAATCAGCGGTCCGTTATTTACGCGAATTATATGACCTGTGCGTACACATCTAATGCTACATACCTCCACAAATCTACCAAGAAACTGTCGGGTTCCTGATAAGCAAGCTGACTGATTTATTTCGTTCCAAAGAGGTACAAACAAGTTATTAATCAGGTCGTCATAATGTTTTGGCCCATGAGTGTATTTCTGTGAGTGGATGACGAACAATGGTACATCGAATGTATAAGATTACTATAAATTCCAAGAACCTAAGTACTGTTCTCTTAGTTAGGCACTGAGTAAGCATCTAGGCCCAGAGCTAAATGCAGTTTTTATTATTTTTCTTTTATAATATCTCTTTATATTACTTATGTAATCATACAATTTGTACTTTGTCATCCCTCAGCGGACGGGAATATTCCCGTCGTCCTAGTTTCTCTGTCTGCCGACTCAAATGGCTGTCAGTAACGTGGCGTGGTTAGGCCCATTTTTAGCCTGTAAAGATTTCCTTCAAATATCTTTTATAAAAAAATCCGATAAAATCTTTGAAAGTCTACAGAGGCACTTTAATCATATGTTTGACAGTCTACAGAGGCACTTTAATCATATCTTTTGTAGAAATTAGACCGTGATCCTAGCCGGCCGTGGTGGTCGAGCGGTTCTAGGCGCTTAGTCCGGAACCGCGGGACTGTTACGGTCGCAGGTTCGAATCCTGCCTCGGGCATGGATGTGTGTGATGTCCTTAGGTTAGTTAGGTTTAAGTAGTTCTAAGTTCTAGGGGACTGATGACCACAGATGTTAAGTCCCATAGTGCTCAGAGCCATTTGAGCAAAATATCGGTCCTATTGATTCCAAACCTTTCAAAATGTTTTTATTTTAAATTTGAAGTCGGATAACAAATGACAAAAGTAAAACCTATGGGGTTGACATAGAATCACTGGGAAGAAGCACGATTTCACAGTACCCGTAAAGGAAAAAAAAATCAGAAAATTGTCAACTTTAAATTATATCACACGGAAACAGTTTTACTTTTGTCATTTGTTATCCGACTTCAAATTTAAAATAAAAACATTTTGAAAGGTTTGGAATCCCTAGGACCGATATTTTGCTCAAATGGCTCTGAGCACTATGAGACTTGACATCTGAGGTCATCAGTCCCCTAGACTTAGAACTACTTAAACCTAACTAACTTTAGGACATCACACACATCCATGCCCGAGGCAGGATTCGAACCTGCGACCGTAGCGGTCGCGTAGTTCCAGACTGTAGCGCTTAGAACTGCTCGGCCACCCCGGCCGGCCGATATTTTGCTAATTACAGTGTCGGTAACAGGCAAAAATCTTCGAGATTATCGATTCTTGTGGTGGATGAACTGTCTATGTACATAACCTGGAACCCTCAGAGCGCTAGTGAAATTAAATGAAATGTTCGTATGGCATTCATGACCGGAAGAAGTTCGACTTACAAGTCTTTTCAGTTGACGCCAGATTGGGTGACTTGCGTGTCGACGATAATGAAATAATGATGAGGACAACACAACACCCAGTATCCGAGCGGAGAAAATCTCCGGCCCGGGCGGGAATCGAATCCGGGCCTGTCGCATGGCAGTCAGACGTGCTGACCACTCAGCTAAGGACATTTTCTTTAAAAAAACGTGCTCTCTTCAGTTTCTCGGTTGATGTATGAACTAAGAGTATTAATCATGCAACAAAATTAAGCGCCCTTCTTCCTACTATCATTCGTAGGAAATCTCGTTTCGACATCTTGAAGCGGTCACGAAAATACCCTCCATCATACTCTACACTTAGCAAACCTCAACCCGACCCGCCTAATATCCCTGTGTTGCCAGGATATCGCCAGCGCCAAATTTTACCACTTCCTGTCATTTGTAGAGAACCTCGTTTCTACATCTTGAAGCATTAACGAAATAAAATACTCTCCATTACACTCTTCACTTACCAAACCTCAATCCGACCCATCGCTTAATGTCCCTTTGTCGCCTGGATACCGCCAACACCAATATTTATCTACCGTTCCTCACTCGAATCCTGCATTTAGACACAATGCCCTTCCAGCATTTTGCTTGTAACCGAAAAAAATCTCACAGTCCTGAAAGCTGTGCTGCAAACATTACTTATAGAATCGTTTTCTCGAACCTTCAATATGACGTGCAATGATTAAGAACTTCCCTCCGTAATCCTGATTTTAAATAAGAAAAAGTTTGTTTTTAATTTTACCTTTGGATTATTCATTTAGCTAGAGCCCAACGTGTTAAATTCATATAATGTATTTTGCCGTGCGTATTGTGATGTATTTAAAAAATACAGTGATGGAAAAAAATATTCACATACTGTTGTTCACGTAGATTAACTGCATTTTTTGGAACTAAAGATCACAGACAGTGATGTTTATTTTGTAAACTAATAAATGGCTCTGAGCACTATGGGACTTAACTTCTGAGGTCATCAGCCCCCTAGACTTAGAACTACTTAAACCTAACTAACCTAAGGACATCACACACACCCATGTCCGAGGTAGGATTCGAACCTGCGACCGTAGTTGTCGCGCGGTTCCAGACTGTAGCGCCTAGAACCGCTCGGCCACCTCGGCCGGCTGTAAACTAATAGTACGGAGCTCCCCTCCTAGTCTGTACATAGGAAAGTATTAACTAAATTAGCCTTCTGCAAAAAGTAAGTAAAAATTCTGTACCGGCTAGCTTCACATGGTGGTGAAAAAGGTGTTCATACGCGGCCGAAAATGTAAACATAAAAACGACTGACGAACCAGTTGTAGCAAGGAACGCCTTCAGTGACAAGCTGCACCTCGTGCATATTGGTTCTGAAACGTGGTGAATGCCGTGCAACAGCGAAATGGGCCACAAAGGGAACGAAATAACTGTAGAGGAAAGGCAAGTAGTTATCTGCCAATATGAAATGGGAAAATCACTTCCAGAAATAGCCGATATTATTGGAAGAAGCTGCACCACTGTGCAGTCCATAACATCGCGTTTAGATGGAGAAATGCTCTCATTAATAGTGAAAGAACAGGACGACCACGGGAGCTAACGCAAAGAGAACGAAGTATGTTAATAAGGATGGTCAAAAAAGATCCTGAAGTGACAGCTACTGCATTGTCTGTGCATGTTGATGATCAGTCGGGGAGGAATTTACGCCAAGGGGCGTCAGCTAAATTTTAAGTAGTGGGAGCTATTGTACGTAGAAGAAAACCATATTTCAGAAAAAAGAGCAAGAAATCGAAACTTGAATTTGCTCGAGAGCATAAAAACAAGAACATAAGTTTCTAGTACAAGGCGCTGTTCACAGATGAAAGTAAATTTAAACATTTGTAAACGATGGTAGTATTGTGGCGTGGAATCAAGCAGATACTGAGCTGGATGCCAAACACATTCGATCCACAGTAAAGCGCGCTGGTGGAAGAATTATGACATGAGGATTGCATAGCTACATCTGGTGTTGGGCAATTTGCTTTTGTACAAAGTAACATGGATAGATTTCAATACTGAAATATTTTAAAGGGAAATGTGCAATGACATCTCCGATTTGGCACAGATTACTACTTTCAACAAGACAATGATCCAAAGCTTACAGCGGAAAGTGTTCGCCTGTAGTTGTACCATACTCCCCATGTTCTCAAGTTTCCACCACAGACCGCAGACCTTAACCCAACTGAACATCTGTGGGGTACTCTTGAAAGAATGGTGTGAAAACATGGAATACGAAGCAAGACTGCTCTGAATAACGTCTAAAGGAATGGCAAAATATTACCTCGGAGACTACCAAAAACTGGTTCATTTCATGCCAAACGGGTTAATAAAAGCAGTACATAAAAAGTAATGCTACCCAGTATTAACATTGTCATTAAATTTATCTACATTGTAATTTTATTTGTATCTACGAATACTTTTTTCCCCACTGTGTGAAGCCAGCTGCTACACAATTTCTAGTTACATTTGCGGAAGACTAATTGCATTCGTTAGCGGACGACTGCTGTAGAGCATCTGAAAGCCACAAGCTGTGCTGGGAACTTCAGGAGCAGTGAGACGTAGGTGTTTCCTCGAACGCCCTTTGAACCAAAAGCTCCCCAATGGTACGTCATTGTTTGTAGACAGACGCGGTGAGTAAAATATTCTTTTTATTTCCCAATGAGAAATCGAGGAACTTAGAACACTTGGTACAGCTTCAGAGACAAGAGATTCCATCCTTCTGTTACTCTGTAACACGATTATGACCTTATTGTCTTGGCATTAGTAAGTTAAACTCTCTCTCATCGAGATACAAAAATAACAGACCCAGGTGTTTCTAAGGCCGGACATGACACAAACTGTACGATAGAAGACGTTGATGGAATATAGAGGATGACGGTTGAAGTGACAGATACAAAACAGCTGTAGTTTTGCTATTTGGAGTGAATCGACGATAAAGGGAATACAGACAGTTTAACAAAAGCATCGCTATTCAAGTTGTACAGATTGAGTACAAAATGAAACCTAACACCGCAGTGAATCGCATAGCCTTGGCCGATGATGTGGCATCGCTACATGAGAACTAACAAGATGTAAACATAGCACTGGAAAATCTTTTTGCAGTTGCAGTAAAAGCTGACCTGAAAATAATGCACAAAAATACCGAAGTTCTGAATGCAGAGACCAGCCGGAATGTAGGTCGAGTAACCGAGAATGTGAACAGCTTCCACTGCCTGGGGAAAAACACAACAGGCAGCTATAAAGCAAGAAGAATGTAGTAGACAGGTCCCAAACGCTGCAGAAACTGTTAAATCTCCTTTTCCGCACACAACTGGACACAGAGAACAGTCGATCGATTAACACACACGCACAGTCAATAAACGCAATTTTTTAGTTAGTAATGATAGAACACTTTTACAGCTCTCCTATCTTCTGTGGCTGAAAGTAACAAGCGTTGGAATATGTAGATATAGATCTTGGTAGTACACAAACAAGTAGCCAAAAACACTGGGCTGTGAGAGGTAGAAAATCTGAAGCTCTAGAATTCTGAATGATTTAAGTGCAGCTGCTACTAACTCTTGTCCGCAGGACACAATCCAGCACTCAGTGTACTCTACTGTGACGTGAGCTCGGCAAAGCGAGGATTCGACGACTCCATCCACGGTATGCTGAAACAGTGCCCCCTCGCTTGCCCCAAGGGGCCGTATTTCATTAACCTCTGCATGGCGGTGGCGCCTCGCAGCTCCGAGAGGCGTGGCTCAAGCCTCGTCCTGATACGGGCCGCTGGCGACGCTGCGTTGACAGGCACCGTCCACGCGGTGGTTGATGGGTGGCGTGAAGTTGTCGATGATCGGCGAACCACAGAAACTGCGATATGTTGCAACGACAGTCTGTGGAAAGAAAAACTTGTCCGGGAACGCCAAATTGAGGCATTATATGTGAACAATAAGAAATACCACATTGTATGAAACGACCGCGTTGGGCAAGAGAAGCCGCGTACGTCTGGAGGAAGAGGAACGGAAGATCTTGAGAGACATCAGGGCATAAGAAAGGATGGATTCTGGATACACCGAGCAACAAAGGAGCTGATTGAGAGTGTTGAACCAATGTCAAGCATGATACGGAAGAGAAGACTGAGATTTACCTGGCACAACATGTGGATCGAAAAAATGGTTCCAATGGCTCTGAGCACTGTGGGACTTAACTTCTGAGGTCATCAGTCCCCTAGAACTTAGAACTACTTAAACCTAACTAACCTAAGGACATCACACACATCCATGCCCGAGGCAGGATTCGAACCTGCGACCGTAGCGATCGCGCGGCTCCAGACTGTAGCGCCTAGATCCGCTCGGCCACTGCAGCCTGCATGTGGATCGAGGACAACATATTGACCAAGACGCTATGGAAAGCAACTTGCTTAAAACGGAACAACTGGATGAAACAAGTTCGGGGGGAGAGGGGGCGAGGGGGGGAGGGAGGGCGAACTGAATCAGCGGAAAGAAACGTTACACAGCAGTACAGGATACATCCAACTGTAGGAATGCGGTGGAAGGGCATAGACCAGAATCAAAACCAAGACCACAGAGGCAGACACAACCAAGAGGAGTGAGATAATGGACAGGTATTGGGAAAAAAGAAGTCATGCTGGATAAATCATCCGTGATCCTGAAGGCTCGAAACGAACCAAATAAATAAAGTAAATACGGAGCTGATCTTAGAAAAGCAAAAGTTTCAGGAAAGTGTGTATAAAGCAATGACTGGCAAAGGCGTCCAGGAAAGTTACCGGGTTAAGACAAAATGATGGAAGATGGGAAGCGCGTGGTTGCGACTCCCGTAATTAACACTCCCATTATTTTTTTAGCGTCATTTTGAAAGACTGTCCCCAGACTTACATTTTGTTAGAGTATCTGCTGAAAGTTGTAACACGTGGTATGATCAGTGACGTTTGCGTCGAAGTGTGTCTGCCGACTGTGGTTGTCTCGGTAATACAAGCCGCTGTTGTTACTGCGAGAATCTCGCTGATCATTCTGCTGCAGTGCTGTTCCTTTGTCACAGTTGTTTTTAGCTGCTAGCCTTGGCAGGAGGTAAATCTTTTGATTCTAATATGCACAGTGTACAGCACCAAACTGCGGAGCTTCTACTAGAAAATGTTGTTATTAACAATATTCAGCGCGTTTAAATACAGCAAAATACTGACTACCCGGGTGCGGATTGTTCAGTTCTACATACATAGAAACTCCGAAAGCCACTATACGGTTCATGGCGGGGGTTACCTTGTACCATTACTACTCGTTTCCTTTCCTGTTCTACTCGCAAAGAGAGCGAGCGAAAAACGAATGTCTAGAAGCCTCTATAGGAGCCCTAATTTCTCTCATCTTATCTTCATGGACCTTACGCGAAATGTGCGTTGGGAGCAGTAGAACTGATCTGCAATCGGCCTCAAATGCTGGTTCTCTAAATTTGCGCAATACTGCCTTGCGGAAAGAACATCGTCTTTCCTCCACGGATTTCCAGTTGAGTTCACGGAGCATCTTTGTAATAGTTGCGTGCTGATCGAACCTACCGGTAACAAATCTAGCAGCAAGCCTGTGAACTGTTTGAGCGTCTTCCTTTAATCTGACCTGGTGGGGAATCCAAAAACCGGAGCAGAACACAAGAATGGGTCGCACTGATGTTGTGTACGTGATCCCTTTTACAGATGAACCACACCTCCCTAAAATTATCCGAATAAATCGAAGTCGACCCATCGCCGTCCCTGCAACTATCCATACAATGTCATGGTCTTTCCATTTCATATCGCTTTGCAACGTAACGTCTAGGTATTTAACCCATTTGACTGTGTCAAGCAGCACACTACTGATGCTATATTCGAACATTAAGTGGTTTGTTTTACCTGCCGGCCGCGGTGGTCTCGCGGTTAAGGCGCTCAGTCCGGAACCGCGCGACTGCTACGGTCGCAGGTTCGAATCCTGCCTCGGGCATGGATGTGTGTGTTGTCCTTAGGTTAGTTAGGTTTAAGTAGTTCTAAGTTCTAGGGGACTGATGACCACAGAAGTTAAGTCCCATAGTGCTCAGAGTCATTTGAACCTTTTTTTTTACCTACTCATCTCCATTAATTAACATTTTTCTACATTTAGAGCAATCTGCCGTCAATCACACCATCTATAAAGTTTGTCTAAGTCACCTTGTATCATCCTATAGTCATTTAACAATGAGCCCTTCCCATACACCACAGCATCACCAACAAATAACCGCAGATTCCTGCTCGCCCTGTCCGTCAGATCATTTATGTATGTAGAGGATAACAGCGGTTCTGCCACATTTCCTTGGGGTACTCCTGACGATATCTTTATCTCCGATGGACACTCGCTGTTGAGGAGAACGTACTTGGGTTCTATTACCTGAGAAGTCTTCGAGCCACTCACCTATCTCAGAACCTATTCCGTATGCTCGTACCTTCGTTAACAGTCTGCAGTGGGTCAAAGTGTCAAACGCTTTTCGGAAATCTAGAATTATGTAATCTGCCTGTTGTCCTTCGTCCGTTGTTTGAAGAATATGATATCATGCTTTCAAACATCGTGGTTATTTGTGAGCAGGAGCTTTTCTGCCGCAAGGAAATGTAATATGGTCGAACTCAATATGTCTCCAATATTTCTACAGCAGATCGATGTTAAAGATATTGATCTGTAACTATGCGGGTCCTTTCCTTTAAGTTTCTTATATACAGAAATCACCTGCGCTTTTTTCCAGACGCTTGGGACTTTGCGCTGGGCGTAAGATTCGCGATAAATGCTTGCTATGTAAGCAGCCAATGCCGCAGAGAACTATTTGTAAAACCGAACTGGGATTGCCTCTGGACCTGGCCACTTACGTGTTTTGAACTCGTTCAGATGCTCCTCTCTGCTAAGAATGCCTAGATCTATGCGGGAGTCGCACGTTCAAACGACGGTATGTTTGTACAGTGCTCCTGCGCGAATGATTTCTTAATCGTGGACTGTGAAACATCACCTTTCTTTTGCTATCTTCTATCGCCACACCAGCCTGGTTGACGAATGACTAGACAGAAACCTTCTATCCGCTCAGTGATTTTGTGCATGGCCAAAATTTTCTGGAATTCTCAGCAAGATCTTTCGCTATGGTATGAGGTTGGAAGTTCGCGCATTGGTCCTCTTACTTTCGTACGAGTTTCTACTAACTTGTCGACAATAGCGCGTTCTTGTTTGAACTTAGAGTGCAACAATTTTTGTTTCCTCAGCATTTTTCGAATTTGATTATTAAATCACGTAGGATCTTTCGCGTCCTTAACCCACTTACTTGGCACATAGGTCTCCGGACCGTGATTTACAAACAGTTTATGTCTATTTATTGCGTAAGTGGAATGCTAACAACTGCTTATCTACTTTTTCTAGCGTAAATACTCTCCTAGCCGGGTTGATGAATTTATTAACTTTAGTAACCATCGTCGCTACAATATCATGTTCACCAATCCGTCTCTGTATACTGACACTGCCGATAAGATCAGGCCTGTTGTAGCTACAAGGTCTAAAATAATTTAGTCGTGTGTGGGTAGTCTAACTAGTTGATGAAGGCAGTTTTCGGAAAAAGTGATCAAAAGTACATCAGAAGACTTACCGTCCGTAACACGTACAGTGAGTCCATAGAAGTCCCAGTCAGCATTCGGTAGCCTACATTGAAGTTGGCTCCAATTAAACTGCGTATTTTCGCGCTACTGAGCGTAGATTCTCATTGAATGATTCTACAGCTGTTACTGCGCAATCAGGTGGATGGGTTATGCTGCACAGTTCGGTGATTTTTGAAAAATATAAAAAACGAAGCCTCAAATAATCTGCTATAATCATAACGAATAATTTCGTTTAATACACAGTGTAATGTACATGACTCATGTTTTCCGTCGACAGACGATGGGAACTCCAGTTTCATCATCGGACACTGACGAAATATTTTTCCATTGGTTACCATTTCATCTTCAGGTAAATCGACTCTACCACTATAGCATATTCGCGGTCGATTTACTCTCTATACTTTTGACTGGGATTTTCCTTACGAACAGAAGGTCGATAATTTCCATCTCATTGTTTGAGACAATTATTGAGTTTGTTTGAGACAATTATTGAGTAATACAGTGGAGGTATTCAAATGTGGTATAAGGCATTTTATGTCACTACAGTAAATAGATTTAGCGAAACTGTACATATTTGTGACGAGGGAGTTATCCGCAATCCTTATTTATACACAACAGCCTTACTTTTCTATCTCTCTAGAGTTGCTTTTTATTTCAAAGTGACCGGTTCAAATGGTTCAAATGGCTCTGAGCACTATGCGACTTAACTTCTGAGGTCATCAGTCGCCTAGAACTTAGAACTAATTAAATCTAACTAACCTAAGGACATCACACACATCCATGCCCGAGGCAGGATTCGAACCTGCGACCGTAGCGGTCGTTCGGCTCCAGACTGTAGCGCCTAGAACCGCACGGCCACTCCGGCCGGCCAAAGTGACCGATTTCGGGCATTGTTGCCCAACTCCACATCTGTTAAACAACAAAATAAATTTTAATTGTGTTCTAATCCTATCTTTACAAAACTGCAACGACATATGGTATGTTATACAACTTTTGTACTGTAATTAGATTACAAAAAAAAAAAATAATGTATAAGTATTGTAAAGATAGGCTTAGAACACAACTGTGAGTTATTTTATTGTTTAACAGACCTGAAGTTGAGTGATATTGCTCGAAATCGGACATTTTTAAATAGAATACAGCGATCAACAGACAGAAAAACAAGCCTATAAAACTAAATAGAAATTTTCGCTAAAAATATGTATGTCCTGGATTATCCATGTTTCTCGGTTATCCGTGCACTCTGGGATTCCACAGACTAGCGAGACGACTAGAAAGACCTGCTTGTACCTCGTATCCACTATGGTGGAGCATGAAAAATGGCGTCAAGCGGTTTTCGGGGAGGGGCAGGAGGGAGAAGCATGGTTGCTTCAGCATCGGCTGCAAGAGCATGACTTCAACCATAATACGTTTACTGCACTTTTTATTTTTTAGTGTACAACGTTAAAGGGAACTGCAGTGTAAAATTGATGTTAGATGACACCAAAGACCTTTTTGTGAATCAGCAGCTACTGCCCACTTTCCAATTTAAGCGCCACATTACTAATACAGCAGCAGGAACATCATCAGAAAACCACTAACACTGGTGATGACGCTGGAGCGAGCTGAACACTGATCAAATTAATTGTTCGACTGAACACCTCGAACACCTCCCGAGCGCGTCCCATAGCTACGAACCGAATGCTTATTACTTCGAAAAAGTGTGGGTTTTTTTTTTGTCGTCAGTCTTTCGATTGTTCTGGTGCTGTCCTCATTCTTTTCCTGTCTTCTGCCAATCTTTTCATCCGTACGTAACTTCTGCACCCTACAACCCCTGTTGCGTAATCCTGTCTTCGCCTGTTAATTAACATCACGTTTCAAATGCGTCCGGTTGTTTTTTCTCCAGGTTTCCGATAGCCCAACATTTCACATCCATACAGTGCTTCTCCTCAGTTCCATATCAACATCTGATATCAGCAAAGCTCTTTTCTTAAAGCGTGCTTCCTTCGCTTGTCTATTCTATACCTGGTACCCTCCTTGGTTCGACTCCGCAGTTTTTGGTCTAGTGGCTAGCGTTGCTGCCTCTGGATCACGGGGTTCCGGATTCGATTCCTGTACTGATCAGGGTGCTTGTGCTGTCCTAATCACTTCTTCATCATTCGGAAAAGTGGCGAGACTGTACAGCGAAATGATTGGGACTTTGTACGGGCGCTGATAACCACACAGTTGAGCGCTCAACAAACCAAATATCATCACCACCATCCTTGCTTCGACCATTCGTGTCATCTTGCTTTCTATGTACGACAATTATTTCACTATCTTCACTCGTGCGTCGTTTCCCATTTTGATGTTAAGTAAGTTATTATTCAGCTTTCTTCTACTCTTCATGACCTTTGTGTTTGCTTTGTTTATCCGTAAGCCATTACTGTTATAAGTCGGGAGTCCTCTTCTTTCTACATTTTCCGTATCTGCGGTCAGAAGTGCTTTAGCTTGTGTCTGCTGACCTTAGTATTGGAACCTGTTCCCCTTTCATCTTAATTCCTCTTCCGACTTTTTTCATCTCCTTCATTGTCTCCTCGTCCTACAAGATGAATAACAGTGTCGATTAGCTGCAACCAGTCCTTAAACCTTCCGCCTTTATTACTCCCACATGGGTTTTGTAGGAATTGTAGATTATTTGAAGTGAAATAATTTCTGACTCGGCAGTAATTAGGCAGTGGAATGATTTCAAACGCAGTACGCGTTCCGGATTTTCCGCTTCTCGTGTACGATAGCCGTGACTGCTTCGGCTATCCGGACATCCACCCCAGCTAAATTCCCATCTTGTCGCACACTTTCTGACGTATCGCCCCCTGTCCTGTATACACAGATTAGCAGGCATAATATCTCTTCAGTACGAATACAGTCTCTCTCCTGAACTCTTGCGGAAATCCAGTGAATGCCGGCGAGCAACGAGTACGATGGACAGGCGGCGCTACGTCGGTAGTGTGTGGCAAGATGGGAAGTTCTGTGGGACGGGAGCAGTCATGCGCAAAATAGTTTATCAAAAGCATTTAAATTCAAAATACAAATACTTGGTTATTTTATCTATTTCAAATATAAATACAAAATGGTTTTAAAGAAAAGTATTTATATACAAAACGCAAAATATATATTTTCAAAATACTGTTATTCAAATAAAACACCTTTACTCAGTGAACCTTTTATATGCCATTGATTTCATTGATTTTAACACCAATAATTGTTCAAATATTTGATCTTTCATCTTTGCCTATGTGGCCTTCATTATTATTCCACCAAAGGAAAATGGTCGTTCAAGAGGAGCAGAACTTGGTAAAGAAGTATTATATTTAAGGAAAAAAATTTTTTTTTTTTTGCTGTTGGATATCTGTTCAAGAAATCTGAGTTATTGTCGTTATCCCATTAAATTATATAGTTTTTGCAGATCTATTGTAATGCTGGCACTATCACTGGCTACAGAAGAAACAGAGTCCTCAACAATATATAATAAGATTCAACCTTTTTTTTACCAGAAACTTGCGAGATTTTCCCATCTTCTTCTTCTTGTTTCATCTTCCGCACTTCTCAAATAAACAGTCCTTTAATATATTCTCTGCTAGCATTCGGTACACATTGTAATTTCTAAAAAGATATTAGGTACGGATGCTAACACACCATCCTTTGCTTCTGGTTCCTTTAATTTACAGAATTTCTCAAAATGCCTATTAAGATTTTTTAAATAACTTCTATCAGCACACCACTGTATGTAGGTTTATCGATTTGTATGCAGCTTAGCGTTCTTTTCATTCTTACTAGCTCTTCCAGAAAACATCCATATTAGGTATCTTTGCCCCCTTCTATACTTCTGAGCCGCTTATGTATTAAGAAACCATATTTCAGTTTCTTTAAAACCTGCTAAGTAGCTCCTTGCTAGTTGATTCTAAATAGTCTTCACGAGCTTTAGGAGATCTTCAACATAGATTCCAAATTGCATGATATTTTGACATTGCTGCATCAAAAAAATTTTTTGTAGTAATTACGTTGAAGATCGCTTGAAGCTATTAACATAATGTGTGAGACCCGTCTCCCTCCTCCTTTCAATTCCTTTGTTATCATCAGATGATTTCGGTACGGCATACTTAAACAAACAGTAAGCGTAATAATATAAAGTGTACACTAGTCTTACTACCTCTCGTACTAAATAGGGTCATTGTCATATCCAACTGACAGGCACTTATTGTGCCATCTGTATCAATCGTGGAAGTACTTTTGTTTACAAAAATGGCTCCTTAAATGAACGGAAACTACGAAATATGAAGTAAAAAAATTTAGGAGAAGCATTCTGCATTTTACAAATACCAAATATCTGTATTTTAGGTACGTGTATTTCACATAATTCACGTCTCTGGGCGGGAGTCATGTCCGGATAGCCGGGACAGTCCAGGCGGTCGTACGCGAGAAGCGGGAAATTCTGGTCGACTCCAGGTCTGGCACAAATTTGCACTTGTCAGCATTGAATTTCGTTCAATGTATAGTCGTATTCGAGTCAGAAATTATTTCATTTCATTTTATGTATATGTACTGCTGCAGGATCATGAGCGGTGTCTGTTCTTTCGGACATATCCGAAAGAATGTATATAAATATACAATATATACGGCTTGACGGCCGTAAGATAGCCTCAGTGCGAGTACATTCACTCTTCTGAAGTATGGCGGGAACGCAGCAACGCCGGTGAGAAATGAGTACGATGGACGGAACGGGATTATTACAATTGTAGGTGATTTGTCTTGTCTTTTGAGGATTGAGAACACCGTACTTTACGTTACAATACGGAAGGCTTTCTCTAGGTGTATAAATGCTGAAAAGGGGTCCTGAATTTTGTGAAATCTGCCTTCCATTAATAAGAGAAATTTCAGAATTGCTTCTCGGGTATCTTTCCCTTTTCGGAAAACAAAATTATCTCCGTCCTGTACGTCTCCTTTTTTCTTTCTATTCTTCTGCAGACTGTTTTAGTCAGCATTTTATCGTCCGATAGTCGCCACATTTATCTGCTCTTACCATTTTTGGCATTGTGATGACAAGGCTTTTTTTAAAACTCTGATAATAATTTGCCTGTTTCATAGATTTCTGGCAATAAACTCAAAGAAGGGGACATCAAACAGAACAGACGAAGAGCCTAAAAGCTAGTAAAAAATCTTAGCAATGGTCCTATGACTCCGCCGTCAAGCACAACCGTTACTCCGAACCAGATTGCTCCCTAGCTACTGCTTAATGGTAAGACATGAGACAAGGCGACTAGACTGAATCCAGCAGGAAACATAGAAGGATACAGCGAATATCCAGAAGCGCAATTCTCACCTGAAAGACTGGAACGAGCAGCCCGAGGACCGAGAGAAAATAACGCAGCAAGCCTTGATAAATATGAAGTAAACAAATAAGGCAATTTGGTCCAAAAACTATTGCATGGTTAGTGATGAACAGATGTTGGGAAACATTCAGATTCTCAAACTGTGGAGGAAATCACAAGTTCTGGCATTACTAAAGCCTGGCAAAGAGCCGACTGATACAAAGAAATTCCGTCCTATTTCCTTAACCTACCACCTATATAAGCTATTCCAGAGAATCATTCTATCAAGCATAGCAACGAAAATCGATGCAAAACTTATTCTTGAAGAATCTTGCTTCAGATCATAGAAATCGTGTTGTACTCAAATACTCTATCTGACTCAACAATTTGAAGACGATTTCGAAAGGAAATTAATACGTATTGCTGTATTTGTCGACATTTCTGCTGCGTACGATTCAGTAAGCCACCAGCGCCTTTTCTTTGTAGTCTGTGTTTCTTCCATTCTTTCTATGCGATGACAAGGCTGCCATACCTGTAGAGTTTTGAAAGAAGAGACGTTCTTGCCCTGGCACGGAAAGTAAAATAGTAGCTCAAGTAACTACTTCCTGCATCTTCCACAAATTTCAGCAACTTTGCAGGTATATCATCGACTTATGCGGCCTTCTTTGAGCTCAAATCGTTTAGAGATCTGTCGAAATCCACCAATTTTTTGATTTACCTATGTCTGTCACGTCAACTACCTCTTTTCCTTCTATCGCACTTCAACACAGCTCCTGTATATTCTAGAGGCCTATGATGTACTGCTGCCATGTCTCTCCCTATCTTCTGCATTCAGTGGCAGTTTTGCACCTGCATCTTTGCATTTTGCATCTCCGAAGTTACATTTTTATTTTCCTGCTGCACTGTAAGACAAAAAAAGCGACACGTCACGGAGGAATTATTCGAATGGGACGGACATCGGTAGATGTGACGTACATGTGCAGTTTCAGAATAGTTGGATCATTCAGTCAAGAGAACGAGCTTCACAAATTGAGCTGTTGCCTTTGCTAGGCGTTATCCGGCTTGGCATTCATTGACAGAGTTGTTCAATGTCCTCCTGAGGGATACCGTCCCAGGTTCTGTTCAATTAGGCGTTAGATCGTCAAACTGGTTGGAGGGCTCTCCCATAATGCTCCAAATGTTCTTAACTGGCGAAAGATGCGGCAACCTTGTTAGCAAGGTGTGGTTTTTCATGGACGAAGACAAACAGTAGCATTCGGGAGGACGACGGTTCAATCCCGCGTCCGGCCATCCTGATTTAGGTTTTCCGTGATTTCCCTAAATCGCTCCAGGCAAATGCCGGGATGGTTCCTCTGAAAGGGCACGGCCGACTTCCTTCCCCCTCTTTCCCTAATCCAATGAGACCGATGACCTCGCTGTTTGGTCTCCTCCCCCAAACAACCCAACCAAGCAACAAACAGTAGCAACTTTCTCCGTGTGCAGAAAGGAATTATCTTGATGAAATGTAAGCCCAGGCTGTCTTGCCACGAGGGGCAACAAAACGGGGCGTAGAATGTCGTCGACGTACCGCTGTGCTGTAAGCGTGCCGCGGACGACTAAGACTGCAAAACGTAAAAGTTCTAGGCGGCATCCAAATGTCGTATTAAGCGAAACCTCCACGAGATAGAGCAATATAAAACTTTTAATAACTAACTAATGATGGTTTAGCGTTTGGGGCTCACCAAAGTACGGTTCAAATTTTCGCGACTCTCCTATTTTTTAAATTTTTTTTATGAATTTGGCCAGCTATGGACCGCATACAACTTAAGACTTATGGTGTTTCCAGTTCTTCCGTTCTTCGCAGTACTTCTTCATTTTCTCGCCAACTGCTCGTCTCTGCTCATCTGTCCACACTCTCTTGGGTCGAGGTTTTGGCTCATCTTCTTCATAGTTCGCGTTTTCTATCAGTAGCCTGAAGTGATTCCTGTCACGTATTATTTCTTCTGTAACACCTATTTTGTTGGCGTCTTTCTTTACTGCTTCTATCCACCCTACAGTTTTTTCAGCTTACTAATGTAATTAAAAATTTTCTTTGTAATCTGTGTTTCTTCCATTCTTTTTAAATTTCCATAAAATATTAGCCGTCTCTTCCTCATTGTATCTGTAATCTTTTCTGTATTTTTGTATAAGTCTTCATTTATCCTTTTAATCCACCTATTTCCCTTGTTTTCCTCAGGACCTAGAATTTTTCTTTGTATTTTTCTCTCTCTTTTTTCGAGTTCTCTTAATTCGCCTATCTTATTCAATGTTAGGCACTCTGATCCATACGTTGCTTGTGTCCTAATAACTGAATTATAATGTTTAATCTTCGCTTTTATGGATATTGATTTCTTATTGTAGTAGTTTTGTGTTAATTTATATTCAAATTCTAATTTTTTTAATTCTTTCTTTATTTGTTTTGTTATCCAGTCCATTGGCTTGGATCCACTCCCCCAGGTATTTGAATCTATCAACTCTTTTAATTTTTCCATACTTTGTTTTCATAAACTTTTCTGTATTATGTTTGTGTTCTATATACTCGCTTTTTTCATAGGATATTTTTAGCCCAGTCTTTTCATCAATCTCTCCCTATATATATGGTTTTTATCCCTAGATGCAAAATAAGCAAACACGTAAAGTACATAAAAAATTTTTTGTTACTATGCATATAATCACTTTTAATAATCTGCGGCTTCTTCCCAGCTGGGTTACTTGAAGAAACGATTTGGCGATACATTTTTTGTGTTCCAGATGTTTTATCTACGGAAGATTAAAAGACATTAAAAATCTCGCAACGCGCCTGACACCTGTTCGCGACACACCAAAGTGTCGAAAGCAATGCGGTTGAGAAAAGCGTGCTTAGCGTATGGTTTTCTGACTGGAAGAAATGTATACTGACGATATCAGCCATTGAGGTACCTGCCTGACATTCAGAAGCGAGGAACTGTTACGGTGATGACAGTGGTTCAGTTGTCATGAACAGAATTCTATGATTCTCTTCGGTTTACGTTGCGGCAGGCTCTTCTCAGGAAATTTCCGTCACCAACTTTCTCCTCAGAGTGTGAAAATATTTTGTTGGTGTCCACCTACATAGGAGGTTCAAAATGGCTCTGAGCACTATGCGACTCAACTTCTGAGGTCATCAGTCGCCTAGAACTTAGAACTAATTAAACCTAACTATCCTAAGGACATCACACACATCCATGCCCGAGGCAGGATTCGAACCTGCGGCCGTAGCGGTCGCTCGGCTCCAGACTGTAGCGCCCAGAACCGCACGGCCACTGCGGCCGGCTACATAGGAGGAAACGATCATCAAAACAAGAAAAGAGAAATAAGAGATCGCACGGACAGATTTAAGTGTTCGTTTATCCCGGGCGCTGTTCGAGGTTGGAACGGTAGAGAAAACGCTTGAAGGTGATCTGGTTTACCCATTGCTAGACACTTAATTGTGAATTGCAAAGTAATCATGTAGATGTATATGTAACACATGACAGTGTCAGAGAAGGGAATTACAAAAATATACCCTGCTGCCAATTTGTAAATGAGCAAAGCGTCCGAGAACATGACAGAGCACTCGTCCCTGTTGCTGTTTTATGGAACTGTTTGTAATAAATGGAGGATCAGCTCGGCCTAGTGATTTTAACCTGCAAAAACTTTTACCTGATTATTTTGGGATGCTGACCTGGCAATTACATCTACATCAGTACTGCGCAGGCCACCTAATGCCGTGTACCACTGTCACTTCCACCTTTGTTCCAGTAGCGAATAGCGCGCAGGAAAAACGATTATTTGTAAGCCTCCGTGTGAGCTCGAAACTGTCTTACGAGGGGGTCTTCAAAAAGTAAGTTATACATTATTATGGCAGGCTAAGTGACTTTTATTGAATGCTGCGCTACACTCCAAAGTGCCACGCGTACATGACACAGCTTTTCAACATAGTCACCATAACTTTGAAAACCAAGGTCGGAACGACCTACCAATTGTCACTTCCTCGCCGATCCCTGGTCACACAGCCATTCGTGAACCACTGCGTGAATGTCCTCATTGTTGCATCTTCTCTTTCCCGCCAGATGTCCTTTCAGCTTTCCGAGAAGATAAAAATCGCATGGTGCGAGATCTGGGCTTCCCGACCACCGTGACACGCCTTTGCGCCCTTGGTCAAATTGCTGGCGCTATTTTCGTGCGCCTGGACACGACATTGCATGACACTTTATTGCACTTCCCAAACGAACCTGTGACGAAAACCACTGTTCTTCTGTGAATTTTCTTTAGTTACTTTCTGGTGCTGTGCAAATGATGAGCAATATCCAGTTGTGGCATGCAAGTAAATATAGGCCAAGCGTCAAAAACCTGATTGTTAGACATAATCAACAAAATGTGTATAGTATAAAGGTAGGGAATCGCGACAACACACACACACACACACACACACACACACACACACACACACACACACACACACACACAACTGTTCAAGTTTCTTGTCATCTGTGTGTTTTTGTTGTACCCCAGCAGGTTTAAGAAAAAAATAGTACAACGTTTGAAGAAAATGAAACGTTCTGTATGCAGTGGTTTTAATATAAATAAAGATACAAGTACCATCATACGCATTTTCACCCATCTCACAATTATTACCCTCTTTTACAAATGGAATAAGTTGTGCTAAATCCCTTCTCCCTTTTTCAGACAACCTAGGTTCACAGTGTAATGTTGCCAGCTGCACCTGATGAACGTCAGGTTCCTCTTCAAATGTAATGTTTCTTCAGTTCTTCAACCAGTTTCAGAGTTGACTGAACTTGTAGTATCCCTAGCCCTAGCGTCAGTCATATCCACTATGCTTTCAAAATATGCACGTTGGTGGAATTAATATTTTTTCGGCAGCTGACAAAGTCGTAAAAATCTTTTTCTTGCGTAACAGTAATTGTGGATGGAGTTGCGCGCGTAGATTCAGTGATGAGGCTACCTAAATCTTTCGGGACGTCACACACAGTAGGCCTCTTTCGCTTCACAATGTGAGCAAATTCACGATCGCAAGACATAAAAGATTGCCCTTTCACCAAAAACTTGTGTTCTATTTCCCTAAAGTAATCTTTTTCTGTTAGATAAGTAAATGATTCCATGCAAGAAGTTAACTATAATCTCATAATCAGAATGATGATTTTTGTCGACGCGAAATTCCTTTCAATAATAAATTAAACGCATTAAAATATGTTAACACTCCGTACGTTGATTCAAAGCCTTATAATAAATTAAATAAATTATTAAAAGTAAAAACTTTTAACGCATAGACTGCAATTTCCGTTATCACGATTAAAATTCGGTAACTAGTTTCGGTTGTTATGTGCAACCATCTTCAGATTGTTCATAATATGAAAAGGCGGCTTTCTGTCGTCGAGGAACTGAACAACTGGTTGGACGTTCCGACCGTTGTTTACAAAGATATGATGATTCACCGTCTTTTCATATTTTAAACGATCTGAAGATGGTTGCAGATAGCAACCGAAACTAGTTATTAAACTTTAGGTGTGATAGCAATAATGCGGTCCACGCATTAAAAGTTTTTACTTTTAAAAATGTTTGTTTAATAAACCACATTAAGACCGCCGTCTCCCCCCCCCCCCCCCCCTGGCCATGTCAGGCTTCACTCTTATAACAAATGTGAAAACGACAGTCAAGGTCTACCTGGTGCTTGCGAGCCTGTTTAGCTGGAACCATAATATTGCCTTTTCGATTATATTTCTTTCCTTCGCTGCCTACATTCTTCCCTTCATTTTCAGCAGTACCTCCACCTCACTTCCTCCGTTTTGGTCTAGTTTTCCTAACAATTTTGCAATATTGTGTAATGTTTACAAGTAATAATTACTTCAGCAATGCCTCATTGCTGCGAACAAACCTCAAGAGCTACTTCAACTGTCAGAAATTCACAAAAGTGCACGCCAAGACACTAACAGAGATTTGGCGCCTGACTCACTATTTGAACATCGATGTTGGTCTGAGACACGAGTGCCATCTTTAGACAGCTGTAAACACTGTTTCCGGTTATCCAGGCGCAGTTTATCTTATTGGCCGTGGCATTTACAGCGGAATTTCACCATAGCTCAAATTTTCCTTTTTTGGCGCTTAACCCGTTATTTACTTACATGCCACAGTTATCTGTCGAACGAGGATTCAGTAACTTACCTCTTTCATGGGTGAGCAGCCACTTTCTGAGAGTCCTTTCAATCAAATTAGGTCGCATGTGCCTTTCTTATCACTTAGTTTTAAGAAATTGTTCCACTTTGAATCGCGCCGTACGCATACTCCCAGATATTTAACCAATGTGATGGTTCCAGCGAAGATTCAGCAGTTGTGAAAAATAAATGTGCTATTACACTCCGTGGGGTATGGCCGAAGTTATTTTTACCTCTGAAGGTTTCACTCCGTCATTTGACGGGTCTCTTCAAACCAGTCACGTAGCTGGTCTGATATTCTGTTCTCTCATATTTTGATCATCAATTAACAGTGCCCAACTATTCCTAATGCCTTCCGGAAATCAAGGATCGTAGCACAACCGTCTGACACCTGCCAACCATTTTCATACGTAATTACGTATTAAATACTTTCCGATGTACGTACAGTTAGAAACAGCCGACCATGAGCTAGTATTTCAGCAGTGCAACACCTTAAATGATGTCAATTTTCGTTATTTTTGAATACAAATAGGGAGATTTTCCAGCGATAAAGGTAAGAAATATGCAAAATAAGGAGCAAGGCAAAGATAACAAATAAAATTTATACGTCCTGTTTCATTTGCGAAATCATTTTGGAAATATTAAAAGCTGTCTTTTTTATGATAGATGAATATATCAAGCAAATGTAATCTGGATAAAAGGTACTCCTTGAGAACACAATTTCATGTCCGAAACTCTTCGGACACAAGAGAAATAGTAAACAACAGTGACTGGAGAAATTTTAGTATTACTGAATATCCTAATCCAAGAGTTACAGTCACGGCATGCGGTCGCAAAAATGTCAGTTTATCAAGTTAACAATAAACGTAAGCGTACCATAGTTCAAGTATTGTTTTTTTGAGCCCATGTCCATGCCTGTACATACGGTCTGTAGTATAGCGATATTTACAAAGCCATTATGTATTTGTTTTCATCAAAACTATTATCCGTTGTATATTCCAGTTACACATCAATATTTAAGGTTCCTGTCAGAGAGGTTTAACAAATGCTATATACCTAACAAAACCAAGAGAACAAATAATGCAGTAAATTTATACACAAAGTAGGCTGCCCGCAGAAGACGTCCACAACAGACGATAAGTAAAATACATATGACCACAAGCTGAAGGTCGTTTAATTCTTTACTACTTTATCTTCACGTAGCCGCAGCGGACCTGACCCTAAAATGTTTGTGTTTAGTGTATGCGTCAATCAGTCGACATTAGTCAGGGTACTATTAATATCTTTTCTCCTTATTATGATATATTATGAATGTAAAACAACATAATTTTTTATTGCTGGTGTTATTTCGTTGCACTCAGAATAATGTACACTTAGATTACTATTTATTGGGCTGGTGCATTAGCTAGAAACTTCTTTTCCGCGAGTTAAATAAACACAGCAGATCCATATAAAAGACACTGTAGTCTTCAATAAAGTATTCTGCTTCACTGTTTACAACAGTCTGCCAACGCTGGAGTAACTTTTCGATTCCTCGACTGTAGAAATCACGTAGTTTTGAGACGAAGAAGCTGTCGAGCGACGTTCAGACAGCACTTCCATCTGAAAAGGAAGTTCCTTGAAGGCTGTTCGATAGAGAGCGGAAAAGGTGAAAATCTGAGGGCGCAAGATCGGGTGAATAAGGTGGGTGCTGAATGATTTCCATAGCCAATTCTTGTATAGTGTTTTTTGTGTCTAGAATAACGTGGGCGGAGTAGCATCACTTCACGCAGTCTTCGAGGTCGTTGTTCTTGGACTGCGTCTGCAAGACGTCTCAGTTGTTGACAATAAATGTCAGCAGTGATGGCTACACCTCGGGCAAGCGATTCGTAGCACACCACACCGTCGTTATTCCACCAGTCAGGCAACATAAACTTTTGTGGATGCGCACCGGTCTTGGAGGTGTTGCTTTGTTTGGGGTCAACCATTCCTTTGTTTTCCTTGTATTACCATAGAGACACCATTTCTCGCCACCAGTAACGACACAGCATAGGAATGATCGGTGTTGTTCACTAGTCCATTGCTGACGAGCAAGCAGAGATGCACGTTTGACCACCCGCTGATTTTCGTGACTTTGGCTTAGAGCATGCGGTACCCATACACCCGCTTTTGAACCTTCCACACTTCCGCACGATGGTGGAATGATCACAGTTCATCACATTTACCAGGTCTCGAGTACACTGAGGTGGATCATTGTTGGTTAATGCGTTTGAACTCCAAAGGTTTTCCTAAACGTGGAGAGTCACTAATCTCAAAAAGATCTTCCTTAAAACGAGAAAAGAAAACCATTTTCCTGCCGTGCTCTGTCCAATGGCATTATCCCCAAACACGGCGCAAATGTCTGTGGGTGCCTCCGCATGCTGTCACTCCTCTATTGAACTCAAACAGAAGAATATGTCAGAAACGTTCCGATTTCTCCACTTGGCTCTCCATTTTCTAGCGTCCACAGCTTCACTCACTACTTCCAAAGGACATAATGACAATATTTCAACTCAAATAGCAAAAGTAAACTAAAAATAAAAAGTGACAATCGATAAATAAACCAACAGCCACCGGAATACCAACAAGCAACGCAAAAACGCTACGAACTTACGCGCCAAACAAATAGTAAGGTTTTCAAATAATGGAAGTATGAGTCTTCCCAGTCTTGTTACAATAAAGTCGAGTTACAATAAAGAATTTTGGTTCTTAGATATAAAGAAATCTGTGGTTACATTATAATTAAATGAAATAAACTTTTAGCGTTTATTTCATTTCAGACGCTTATTATCTGCATGTGGCTCTTCCAGGAGTTTTCTGCCTAGCTCTACCTCGGTAAATGGTTTGTCAGCATAACTGGCGTTGCTACTGTAGGGCACCGAGATGACTAAATTTGCAATCGACTTGTATTCGCGAAAAACTGGCTTCAAAGCCCTAAACGGCTCTCCCGATTTAGGTTTCAGGCGGTGATTTTAAATCACTTCAGAGGACTACCGGATTGATTCTTTCAAGGAACCTTCGATGACGTCGGGATGTAAAATCATTCAGCTAGAAACTGTATGTATCGGCGTTCGTATAGTTCGTATTTCCTAGTTCTAAGGCCACAATTATAAGTAAAAGATACGTTTCCTCCCGCTCAGAACTGCGTTGGATTAGATCACTTTTTCCAGAAACGGAATTAAATTTGAACATACAACCCTCTTATGCGGCTCGCGGTCAAGTACGAAAAAAATGATACAGAAATTTTATTTTATTCGATATAACTCGGTGTAAACTATGAACTAAACATCACACGAATTTTTGAGAATACTAAATGAGTGGAAAGCCATGGCACATCCTTTGGTATATCCACATTGGCTGATGATCAAGCTTTTCTGAAAAAGGTGTGTTGCTGACTTGACTCGCGCGCATATCATGGTATTGCGCAGAAATTTGGAATTAAACTGCTCTGGTTTCCGATACGTTAATACAGAAATTCTAGAAGCGTCTCATCTGCTGTTATTTATTATAGCAACACTAAAACCATAAATAAATAATTAGGAAACATTAATTCTGAGACATAGAAAGCTTTTATAAATATTTATTAGTTTGGTACGGTGATATTCGTAAAGCACATTGCAACCAAAATTAAAAGTGTCTGACACTGTCGACATAGTTCAACATATCCTTAATGCCCTGGATTAATAACGCAGGAAAACGCACAATATTTTCTGAACCGTTTAAAACATCGAAACACTCGTGATTTTGCTTTGCCTGTTATTTAATTCGTCAAAACCAAGCGAAGCGGTGCAGTATCTGAGGCACAGTATTCGGATTCGCGCGGAGCTGAGTTCAAATCCCCATCCGGTCATCCTGATATAAGTTTCACCTGGTTTCCGTAAATTGCTTAAAATGAATGCCGAGAGGATTCCATCTAACGGGATATAGTCACTTTCTTTCCACATACATGTTCAAGCTGAGCGTCAGCTTCTCGTCTAATGACGTCATCGTCGAACGGATATTTGAACTGATACAGATATAGCACCGAAACACGGGACGTTCGAAAGGCAGTCGGAGGATTTCAACTTACTCGTCCGCAAATTATTGTACTGGAAATTCGCATCTCGATAGTTCCCTTATTGTTATAATTACTGCTCACGTGAAATACAAAAAGTTAGCAATACAAGATGTGGTGCATCAGTAAATTGTGTGATACTCGCAAATTCTTTTTTAAAAACAGATATCTCGACCTTGTAAGTTCGTCTGACGACTAATGACTGGATTGGTGTTAAGTAAATGTGTTTTCCAGGTGCAAATAACGTCATGAGACAAACTTCTTTAGGCTGCAGGGGAAATGTCCTTAGTGCTAACATTAGTGGATCAATTCCACAAAGTTAATTTCTTAACACCAGTACAAAAAATTGAAAATACAGCACAGGAATCGTAAAAATACAAGCCTATGTAGAAGTCGCACATCTGAAAAACCAATTCAGTCTGTTTCGTTACATGAAAGTAAGAAATAAACACCTTGTATTTACAACGCTAAATATTTCCTGTGGTTACAGGCCTTATGCTGTCGCTTCTACAATTACTACCGCTTTTTACACAGTCTTTCCATTTTATGCTCGCGTGGCGTGCGATGTGAGCTTTCGAGATTCTTCAGATGAGTTGCATTTAAATTACAAGGTGTTTCACGTTTCCTATTATGCCAGCTCTTACTTTTCAGTGCGGAATTCGTCCATTTGGTGTGAAATAATGTAAGCAGGAAATACCGGCTTCGAGTCCCGGTCGGGCACACATTTTCACCTGTCCCCGTTGATATATATCAACGCCCGTCAGCACCTGAAGGTATTAATATATAATTCTAAGTTCAATATCAGTCATCAACTAAGACTCACCGAGCCATCTGCACTGGTTACTTGACAGATTACGGTTTGGTCTCTACTCCATTGTCTTTCCTCGCCTAATTGACGTAAATACGAGTTAATTTTTTCCCACAGCGACACAGTTACACTCCCTCGGTAATTTACAGACTGATTTAGCACCCCGTCGACAACGCGGTCACTAGCAGCAATGGATCGGATAGGCAACGATTAGACAAGAAATCAACTGCTTCAGATATTAAGTAACCATGCCGACACTAGCATGAAGTTGTCTAGTGAAACCCTGGAAAATCTAAAGGTAGATGACCGGGCGGAAATTCGAATCCCACTCTTCGTAAAAAGTTGAGTTCGCTAACTCACTTTACAAACTCACCAGAGTTTCTAAGCTAAGCGTTCATTCCTCATACTTATCCAATACTGACAAATGTGTCCGTAATTCAGTGGACAACTTTGAAAGACATTTCGTTAGTTCTTGTAATTAAACATCGTCAGTGGACGTGAGAAATGATGTCAACCCACCTTCTTGCTTATTTTCTACTGTTTTGTGGTACAAAGCGATTTTGCTCAATGGGATCAATCGACCGTCTGTCCCGTCGCTCTATAAGAACTGAATTCTGTATGACGCACAATAACTGCTACTCGCCTTACGTTATTTTCTCTGTTTCGCTCAAAATTTTTTTTTATATGTCTTGAGTGATCTATTATTCGAATTTTATCAAATTCGCCTAGACAGATGGCGCAGTGGTGTAAGATATTCTGTAGACACAGGGCTCAAATTTCTGTCGGTCGTAAAGATTTAGATTTGCCGTGGTTTCCCTAAATCTATTAAGGAGAATGCTTTGATGGTTGCTTTGAAAGACGCACAGTTGATCATCTTAATTATCCTTGTTCTATTTGAGCTTGTGCTTGTTCTCTAACGATCTCTTCGTCAGTCTTTCTTAATGTCAAACTCAATGCTTAATTGTAAATTGGCAGTTTACATATCTGTAGTGATTATTACATTTAAATGTGTGATCGTAGCTCGTATCTCAGCGTGCTATTTAGTAACAGATTAATGGCTTTTATTAGCGCTAAAATATTTCATGCGAACTAGAAAAAGATGGCTGTGTAGTAATCATAATAACAAGAAGGCTCGTGGTTAGCCAAATTCGTATAAAAATGTTTGCTTCCGTCCGAAGACGGTCTAAGGTCCGCAAGTATTCTAGTTAAGATTAAATAAATCGTTAATTCCTCAAATTTTTACTTTTTGCAACTACTTTGTTATTTCCTTTTCATTATGATTTTGCATCCAATACAGGAAAAATATTTATGTATCAAATTTTACTTAAATATATTTGAGTGTACTCCTTTCGCTTAAAATAAGAGATGAGCACTTGAAAATGGAAGATTTCCGATAATTCACCGTCACACGTCATTTAAATTGAAGAAGTTTGTGTATCATAGTTTTCGTAGCAACTAGGCAAATACGGCTGGTGGACGTCCGTCCAGTAATGTAGACAGAGACAACCTCTGAAGAAATGGGAAATAGGTCTACTTTAAGATTCGAAAGTATTTGACGAAATGCAAGTTGAGTTTTTAATTGTTATATGTATCTCGTATGGGGCCCTCCTTCAATTACGGGTGTTCAGAAAGGGAGGAAGGAGCGATACGGCACCAAATCTCCCTTAAAGAGGGGGGGGGGGGGGGAGGAGGGGAGGCAGTGAAAAATCTCTCGATAACTTTTAAATCAGAGACTATACGTTATAGTAACGGATAACATATTGTTTTATAATATTAATCCCAAGCATAAATAATATTAAAGTTCCCACCAATCCTTATCGCCTCTCTCTATTGAACTGAATGCTTTACAAGTGTGAATGTCATGGATTCCCCGATTTGAAACAAGTGCCGCGCAAGTGTCAGATTTCATTCAGCGAGTTCTCTGTCGTGCCGGTTGAAAGCACTGTGTGTCAATCAATGAGACAGTTGTTGTATTCTACAACACATACAAAGCCGATGTTTTGTTTCAGCATGCATTTGTATCAAAACTTTTCCAGTGCGTGTGTTAAACGGCGTGCCGACAAGTCAAAACACACGTTCGAGGAAGGAGTTAATCGTCTGTGGAAGGAAGGTAAACTGAAGTTCACTGTCAAGAATTCTCTTCCTGATCATATAAATCAAGAGACTGAAAAGCTATGTAATCATTCGGTTCAAAAGAAGGGTGCTACCAATGTTGTCTTTAATCTGCAAAGTAAGAAAAGGTTCCGTGACATTTAGTGTATATAATACGCTAATAAAATGTCAATTTTTTTGGGATTCGTCAAAACTGTTAATACCATTTTGGTGGAGACATCTTGTGCGTCTGTCTCTGCCTGTCTGTCCGTCTGAATACTAAGCAGGGTTGGCATGTTTAAAGTGTTTTTACTCACATGTTGAAAACACTTTCTAAATAATATATAATTTTATTAAAATATTTTAATCAATGCTTAAAACAAAAAAACTCATTTTATTTATTTTTATCCGACTACGGGGTAAACCTCACGTTTAGGATTGGGGGTGAGGGCTCTCAACAAATCTCACCAAGGGGAGAGGTGAAGGAGTTCTAGTTTTAAAGAAAACCCCTCACGTAATCAATGGATCGAATTCGTAGCCAGTATGAATTTTCCCTCTGCACCGCAGCGTGGGCTGATGTGCTGTCTGCCAGACCGGAACACGAACCCGGAACTTCTGGCTTTCGCGGATAAATGCTGCACCGACATAGCTACTTAAGCAGAACTCACGACAGGCTCTCACAGATTTACTTCCGCCAGTACTTCACCTCCTATCGTCCAAGCTTCACAGTTTTCCTGCATACCTTGCGGGTCTAGCACTCCTGGAAGAAAGTAAGTTTGAAAAGCACGAGTGAGGTACTGGCGGAAGTACGAGTAAAGCTGTGAGGACGAGTCCTGAATCGCGCCTAGGTGCCAGCACGGTAGATCAACGTGTTGGGTCAGAGAGAAAGCTGCCATCTGTAATAAACACTGAGTGAAGTATTCCATGATGAACTTGAAGGGGCGTCGTGTGATGTCCGCCCGGACCAAATGCCGAGAACAATGACGGAAAAAATAGCTCAATCTGTAGAGCTTTTGCCCGCGAAAGGCGAAGAATCCAGTTTCGGATCCCAGTCCGGCACACACTTTTAATATGCAAGAAGTTTTAAAAGTCGTAGCATTGGCCCAGTGTTTTCTCTCAGCGCAAGTTTCGAAACAAAAATTTGCACTGTAGCTTACTGTGACTACATCACACTGAAGATGTAGGAAGTTTCGAACTACGCAATGCTGTAAGAAGAAAATATAGATCTACGCGAGATCATCACCAGTTGTCTCTTAAAATATAGTCACCTGATAAATCCGGTCCACGTGACTTTCGATCGCGACGTACAGTAACGTCGATTCTTCTCGTTACTAGCAGGGTCAGTAATACTAGAGCTGTCCCTCGTAGGAGGCTAGCGACTGCGTTCGCTGACCGAGGGACGTGTCCGCTAGGACGGTAACACCGGCCACTAGGAAAGCGGCCAGTGTGCCTTCAATAGACGCGGAAAGAATCTAGCCCTTTGAACCGGTCGCAGGCGCGCTCGCTCTATAGAAACCAGTTGTAGCGTAGCCTAGTACAGCCGTGCCAGTACGCGCGAGTCGTTTCCGGCGCAGCTGCCTAGAACTAGCGGCGAGTAGATCTCGCAATGCAGTCGTACGGGAAGCCGTGTTCCGCGGTTGTTGACTGTTTTCGGAGGGCGGTGAAAGTGTGGCTAATGAGGGAAACCAGCTCGATGCGGAACTCTTCTTATCACCTTCTCGACTCTGTTATTTTCACCTGTGACGCTCCTCGTACACTCCAAAGAAAAGTGCCTATGCCGAGTGGACGTCACACAGCACTATGGGTTCATCGGTTTATTTACTGCGTTGGCGTGATCGCCGCACAGGGGAAGACAGCAAGGTAAGTCCGCCTACAATGCGCGTGCTTTTTCTGGTGAATTGTAGAACTACTGGAGCACACGCCCCGGCGTCGATCCGGCAAATGCTCTGGTTGACGTAGGCCGTGGTTGAATCATCTGAACGTCCATCCTGTTGTTTCGGCGCTCCCTTTAGCCGTTTAGCACCCGTAACATTAATTTTCCGACCCTGTGGGATTAGTCTCTGTGAAAACATCTGCTGATACGTATACAAAAAACTATATTTATGCTATTGGCTAAAAAGAAGTATTGATAAGTGATTTCATACACAGCGAACAGAAAGTTTGTACCTGTGATTCTCATCGCAGATGTAGAGTAATGAGATGAAGAAGCAAATTGAGCTGCCTGAGTGGGCGTGGAAGAGTCTGTACAGTCTAACTGCATTTCTATGCATATATCACGCAAGCCAATGTATAGTACATCGTACCAATATTATCTATTTTCTTTCCTGTTCCATTCACGTATTGATAGAGAGAAAAATATCCATGCCTCTAGGCTTCTAAAATATACTTATCTATTGCCGGGTGGCCTGTTCACGCTCTAGACAGCATGTTAGTTACTGATGATCATGTTAGTTACTGATGATTACATGAGACAGCTGGTCTCGGTAAACGAATTTGAGTACATGTTGTACTTCGATGACTTCCCGTATAGTACTTTATTATTTTTTAAATGATGAAAACCCATCGCCTGTAAGACTCGTATTGACCACCTGTTTCCTACTGTAGATGTGTTTGTTTCTAAAATCTGTTCATCCCAATTATATTTGGCGTTGCCGTACCAGGTACACTGTTTCTTCCTTCTTGTATAGTTCGACAAATGTATAAAAATTTTCATGTGTTCATCTGTGTGCTGAGACGATAGTAAAAAAGCTAATATTGCTATTATTCTTGCAAACGTTTACTCATTTGGTCTGCAGTGGAATTAGAAAGGCGGAGTAATACAAAGTTGCTTAAACTTTGTATCCTTTGTAACATCTCAGATTTTTTTCAGTATCTCTCGACGATAATCCTAGATTTCAATACCTCGTATTCATCTACATATGCTTTCTATGTTTGTTTGTTTTTAATTCCCCCTTGTATTTGCCTTTATGAAGCAATTTAGAATCCAACAATATTGTTCAGTTTTAGGTAGTGTTTTACCAAAAGAAATTTGTGCGCCGTTACTCCGGTATTGAACGCCGAAACGCAGCCTAATCATCGGACAAGGAACAAAACAAATTGTGAACTGCTGGTTTATACATCGGCATAGCACACAGTAAAACAATGACATGTTTCTGCAGATATTTACTTATACATGCTCTGGCCTCAAGCTAAGAGTAAAATCTCCCAGACAACTATTGCAATGTGTGTCAAACTTTCAGCCCGTTTTGTACTACCGTAAGCTTGATGCGAATCACTGTTATCTCCAGAGGGGGCATTCTGTTTCATACTTTTTGTTTGGTTGGATATGTAACCAATCTGTTCTGAAGGATCGTTATATAATGTTCTCATGTTCCTTTTTGTGTGTGCTATATTTTAACCTATTACACTTTCCGTTGCCGCTGCAGATGAATTTAGAATCTTTTTGCTGCTAGATTTATTGGACACGTCTTCTATAAATCATTTCACTTGATGAGTAAAAGCAATCTATGCAAGTTAGAATAAATGAGACACCTCTTACCCTTACAAGAAAATTATCATATACACACAACAAAAACTGGAAGGAAGGTACTACCAAATGACAAAGTGAATATGACTAACTGCTAGCTGTTTACACTGATTAATTATATAATAGAGAGTAATCCCAATAGCTGATCACAAAATCCAGTTTCTCTTCCAAAAATATAAATGTATAAAAAAATAAATAAAACAAAAAAGAAAAAAGAAAAACTAAAGTAGTAAAATAAAAGTGCGCGCGCGCGTGACGTACATAAACTAACTTTTTACATCAGCATATTTTGTCACAGAAAAACAGTTCAAAGCAATACTTGAGAAAGATGGCAACACTTACAGAAACAAATGACACTATCCACACAAAAGTGACAGTTAAAATGCTAAACGTTGAAAACAGTGACAAAAGAAAAAGTGCAAACTGTCATCCAGTTTGCCACGAAAGAGAAAGCTATTTTTCTTAGGAAAAATGTATTAGACGCTGATCTGTAAGTACTCCTCCTTTTCATTGCAAAATCTCAACGATCTGTTTCAAATCTACAACCTCCAAGTACAGGCAATAACCTGTTCATGTGAACGAAAAAGATCATGTGGTGTTTCAGGACACCCACTGAAGACGCCTTGTAATTAAGACGAAATATAAGATGATAAGCTTTATGTGCAGCATGCAAAACGCGTTTTTTATTTTGAATCATTTTAATTTATATACAGCTGCTGTGAAAATGGCCAGCAGAAGAAGATTGAAATGTTATTGCGTTTTTAAATAAAACGAAGAATATAGGCTACACGCGAGTTTTTCGTACGTCGCCGCATTTGCTTGAACACTAAACAACAAATTTGTGTATCATGCAGAAAAGCGTAAACGTCTACTCTACACGAGCATTAGAAGAGACTCAAATTCAGTACGAAATTGTAATGGCCACGTTGTAATGTATCTATTACATTTATGGATCTAGAATATCACTTCACTTGCCTTATTGATAATTTTATTTTTTCCAACGTCAAACTGTTTTTCCTTTTAGAAGATAGGCTGTACGGGGACAGATAGGGACGAAACATGTTGCATAAAAGTAACATGTGATTCAGCTGTCGTAGTTTCACTTCTATAACGCAGTTGTCATTTAATGAGGCCAATTTATTTTGTTTAACTACTTCTTATCGTTTCAACCATTGGCCGTCTTCAAAGAACTCTATAACATCAGGTACAAAGTATCATAAAATAATTACACAAAACCTGTAATCAGTATACGCCGTTAAACTATGAGGGCGACAAAGTTGCGAATAACTTTAAAATTATGTACGTGTTTTTAGTTAGTTATCACATAACTTTTGCACTACGCAGCTTGCAATTAGGGTTTCCTCGCTGCGACGTCTTTCTTAGACAGTTAGTAGCTTTCTTTTGGGAAGTCGTCAGCATTTTTGTCGTTAAGACGAAGAATGAGTTGCGTAGAACGTACCTTCTAATACGTCAGTCTGAGTGGCCATTTAGCCCTTGGCTATTAAAATTATACTTTTTCTTTAAAATAGTAAACAACCATTTTGAATTCTCTCATTTACAGTAAATCCTCGTTAATTCAAATGCGACCTGGTTTTATGTAGAAAACGTTAACGGTGGACGAGCTGCTGCAATACTTCATGTCCTGATTTTACATTACTTACAGATTCAAAGCAGTAACGTCCTTAGTTATAAGTAAACGAATTAGAGGCTTAGTTTTCCTTTGTATATGTTGATCCTAATTTTGTTCTCACGTCACCACAGGTTGAAATTTCCGCTTACACTTCAATATTGAATATTTTGCACATATTCTTAATATTTTTGCTCATGTTGAATCCGTAATACCCGACTTCAAATGTATTGCGGCAAATACATGACACGCAAGTGTGCAAAACAGTTGAATGTTTTAGTGAAATTAAGCAGTAGTAGACAATCAGTATGCGTTAAAGAAAGCTAGCAAAGATAGTAACTTTTTGTAATTCATTACAGGCAGTTACGTCCCTCAACTACAAAAATAAGTGATACCAAAATATCTATTATTACGGAAACGTTTTATGAATAATTCAAACCTATCTGGACTGATGTATTGTTGAAAAAAAATTATTAACTTCGATAAGAGTTTAGATTTAACCTGTTCGGCGTTTGATTGACGGTACTGGACACAAACTACAGGAGAGGTAGAAAAACACTATCTGATTCGGTTAGGGAATATTTAATATTACGTAGTCAGGTTGAAGTCCAACGTTCGTGTCGAATCACAGAATAAATCTGAGTTCACCTCTCAGAAAGTATTCCTTTTCGTAGTTAGATATTTTCTGTGTGAGCTTTGTTTTCACAAAAATGAGAATCACGTTTTTACAGTACGGGACCGTTGCGAACAGTATGATACTGTAAAGAATTGGGAGAAAACACTATCTTTGAAGACACAACTGGCATTATCCCCACCCCCACCAGAGTACACTTCCACAGCCATGCGCATGCACGCCGTTGTCTCTCTCTCCCTCCCACCCTTAGCATCGTGCGCGCGCACGTACACACCCCTTAAATTGACGCGTTGTTTTCCTTTCTCTCTCTCTCTCTCTCTCTCTCTCTCTCTCTCTGGCTCCGCCTACCCTTCATCACTCAATAGCCCAGGCCGCAGCGAACATTTCAGTACTCGGCAGAGTAGAGTTTCGCCCGTATCCATCCAGCACAGCGAGTGAGAACTATGATCACAAAAAAGTAAGTTTTTAGCTGGCTACGTGTAGAACTCGACTATAATAGTGGTAGGCCACGTTAGTTGCCATGCTAATGCTATGTAGTTTCAAAATCTTCTTAAAGTGGTGCCTAGCTGAAATATTTTACTACAGTTCCGCCCGTGCCAGATCATCCTCCTCGCAACCATGCGCACGACTCCTGTGCACACACGCTGACATAAAGATTGCTTTCCACAAGCATAATCAAAAATTATTTTTAGTTCATTTCCCAATCCCCATCGTATTTGACCAATTGAAGTATCTCCAGTTTTTTATTTTTTTATATATCAGCTGTGGCGCCGTTTTTCCTACGCAGATTAACTGGATTCGTGAATATGTCGCTATGAATGAAAATTTGCGACAGACCGGGTTCTTAACTGTATTCTCCTGGTTTTAGCGAGCAAATCTGCAATGTCACCTACGTCTTTCACCTATGTTTCCAAATAAACTACTGTTCTCCCTTCGTGAAGAATACCACCAGAGGAACGGAGGCCAGTGGTTTATACGCCGAACGATGTACAACCAGCGAATAAAAAATTGCTATAATGAAATGGATGGTATGAAATCAGTGGGTACGAAATTAATGAAAGTTTAGTAATTGCAGTTTTGGGGACTCTTAAGCAGGAAACATGAGTTACATTGAGTTTGTCCCATAACACTGCGGGTTCACATTCTCTGAACAAATTTAAATACTGTCATTACATGTAATTACAGTTAATTGATTTCTTCATTCATTCGATTTATCTCAGTGAATTTAATTCACTTGGTAATAGGATGTTACCGCCCAACCTTTTTCTTTAGGTAATGTTCCCAAAACCTGAACTTTATGAAACCACTTTGTCTGTGGAATAAGGAAGCTATGAACCTGTAAAGACGAGCGTTCCTGTGAATGTCCTTTATACCTCTAATGCTGTAGTACCCCTTGCCTTCAGCATTCTCACATTGTATTCGAAGAACAGAGTCCTTTCAGCGCCACGACTGTGGCCTGATCTAGTTTCGTATCAACAAACACTAAGGGAGTGGCTTGGATCCGTTGCAGAACTGTCGTTTCTTTTTAGTCATATCCCAGTGAACTGGGAGTGGTATGGGAGGGGACTCCCAGTTAGGATGCACTGGGAGGAGGTATTTAGTTAAGTTTTTCATTTAATTTCATGGGTGTACCCAGAGAGGGGAGCGGGGAGGGGGAAGTAGAGGGGTGAAATGCTGCCAGCCCTCTTCCTAGGGGGGAAAAAAAAAATCGCAGTTCGTTCTCGCATCCACCGAGGCATCAGTTTCAAGGAGGTAATAACGTGTAATGGACACGGACTTGTAGTAGCAAGTGTACGCTGAACCATTTATTGTGACACATCAAAACTTTCTTTTAGATAATGCCCTTTAATAAACCTCAAAACTATTTCGCCATTCATCGCAAAGCTACCGGGATGTCTGTCCCCTCAAGTGCCCTCCTCACCCTCCTTTCCCCCACCCCCCCCCCCCGGCCGCCGCACCCGCCCCCCTCCCTCTGTCCCCCCATCACACACTCCCCCCCCCCCCCCCCCCCCCCGGGCCCCGTCATTTCCACCAAGGCTGTCGGATAATCCTCTCTTTCATGGTACCTCTCTTTGCCAGCCAAATATACACGATTCTAGCAGGTGAAAGTGCAGCTATATATATATATATATATATATATATATATATATATATATATATATATATATATATATGTGTGTGTGTGTGGGTGTGTGTGTGGGTGGGTGGGTGGGAAGACAAGTTAGGTCGATGAAATGCTCGTGGAAAAGTGAGTGGTGTTTCTCACAAGTAACTTGGTTGCCATAAAGTAATCTACGAAAACAGTTAGCGCCGTATGAAGTTAATATTTGCATATTTTTTCAAAATTGTCTCCGGAGGCTCCATTCACAGCTCATGTATTCCGAAATATTTTTCGAACTACTTCTAAATGTGAATATTCTTTTTCTATTTAACCTTACAGGAGCACTGTCTGTGCACAAGCACTGCGAAGGGTTGTGTTTTAATTTCAGTGGAATGAAACTTCAACGTTTGCCAATACAACTTCCATAATGACAGAAAAATAGCTCGGCGTGAAACATTGAAGTAAAGTAGAGAAGAAGTTTGAAGTACCGAGCAGTTACTGTTACTACGTCAAGTGCAAATTCCGAGCACTAGTCGAACGCTTGAGATTATATTATAGACGTCTAGTCAAAAATGTTGGAAATCACGGAAAATTAATTTAGCTCCCTTCCAATTATCCATGTGCCGTAGATGAAAATCTCGTGCCTCACTTTTACTACCAACTATTCGTTACCTAACATTCAGTATTTCACTGCTTTGACGCCATTCTCCGAGCTTCCTAAACTGTGAAAGTAGTGTCATCTCTTTAAATATCGTACACTAGGTTATCTGTAACTTTAACATTGCAATTTTTCATTGTCCCTACAAACGTTTCCCCTGTATTCGTATTTTCCGGGTAAGTCAACTATTTGTAGATGCATTTTCGATTAAGTTGTCCTTTACTCCGGTACAGGGTTCAGTAAACTTCTATATGCGTATATTCTTTCTAGTATCTGTTCTGAATAAACCTTAACAGTTTACATAATAATCAACTTCACTCTGTAACAGTTAATCTCAAACAACAGACCTGTTTCTTTTGCTACAGTTTTTATTTCACTTCATATGACAATGTACATCAACCGTGGAGGTTCACAGGTGTGTTCCGCAATTTTATGTCGATGTTAGAATTCAGTAGATGTATAGCTCTTCTCCTCGGCCAATCGCTTTCCGATATCTTCTTGCGTCTGCCACCTTGCTTTATAATTTAATGTAAATAAGTTACATAAAACTGCAACCAGTTACTCTTTTGAGTAATTATGTTTTATTCCATGAACCGGTTTTTCGATCCTTTTCAGGTTCATCTTCAGAGGGTTTCTGGAAGTTATATCATTATTTATAACATAATTCTGGGTGCTGGCTCCGTGACAAGAAAATGGAAGGCGCTTCTTCTTGTGTCAGAGCCATCACCCAGGAGTATGCTAGAAGTAATGATGTGACTTCTAGAAACCATCTGAAGATGAACCTGAAAAAGTTCGATAACCGGTTCATGGAATAAAAAATAATTATTCGAAAAAAGTGATGGTTGCAGTTTTATGTAACTTATTTACATTCCGTTAAGTAACTCGTTCTAAAATATCCGTAATGAATAAGCATAAAGTTATAATTTAGTTCCTCAATTTTGGTGTTAAGAAAGTCGTCGAACGTCTCTGTGATACTTTTAATTACTTTTTTCTTTGTTACATATCTTTTAACCTAACTTATGCGATATATTACGTTAAACGCTTAACAGAAAAAAAATCCAGTGGAAAACACAGGCAGAGGGGTTATTTCTTAACGCACGAACGCGCGTTCATATACGACACTTGACAGGAAAAAAGTATTCGATGGCATCTAAGTTAAACGAAAATACCCGTAAGTTAATGCCGTAATATATAAAAATACCATTTTTCAGAAGTGAATAGTGAACAGTCTGCTTTCTTCACGATTTTATCGTTGGCACAGTCGTCTACAAACATCCTTTCATGTATTTTACTCATTCAGCCTTGGAAAAAATGAATCGGTCTATGTGAGATCGTTTATGTACGATGGATGCACCAAAACATCAACCAAACTGAAACAGTTCGTATATAGCACTTGGGAACTGCAGTCCGACGTTGTGCGACGTATTTCTGTTTGTTTTATTACCTGGACGTAGTTACTGAAACTTTTTCCGGTAGACATAGACTTTGACAATTTGCCCTCCAAGAACACGTCGACGACAAGTAGTAATTTTCTGCCATAAAAATTAGTTACCATGAAAATAGAATTTTTTATTTTATATTTTTATTTTTTGTTGCTAGTGTGGAATGTGAGTTTTCGTCCTATTGATTATCGTTTATGTTGCGGCCTATGATTGTAACTATTAAAGTTTAATTTCCTGCCACTGCACGAACGTCAACCCTGAACGAATCTCAAATCGAATCGCCAATTTTCAGCAAATTTCACAAACATATCAGTGAAGTACTTCAGGTATTGTATCACACCGTGCGTACTCCTGAAGAAAAATCATAGCAGCCAACAGTTGAAAAGTTGCTGTTTTCTTTGTGAATACGTCTACATGGACAAGGTAAAAATGGCAAAACACGGTACACCGATGGGGTTGGTATCATGAAATTAATTTTGTCTGTCATTTCGGTGCATGTTGTTCAGTAATATGTGTCATTGTCGTCAAGACAGTCCTTTTTTTTCGGATGAACCAACTAACGACTACTTGCCAATCAGGACACATGCTGATGTAACACGAAGGCGTACATTGCCCAGCACAGTTTACATACTGTCGGTGTAATCTATATTAGAATGTGACTACAGTGACAAACTCATGGTTTTATCATCAAACGTCAGTGATAATACAGGCGCGCAATATGAAGAGTATTTAGGAGACTACCAGTGTCCTTTCAGAACGATTAGTTCCAATACAGATAAGAGTTTACTATCAGATAGATCCTTGAAAAATGTTACATCATCAGGTGTCCCCAGCTCTTAATTCATTCCAAACAAGCTTGTGATGGTATCAGACGGGATCAACTCTGGAAGGCAATGCAAGAGGCAGGAGTATCCAGGGAACTGATAAGATTGGTTCAAATGACTTTCAGAGCAACAGTGTGCTAAATAAAGGTTCAGGGCGCTATATTAAAGGCATTTGAAGTTATACAAGAATTGTGGCAAGGTGATGTGCGCTCCACTATTCTGTTTAATGTCTCCTGGAGAGGGTAATGCGAAATACACAGAGCGGCATGGTCTTCCATATGCATATGATTTTGGTTTGTTATCCAGGAGGAAACAGGACCTGGAAGAAAAGCTTGAAAAATTAGAAAGACATGGAGCGGAGACGGGGCTGACAATGTCAAAGAGCAAGTGTAAGTTAACATCTAAGAGAGCGTATTGTGAAGGAGAACGAATATGAAAGCTGTGAGCGCTTTAAATATCTTTGGTCACTGGTAACTGAGAATAATATGAGGGGAAAAATGCATGCAAGGATTGCAGCGGATGAGTTACTTTGCACTGATGAAAGTATTTAAAGCAAGAAGCTGTATTAGGAATCTGAAGTTGACTGTGTATCGTACAGTAGTGAGACTTGTTCGGAGACTTGGACAATTACGCAAAATGATGAGTTGTTGCAGGGACAGGAAAGAAAGATAATATGGGGTTCTGGCGAATCAGAAATAACAACGAGATCAGAGAGTTGTATAACAAACCAGATATCGTGACAGAAATAAAGAATAATAGACTGCGTTGGTTGCGACATATAGAAAGAATGGTGGAGACCGGCACAGTCAAAGTTCTCAAACTGAAAACAAAGTGTACGCCGTATAAGGTGCAGACCAAGGCCCTGAAGGCTACACAGCTTGGAGAAGGACTTGAGAAGAATGGGAGATATATGGTGGTGAACCAAGACAGCCAGCAGAGAAGAGTGAGCGAAGATTGTCCAGGAGGCCAAGGCCTTAACACGGCCTTCAGCGCCAAGGAGTAAGTAAGTAATGATGATATATTCGCGCATTATGATGCTGTAAATACTTTTAAGAACATGGTGAGTCAGTCGACCGAAAGTGGTTGTTTACCTAAAGATATCGTCAGCAGCTCAAGGCAGTAATCATCTCACTTTTGAAATATCTACAAACTGTGGGGCACCACCACCTGAAAATTTCTCTAATTTATTTCGTCATCTTTTATATATTTTTTCCTAAATCCTTCTTTACTTCGTGGATCGAACTAGTTGTTGAGTTCTAATCCCACAAATATTTGAACATCTTTTTGGTTAACATACACGGACAGCTTGTCATCTGCAAACGACGCGGTTTGCAGATGACAAGCCATCAGTGCAGGACACCATACACTAGACCCTGCAAAACCATATAAGTTAAAATAACGGTGAGAAGCAAAGCGAACAAAAACTTTCTTTAGGCATCACTTTGTTTAATCAGTTATATCGTAAAATACTTCCACTTTTTACACCTTTCAATAAACAGAAACCCACCGATGACGGGACAGAGGAGCTGAAACCTGTTTTGGTAAAAAGAAAAAAAGTTTGCAAAATGGCGAAACCCATATCCAATAATTTAACTGCAAATGCGGAAAGGAAGGACATGAGCTGCAGATTAGAAAGATAAATATGCGTCTAATGAAATTTCTTATTTATTTTCTCTTCCACAGAGATCAGTAAGTGTCAGTGAAATAGGGATTGTGATGAGGTAAAATGTTCATCTGATACGCTTGAAGAGAGACGTGATTGTTGGACGTGCAGGTGTAGTAAAATAGTAGCTACGATTCTAAACGTCTGTCAGTTTCTGGCCGTAACGCTCAGTTAAGGATTATATACCACAAACGATAATCTCTCTTCCTTCATAAAAATAAGTGAATGTCTCGGTATAACGATCTTCTAAAATTAGTATTATTGTTGTTATTAAGGCGATAAATGGGACTTTTTATTTGCTCATTCCAGTTACAACTCCAATAATACAAATATTAGTAGTATATAGTCCAAATTAAATCATAATAATAATCATCATCATCATCCTTAAAGTATTCTTCACTTAACGTTACCACTGTTACCCCAGATTAAATTAATTTTTAAATTTTCCTTGCGCGCTGTTTAAATTTACGCGCCTGTATTTTCCTCTCTGCACAACAGCGCTGCATGTTTATTCTGCATTTTTCAAAAACTTATCCAAAATAGTGTAACAATAAGCTAGATACCAGTTCTCGCAAATTATTTCTTTCTGTACTAGCGCTGCTGCCGGCGCCGCTGCCACTGCCGCCGTCACTGTTGCTCAAAAAACAAAACTTCTACAAAAAAATTGTTATAATATTATCTCCACTAGCGAGAACTCTTGTTGCTATGATCTTATGCTATCTACCATGAAGTGGAGAAATAAAATATGGCTCTATGAAAGAACGGATCGTATTTACTGGTTTGCTACCCGTTAGGCTAGTCGTACGTTGATATTATCGATCGTATTAAAACCATCTCCAGCATTTGGGACAGAAACTAAACCCGGTGTGAAACGAGGACGGGGCGGAGGCGTTTCTTACAAGGGAACCTCCCCATCGCACCCCCCTCAGATTTAGTTATAAGTTGGCACAGTGGATACGCCTTGAAAAACTGAACACAGATCAATCGAGAAAACAGGAAGAAGTTGTGTGGAACTATGAAAAAAATAATCAAAATATACAAACTGAGTAGTCCATGTGCATGATAAGCAACATCAAGGAGAACGTGAGCTCAGGAGCGCCGTGGTCTGGTGGTTAGCGTGAGCGGCTGCGGAACGAGTGGTCCTTGGTTCAAGTCTTCCCTCGACTGCAAAATTTACTTTCTTTATTTTCGCAAAGTTATGATCTGTCCGTTGGTTCATTGACGTCTCTGTTCACTGTAATAAGTTTAGTGTCTGTGTTTTGCGACCGCACCGCAAAACCGTGCGATTAGTAGACGAAAGGACGTGCCTCTACAACGGGAACCGAAAACATTAGATCGCATTTTCCTCCACAGGAAAACACGTCTGATATATTCTATACGACACTGGTGACGGCATGTGCGTCACATGACAGGAATATGTTGTCGACCCACCTGACTTGTACACTTAGCGAATGGGTAAAAAAATTCTTCTACCTTGCCCGATTTAGGTTTTCTTGTGGATGTGATAATCACTCCCAAAAAAGTGATGAAAACATAAGAGTTTGTCACATAAGCTGAAAATAAAAAATTAAACTTTTCAGTCGAGGGAAGACTTGAACCTAGTACCTCTCGTTCTGTAGCTGCTCTCGCTAACCACGGGACCACGGCGCTTCTTAACTCTCATTCTCCTTGATGTTGCTTTTCTTCACATGGGCTACTCAGTTTGTATATTTTACTTATTTTTTTCATAGTTCCATACAACTTCTTCCTGTTTTCTCGACTGATATATGTTCAGTTTTTCAAGGCCTATCCACTGTGCCAACTTATAACTAAATCTGAGGGGGATGCGATGGGGAGGTTTCCTTGTTAGTTCACTCCAATGATATTTTTGATGGAATCAGCGGTGATTAGAGAAGAGAAGAGAACATTTACCGACCGTATTGTAATCTTTTGATGGCTAAAAGCTGTGAGTTAACACTTACCGCAACGTAAGAAACTAATTTTACCGGCATGATAAATTTTGTCATTTTGATTTTCAGTAAGTCATCTCGCTTCTATTGGTTTGTGTTTAGACCGTGGCGCATGACGTGGCTAAGATTCATGTTCTGCAATAAATAATTACACCAATATTTGGTTTTACGTATTAGTGAACTCTTACAGTTGTGCTCATACTCGCAGATAAGCGTAAACAAAATTAGACCTACTGGTAGAGGCTTCTAACACTGAATTCTTGTTAATAAACACTAAGAATTTCGATAAACTGTCTTTTTCATAAAACAGAAACGCGGACTAATGAATCAAAACGTTTATCCTCTTTGTTGTGAACAAAAGCTAAGCACTCTGTTTACCGTCGTACGAACGTTTCATATTTCAGTAATATGACTGCAAATTTGAATTTTTTTATAATGGACTGGCTCAGGTACTAATATAATTATTTACTACGTAATTTAGACGAAATTAGTTCTTGGAAACCGATTAATAACTTTACGGCAGCGCAAAATGCCAGCGTCTTGTTCGCAACCAAAGATACGGTGGACTTATAAAGTCGTAGGCGATCATTTTCTTTTATAAAGTTTTATTCAGTTCTGGTCCCCACTCAAGAATATTTTTTTTAAAATGATTAGTTTAAAGCTAAGCTTACATTTTAGGATTATATTCAGTCTGTGGCAAATAAAAACAATAAATTATGAATTATTTTTCAATTTGTCATCACAAAAAAACTGTACGTTTAAAGCCATCGCGCACCTCTCTTCACACAGCCAACCATGTTTTTTCATGATTATACATATAAAAAGTTCAGTGATTTCAGTTTTTTAGTCTAGTTGTACCATATCTGTTGCACATTTTACATTACAGTAATACGATGAAAGACCACATGTCTTTAAATTGATATTACGATGAAAATTAATTTAGAATATTAGTGGTAGACAACTCTTTTTGATAAGTCATTTTATAATTTAAAGATTTACAAAGTGAAATACTACTAGAAAATTCTGTGTCCGTGTGGAAATCAGTTAGCTCCCGTTTATGCACCCGAGGTGAGACTATCGCAACTAAGTTTTACTTTTTAGTAGTTTATGATGGTATATTATTTGGCAGTGTTTTTACACACCTATAAACAAGTACAATAATAATCAGACGAGAGAGAAGTTGTTCATATTTATGCAGTTTGGGAAACATGCCATGTAAATGGCCTTTTATTTATGTTAATGAGCTATGCTCCTTGCCTAGGTGGGGTGGCTTGCGTGCCTTAACGGTACAGATAGTCGTACCGTAGCTGCAATGACAACGGAGCCGTATGTGTGGAGAAAAGACAAACATGTTGTTCCTAAAGGTGTGCAGTAACCTTTTCAACAGTTGCAGGGGCAACAGTCTGGATGGCTGACAGTAACATCAACCAGTATGGCCTTACCGAGCTGATACTGCGAACGTCTGGAAGCACAGGGAAACTACAATCATTTTTTTTCCCGAGGGCATTCAGCTCTACTGCATCATTAAATGCTGACTGAATCGTCTTGCATAAAATATTCTGGGGGTAAAATAGTCCCCCTATCGAATCTCTGGGCGGGGACAACTCAGGATGATGTAATGTAGATCCCTTTAGCTGGTAGGCAAGTTAGAGAATATGAACAGAAAATGGATAGATTATAGTTATAAGTGCGATGGCAGGAAGAACAGAACTTCTGGTCACCCACAAAACCATATAGCTGTATTCAGGAGTGGTCTAATTGTGGATAAGAAAATAAGAATGTGGATAAAGTATTATGCACAGCTTAATAAAAGCAGCATTGTGGCCAAGATGACACGGAGACAACACCTGCCACAGTAGTAAAAGTTCGTATGCCAACTAGCCCCGCAGATGATGATGATGAAATTGGATATATGTACGACGATGTTAAAGAAATTCTTCAGATAGCTAAAAGAGAGAGAAATTTGCGATGAGCGATTGTAATTTGGTAGTAAGAAGAGGAGGAAAAGGAAAACAAATAGGAGATTATGGATTGCGGTAAAATCATGAAAGATGAACCCGCCTGGTAGAATTTTGTACAGAGCATAATTCAGTCACGGCTAACGCTAGGTTTAAGAATCATGAAAGAAGGTTGTATAGATGGAAGATACGTGGAGTCACAGAAAAGTTTCAGAATGATTATACAGTATAAAGTTAAGACGAAGATTTCGGAACCATATTTAAAACTTAGACATTTCCAGGGGCATACGTTGACTATGATCGCAATTTGTTGATTATGAACTGTGGACTAAAACTTAAGAAACTGCAAAAAAGTAGGAAACTTAGGAAATGGGACCTGGATAAGTTGAAAGAACCGGAGGTTGATGTTTCAGAGGGAGCATTAGGCAAAATTTGACTGAAACGGGGGAGAGGAATATCGTAGAAGACGAATGGGTAGCTTTGATAGATTGAAATAATAAAGATAACAAAGGATTAATTACACAATATGTACTGAAAATCCTTGGATTTCACCAGAGATATTCAATTTAATTTGTGAAAGGAGAAAATGTAAAAATGCAGCAAATAGAACGGTTGAAATGGAATGTAAACGATTAAAAAAGGATATGGGTAGGACGTGCAAAATGACTAGAGGACAAATGGAAGTTTATATAAGCATGTATAACTTGAAGATAGCTACAGCCTACAGAAAAAATAAAGATTCCTTGGAAAAAAGGAAAAGTAGCTGTTTGAATATCAAGGGCTCAGATGGAAAATCAGTGGTAAGCAAAGTAGGAATATTTAGAGGGGCTATACAAGAAAAATAACTTCAAGGCAATATTATAGAAAGGGAAGAGGAAAAAGATGGCGAGATGCGATATAATATACTGCGAGAAGAATTTGACATAGCACTGAAAGATCTAAGCGAAACAAGACCACTAGAGTAGATGATACTATCTGAGAATTATTGAGATCCTTGGGAAAATCAACCATGACGAAACTATTCCACCGGCTGGCTCGATATGATACGGGGGAAATACCCTCAGATTTCAAGAAGAATGTAATAATTCTAATTCCAGGGAAAGCAGTGCTGACATGAGTGAATATTACTGAGATCATGGTTGCAAATTACTGACATGAATTATTTACAGAAAAATGCAAAAGCAGGTAGAAGTAGTAAACTTCGGTGGAGATAAGTTTGGGTTCCGGAGATATGTATTAACATATGAAACCATACTGAACGTACGACTTGTCTACCAAGATACGTAGGAACTTCGGAAAGTAAGTTAAACATGGCATTCCACGCTACGACCATGGCACAAGAAGAGTGGCTTATTGTCAGTAGGGAGTTTCCTGTAGACGCAGGTCTAATACTGCGCAGAGGAATGGTGAATCACATGGAGTGAAATGGCGCTGCATCTACTAACGAACTGTCAAATTGAAAGTACGCGCAACAGTGAGATCCTTGCGGGCAAAATGTGTAAACTGCGCACAGATTCACCTTCAAATTCTGACAGTATATGCACCAAGTGTGATGTGTCAAACTGTAGTGGAATGGTAACATTTTGACCAGGGCCGTGCAGACATGTGTGATGCTGATCGGGAAGTCCAGATCTTGCACCACGTAATGTCCATCATTTCGGTATACCGAAATAACTTCTGGGGAAATAGAGATTTTCCAGTGCTGAGAACATTCAAACAAAGGTTCTCAAATGGCTCCATGGTCAAGGAGCGGATTTTTGTCGTTGATGAAGTGAATCACTGGTACAGCATTCCTACCATTTTTTGCAGATTTTTAGTGACTATGCTGAAAAATAGCGTTGTGTATCTGTTTCACTTTATCTTGAGTACAGTATTCAACAAATGTTTGCTGGGCAGTTGTAATAATATGTAACTGTTTAAAGTCCCCTCATAGGTTAAAGAAAGGCAGAACTATGTTTGTAGCATTTACAGACTTAGAAAAAGCTTTTCACAGTGTTAATTAGAACGCACTCTTCGAAATACTGAAGGTAGCAGGCATAAAATAAACGGAACGAAAAATTATGTAAAACATGTACAGAACCAAATTGCAGTTAAGAGTCGAAGGACAAGAAAGGGAAGTGATAGTTGAGTAAGAAGTGAGACACGGCTGTAGTTTACCACGGTGGTGTTTAATCTGTAGTCCGCTGAGAAAGCTATGGAGGAAGCGAAGGAGAAATTTTGAAAGAGAAAGTTCCTTTTGTCAGAGATGGCAAATGACTTGTAAGAGCAGTGGGACGGAACGGATAGTGTCTTGAAAAGAGGTTACAAGATAAGCATCAAGAAAAGTAAAACAAGGGTAATTGAATGTAGTCGGCTCGACTCAGGCGATGCTGAGAGAATTAGATCAGAAAAAAACCTCTAAAGTGAATTAAGGTATTTGGACAGGGAAGAAACTAGTGACGGCCGAAGTAGAGAGGATACAAAAGCATATTGGCCGTAGCAAGAAAAGCATTTCAGATAAAGAGGAATTTGTTAACATATAACATAAATTTAAATGTTAGGAAATCTTTCTTGAAAGTATTTGTCTAGCGGGTATCCTTGTTACGGAAGTGATATCTGGACGACAAGTAGTTAAAAGAAAAACGTGATGCTACAGAAGAATGCTGAAGATTAGATGTGCAGCTCGTGTTACTGAATCGAATTGGGAGAAAAGAAATTTACAGGATAACTTTACTAAAAGAACCAATTGGTGGACAGCATACATTCTGAGCCATCAATAAATGATCTTAATTTTATCTATTACTGTTATTAGGTTACCTTTCATTAGGAAAGTGAGTGCACTCAGCGACTGTGACATGATTTACAATTTATAGAGCACAGCACTCAATCGTCTGTCTTTGGCAAATAAAACCTGCCAAAAAAGACGACCGATTGCTATGCTCTATCATTTGTATTACTGTCATTCTTGCTTCCATGACTGTATTTCTCGCGCAAAATAAAAAACAATCGCCTTCAGTTACATCGCGTTTTTTTTTTTCAATACACGATCTATTTCCAGCCCTGGTGGCTCATCTTCAGGTGCTTGGTGGGTCTACATCGTTTTTTAACTTCAGGTTACTTCTGGTCCTGATTAGAGTACACAGGTATATTACGAAGTGGCAATTTGTGACTACAGTTTTTACAAAACTAAGACAACACCAAAAAATCACTTAAATGTTTCCACTAGTGGTTACACGGTTTTAAGCACAATATGAGTAGAGATCGATTTAATATAGATATACACGCTTCGTCCTGAACGCATACGATTCAGAATTACGTCATTCTGAACAGATCAATGTAGTCTTTGATAATGGTTATCAACATGTGTGTCTCCACTGCTCGCTTAACCATCACGGGTTTTGAATGGCTTTTCATATTTAGAGTTCATATTCCACTAGCATAAGACGAGCCAGTTAACAAAAAATATTCAAATGTGGGTGAAATCTTATGGGACTTAACTGTTAAGGTCATCAGTCCCTAAGTTTACACACTACTTAACCTAAATTATCCTAAGGACAAATAAACACTCCCATGCCCGAGGGAGGACTCGAACCTCCGCCGGGACCAGCCGCACAGTCCATCCATGACTGCAGCGCCCAAGACCGCTCGGCTAATCCCGCGTGGCACCAGTTAACACATGGATTAATTCTAAACTGTCTCTTTCGGGCACACTGTAGGTTTACTTTCGAAAAATTTATTTTGCTTACAAAAAGCAGTCCAGTTCATTTTAACTCTTCTCTTTATTTCTGCCGTCCATCCATATACGGGCTTCATCTGCCCTAAACACACAAACCGAACAGTGTGTTTTTCTGTCGTTCACTGTTGAAAGTGTGCTATTTTCTTTACGGTGTGTTGATCGTGCAGTATCTTTGTCTAATTACAATTGGTTACCAGGCCTGTCTAAAACTTGCTCTGTTAAATTACACCATTGTTCGTTGAAGCGTCTGCACCTGTCTCAGAACCCTATGGGCCGTCCATGGCGCTCTTTAACCTCTTTTTCGTCAAACACATTTTTGTGTGTTATTACTTTTATGTTGTAAGTTCATGTACTGATACGTTCCATGACCTTGGAGATTTTCTCCTCAATTTGGTCCTACGGAACTTGACATGTAAAATAAATAAATAAAATAAATAAATAAATAAATTCGCCGGTTTCACGTATAGTGCATCGCGAGTGAAGGGTATTTCCACATTACATTGTCTGAGACTTTCGTTACAACTTTATTCATGACTCTTTTCCATATGAAGTAAATATTTATGATCTGCCTAGACTGCTTTCCGACAGGGAAGCAATTAACTTTCTTAGTGCCGTGCAGTCTTTTCTGCCCTAATATCTGTATGCTGCGTAACTGGATTTTCGCCACAGCCGTTAATAGCTATTAGACGACACGATCTCTTCCAGCTGAACTGAGTCTCATCCCTCTCTTCCTTGTCGTTGCCGTCGCTGTCGAGCATTTCAGCACTTCTGCCACTGTATAGATTAGGTTGCTGCCGGTACTGAACCACCACCGTTGTCGCTTACCCTTTCGAAGTAAACGCGTACATCATCCCTAGACAAATTTGCGTGCATGGCCTTTCATCGCAGCTTATTTCCCAAATCGCCATTAGGCTGCGCCACAAGAATCTATTTCAAGGCAGCCGCCGAGAAATTCTTTCTTACAGTTCGCAGAATGTATGCAAAAACACGCAAACACACGAAGAAAATGTGTCATAATACTGAATGAACACCACGTAGTGGCTTAGAACGTAACTCTCAGGCATTACCCTAGAGACTTCAACAAAACTGCACCACGTGAATGGTTGTGGTAGACGCCTGAAAGGGCTGTCACAAAAAAGTCTCACATTTTCTCTAGACGAATGGCATCAGCAACCATGACAAATTTTGAACACCATATTAAAGTCAGTGGGAGGTGAATTACGTAGTTTGAGATGCTGCAGAAGGAGGTTAAAAATTAGGTACACTGATAAGAAATGAGTTGACTCATAACAAAATCGCAAGGGAGTGGAATACATGAGAAACGTTGACTGGGTGTGGCCAGGGAGGGGAAGGGGGGGTTATGGGTGTATGATGGTGGGACATGTGTAAGGATATCAGAGAATTACTTTCATTGTACTACAGGGAAGACAGTGATTGTAATATATCCAGCAAATACCTTCAGATAAGACAAGGTGTAAATTTTCGTCAAAGATATAAGGCGACCCCAAACTACCAGCGGCCTGTAAATTTAGTTTAGAACAATGATCACCTGGATAATAATACGCGCACTAATTCGAGGAATGAACTTCAGTGCTTATAAAAGCATTGCAGTCTTGCGGGCTTACCGCTCTGTATTACTAAAAAATTAGTACGGTTGCACACGTCATGAAACCAAAGCCTCCTTGAGAATGGTTAGTGTTTTGCCTGTAGAAGCGCGTGCCGAATAACAAATCTATACGCACAGGTAACAAGCATTGTTGTAGTTGCGTTGTGTGTCGAAACAGTTTGTACTGGAAGTGTGATCGGCGTAAAATATGTAAAGGATGTGCCTAATGATGGAACCAACGAAAACAAGGAAATACAAAGCAAGATAAAAGTTAAAGAATCGATAAAGAATCGAACAACTGTACTGCAGCAAGGGGTTTCGATATAACAGAGAAGATGGTAATAGATTGACGAAAGACTGAAAATGCTATGTAAAAAAATGCCAATGAAAAGTGTTCTATGAGGAAAAGAATAGCTTGCTGGCCAGATTCAGAAAAAAAGCGTTCGGCAATAGGTAAAAGAACAGGGGAAGAATTGTTATGTTGTTACAAGTAATATGATTAGGGCTTATGGATTGAAGTAGGCACGAGCCAATCCAGAGCACGACAAAGAATTTAAAGCAATTATAGGTTGGTGCACTTGTTTCACGAAAAAATCCGGTAAAACGGGAGGAAACAAAAATTGCGCAGAAATTACCGAAGGATCTTGATCGTAAATTTGAGTTTTAATAAGTTTGTTATTCACACGAGGAAACACACAACTTTCCACTATCTTATATTGGAAATAGGGACGAAACACCGATGAACTTCGATACGATAAACAGTACAACTGTGGAAACAAAAGGCGTTAAACAAAGTCAGAAGCGCAGACCATGTAAAGACCAGGTTTACAGTAGTATTAACATGTTTGGCGGATGGAACGAAGTTGAAACCTATGGTCACTTTCAAGGGGAAAACCATTCCTAAAATAAAATTTCCACCAGGCATTTTGTAAATTTTCACGAAAAGGGGTGGATGGACGAGAATTGTGTAAAATGCAGATGGAAAATGTATGGCAGAGGCGACCAGGTGCTCTACGAAATCAACCAAGCTTGTTTGTATGGGATTTGTTTCGCAGTTACATAACTGAGCGTACCAAACATCACATAGCACGAAGCAACACTACGACCTCGGTTATATTGGATGATTTGACATCGATGCTACAACCTTGAGACGTCTCTCTGAATAAACTATTCAAAGATCACATCCGTGAACAATGGGACAACTGGATGATGAATGGCGAAAAGTCGTATACGAAAGGTGGAACTATGCGGGCTGCATCACATGATGTTTTGTGTGATTTCGTGACCAAATCGTGGGAAAAAGTGAAAACGGAAACAGTGATCAAATCCTTCAAGAAGAGTGGGATTTCCATTGCTATACATGGTATTGAGGACGATTTGTTGTGGGATACTGATGACAAAGCGCAAATCATTTCACAAGGTACAGAATGAGACTCGTTTTCTTTTTGATTTTCTTAGATGATGATTGTGAGGATTTTGCAGCGTTTTAAATGCATTGATGATTGGTTGTTTTATAATAATTTTCATTTATATAATTTTCAATCTATGCATTATATCTGTAGTGTAAGACTAACTCGATTTTGGATGCGTTTCTTTGTGCTTCAGCTATTGTCTTATCTACCGAAGTATACGATGAAGAGGTTGACACAAATGATAAAAGTCTAAGAGAGCTGCGGCATGCCATTCAAAAGAAAATGAAATGCGTCCTCCCCAAAGGAAGGAACGGAACAATTCAATGTCAAATTATACGTGACTCATTGTTCTGCGTATCGCTTAGTGAATTTAGTCAGGCGCTCAAGTGTTTTGCAGAATCGTAATCTCGTTCAGGAATCGAAAATAATCAGTCGCGCCGAAACAATTCGATAGTCAGTAGGAGCTATAGTTTGGAGCCGAGCGACCGCTACGGTCGTAGGTTCGAATCCTGCCTCGGGCATGGATGTGTGTGATGTCCTTAGGGTAGTTAGGTTTAAGTAGTTCTAAGTCTAGGGGACTGATGACCTCAGAAGTTAAGTCGCATAGTGCTCAGAACCATTTGTTAGTCAGTAAAGCAGATTAGTTACAGTACCGAATTAGATTACTTTACTGAGTACAGGGTGTTCCTAAGTCATTAGGTTCAAACTTACGCAGACGGTAGAGAATCTTAACAGGGGAGTAATTTGTCGGAAAGAGATACTTCATATGGTACGAGGTTTTGAATGAACTATACGTTTGAAACTTGTTTTGGTATATCGATTGTGTTTCAAAGGAACCAACTGCGTACTGCATCAAGTTGGTTCAAATGGCTCTGAGCACTATGGGACTTAACATCTGAGGTCATAAGTCCCCTATAACTTAGAAATACTAAAACCTAACTAACCTAAAGACATCACACACATCCATGTCCGAGGCAGGATTCGAACCTGCGACCGTAGCGGTCGCGCGGTTCCAGACTGAAGCGCCTAGAACCTCTTGGCCACACTGGTCGGCCGCGTGCTGCGTCAACGTTGGTAACGATTCCTTGAAAAACGGTCGTATGTGGTGTGATCTGTTTACGATGGGTTTCATCACCGTTTACAGTTCACGACTGGTTGTCTAAGGTGGAGCATTGTCCCTTCCAGGAATTTGGAGACATTTATTTAATGTATGGTGCAGCAGAATGAAATGTAGAGAAAGCTGAAGGAATGTGCAGAGAAATATTTCTCAACGGGCACCATGCTGTTTGAAGGAAACTGTCGAAGTGGCTAGAAACGTACGAGAAAGTGCGTTGTCCAAACCACGACGGAGTTTTTTGTCAAAGAATAGCATAATTTGAGAAGATAGAGTTGACTCGTTTGGGAGTCCGTGGTAGGTACTCGTGGGAGAAAAGTGCGTGGGGAGCACTGATAAATTAGTAGTTAAACCGCTTTCATAACATCTACATCTACATCTACATTGATACTCCGCAAGCCACCCAACGGTGTGTGGCGGAGGGCACTTTACGTGCCACTGTCATTACCTCCCTTTCCTGTTCCAGTCGCGTATGGTTCGCGGGAAGAACGACTGTCTGAAAGCCTCCGTGCGCGCTCTAATCTCTCTGATTTTACATTCGTGATCTCCTCGGGAAGTATAAGTAGGGGGAAGCAATATATTCGATACCTCATCCAGAAACGCACCCTCTCGAAACCTGGCGAGCAAGCTACACCGCGATGCAGAGCGCCTCTCTTGCAGAGTCTGCCACTTGAGTTTATTAAACATCTCCGTAACGCTATCACGGTTACCAAATAACCCAGTGACGAAACGCGCCGCTCTTCTTTGGATCTTCTCTATCTCCTCCGTCAACCCGACCTGGTACGGATCCCACACTGATGAGCAATACTCAAGTATAGGTCGAACGAGTGTTTTGTAAGCCACCTCCTTTGTTGATGGACTACATTTTCTAAGCACTCTCCCAATGAATCTCAACCTGGTACCCGCCTTACCAACAATTAGTTTTATATGATCATTCCACTTGAAATCGTTCCGTACGCATACTCCCAGATATTTTACAGAAGTAACTGCTACCAGTGTTTGTTCCGCTATCATATAATCATACAATAAAGGATCCTTCTTTCTATGTATTCGCAATACATTACATTTGTCTATGTTAAGGGTCAGTTGCCACTCCCAGCACCAAGTGCCTATCCGCTGCAGATCTTCCTGTATTTCGCTACAATTTTCTAATGCAGCAACTTCTCTGTATACTACAGCATCATCCGCGAAAAGCCGCATGGAACTTCCGACACTATCTACTAGGTCATTTATATATATTGTGAAAAGCAATGGTCCCATAACACTCCCCTGTGGCACGCCAGAGGTTACTTTAACGTCTGTAGACGTCTCTCCATTGATAACAACATGCTGTGTTCTGTTTGCTAAAAACTCTTCAATCCAGCCACACAGCTGGTCTGATATTCCGTAGGCTCTTACTTTGTTTATCAGGCGACAGTGCGGAACTGTATCGAACGCCTTCCGGAAGTCAAGAAAAATAGCATCTACCTGGGAGCCTGTATCTAATATTTTCTGGGTCTCATGAACAAATAAGGCGAGTTGGGTCTCACACGATCGCTGTTTCCGGAATCCATGTTGATTCCTACATAGTAGATTCTGGGTTTCCAGAAATGACATGATACGCGAGCAAAAAACATGTTCTAAAATTCTACATGAGATCGACGTAAGAGATATAGGTCTATAGTTTTGCGCATCTGCTCGACGACCCTTCTTGAAGACTGGGACTATCTGTGCTCTTTTCCAATCATTTGGAACCCTCCGTTCCTCTAGAGACTTGCGGTACACGGCTGTTAGAAGGGGGGCAAGTTCTTTCGCGTACTCTGTGTAGAATCGAATTGGTATCCCGTCAGGTCCAGTGGACTTTCCTCTATTGAGTGATTCCAGTTGCTTTTCTATTCCTTGGACACTTATTTCGATGTCAGCCATTTTTTCGTTTGTGCGAGGATTTAGAGAAGGAACTGCAGTGCGGTCTTCCTCTGTGAAACAGCTTTGGAAAAAGGTGTTTAGTATTTCAGCTTTACGCGTGTCATCCTCTGTTTCAATGCCATCATCATCCCGTAGTATCTGGATATGCTGTTTCGAGCCACTTACTGATTTAACGTAAGACCAGAACTTCCTAGGATTTTCTGTCAAGTCGGTACATAGAATTTTACTTTCGAATTCAATGAACGCTTCACGCATAGCCCTCCTTACGCTAACTTTGACATCGTTTAGCTTCTGTTTGTCTGAGAGGTTTTGGCTGCGTTTAAACTTGGAGTGGAGCTCCCTTTGCTTTCGCAGTAGTTTCCTAACTTTGTTGTTGTACCACGGTGGGTTTTTCCCGTCCCTCACAGTTTTACTCGGCACGTACCTGTCTAAAACGCATTTTACGATTGCCTTGAACTTTTTCCATAAACACTCAACATTGTCAGTGTCGGAACAGAAATTTTCGTTTTGATCTGTTAGGTAGTCTGAAATCTGCCTTCTATTACTCTTGCTAAACAGATAAACCTTCCTCCCTTTTTTTATATTCCTATTAACTTCCATATTCAGGGATGCTGCAACGGCCTTATGATCACTGATTCCCTGTTCTGTACATACAGATTCGAAAAGTTCGGGTCTGTTTGTTATCAGTAGGTCCAATATGTTATCTCCTCGAGTCGGTTCTCTGTTTAATTGCTCGAGGTAATTTTCGGATAGTGCACTCAGTATAATGTGCAGTATAAACGTGTGCAAGACGTGGGGACAAACGCATTTAATTCGGAATATCCTGCATATAAGCTATGCGAAAATCCTCCGTCTGGGGAGTGGTACGAGCGCTCTCGCGCATGATGACCGACACTGTCATCGATGATCTCCCCTTCTTTCTCTCCCCTGCCCCCTCCGGAAATGGTGGATCACACCAACTACGCAAGCTTTAGCTGCTCAACACACTAATTCTGCAACTTACTCAAAAATTCCCTTACCGCAAGTACACGAACTTCGCAACATGCAACACACTTGAGATTTTCTCTACATCTACTTTTCCGCACGCCACCATGCGGTGTGTGTCGGAGGGTACTTCGTATACTAGTCTCACTTCCTCTTTTCATGCTAAGCCATCGTGTGGGCTTGAACACCTCTAATTTTATATTGATGGCCGTTTCACGAGATATTCATAACAAGTAGCAATATACTGGTTCGCTCTTCTCGGAATGTACGCTCTCGGAATTTCAACAGTAGACCATAACATGATGCGGAGTGCGTCTCTCGTAGCGTCTGCCACTGGAGTTAGTTGAGCATCTTCGTGACGCTTCCGCGCTTACTAAACTAACCTGTAACGAAACGTGCCGTTCTTCTTTGGATCTTACGGGGGTCACTCCAAAAGAAATGGACACTATTTTTGTAAAAATACAGTTTTCATTCTGCATGTGTGAAAGTTTTACAGTGTGTAGATACACTCTCCCCGCTTGTTTTCAAACTTAGGTCAACCTGTTCCCGTGAGTGGCGTCGTCACAGCATGTCTTCAAGATGGCTGCTACACTTGACGTTCGAAAGAAGCAACGTGCTGTCATGGAATCCCTGTGCTGTGAAAACGAGACAGTGGGAAACATTCACAAGAGGTTGAAAAAGGCGTATGGAGATGCTGCTATCGATCGCAGTACAGTTAGTCGGTGGGCAAGCAGGTTACGTGATGAAAGCGGGCACGGCAATATTGAGGATTGTCCTCGCAGCGGCAGGCCTCGTACTGCTCACACTCCAGACAAGGTGCAGAGAGTTAACGAATTGGTGACTGCTGACAGACGCATCACAGTGAACGAATTGTCACACTACGTTGGGATAGGGGAAGGAAGTGTTTGCAGCATATTGAAACAAGAAAAACGGTATGCAGGGAACTTTTGGAACAGTACGAGAATGGTGGAGATGAATTTCTTGGAAGAATTGTGACAGGTGATGAAACATGGCTCCATTTTTCACCAGAGACGAAGAGGCAATCAGTGGAGTGGCATCATGCAAATTCACTCAAGAAAAAAAAATCAAAACCACGCCTTCTGCTGTAAAAGTTATGGTGACTGTGTTTTTCGATTCCGAAGGACTCTTGCTTGTGGACATCATGCCAAGTGGAACCACCATAAATTCTGATGCATATGTGACGACACTGAAGAATCTTAAAACTTGACTGAGTCGTGTTCGACCACATCGGCAAAAGCAGGATGTTTTGCTGTTGCACGACAATGCACGGCCACATGTCAGTCAAAATCCATGGAAGCAATCACAAAACTCGGATGGACAACACTGAAACACCCGCCTTACAATCATGACCTGGCTCCATGTGACTATCATCTCTTTGGGAAACTGAAAGACTCTCTTCGTGGAACAAGGTTTGATGACTCCCTTGTGCACGCTGCCAAACTGTGGCTGCAACAGGTTGGTCCAGAATTTTACCGTGCGGGTATACAGGCGCTGGTTCCAAGATGGCGAAAGGCAGTTGAGAGAGATGGAAATTATGTGCAGAAATGAAAATATTGTTCCTAAAGGATGTATCTACACACTGTAAAACTTTCAAACATGTAGAATAAAAGATGGATTAAAAAAAATAGTGTGCATTTCTTTTTGAGTGACCCTCGTATTTGTTTCCTCCATCAGTTCTGTCTGGTACAGATCCGATAATAACGAGCAATATTTGATTATCGGTCAAACGAGTGTTTTGAGCTACTTCCTTTGTTAATGGATTAAATTTCCTGAGGGTTCTTCCAATGAATCAATCTGGCATCTACCTCACCTGCAATTGCTATTCTGTGGTCGTTCCATTTCATACCGCTTGGTACGCATATTCCTAAGTATTTTATGCAAGTAACTGCTTCCAGTGATTGATCTGCAATTGTGTTAACATAAAGTAAAGGGTCTTCCTTTCGATCTATTCGCAGTACGTTACATTTCTTTATTTTGGAGGTCAATTGCCACTCCCTGCACTACGCGCCGATCCTCTTCTGGTCTTCCTGTATTTCTTTACAATTTTCTAGCGTTGCGACTTCTCTGTATACGACAGCATCATCCGCGAAAATCCTCGTGGAACTTCGTACGTTATCTACTACGTCATTTATATATAGTGTGAATAGAAAAGTAATGGTCCTATAACGCTCCATTGGCGCACACCTGAAGTTACTTTCACGTCTGAAGACTTTCCTGCGTCCAGAATGACATGCTGCAATCGGTACTCTATGCTAGAAATTCTCCACTCCAGTCACAGAGCTGAACGATATTCCGTACGCCCGTGTTTTGTTCTTTAGGCGGCAGTGCGGAACTGTATCGAATGCCTTCCGGCAGTAAAGGAACACGGAATCTACCTGGCGCCTGTATCGCAAGTTCTCTACTCTGAACAATTTATTTAAGTCCCTGCTGATGTCACAGAAGGAAAAGATCCAGCTATACATGACACTAATACGACCGGTACTTTCTCATGGTTGTGAAAGGCGACATCAGCAAGAACTGAAGAAGCAGTCCGTGCCTTCGAGAGGAACGTGCTTCAAAAACCTGTGGACCCGTCTGCAACACCATGGAAGATAAATGGGAACGAAGATCGAAAGACTACCTCTACCAGCGGTTTGGAAAGCAACACATTAGTCGAATATTAGGGCACAAGCGGCCACAGGGGGTTTGGCCATATCCTTCGAGCTGATAAATCCTCCCATACGAAGTCCTCCAGTCTCAATCTGCTGGAAAACGCCAAGGGGACGTTCAAAGACGCCATGGAAGTATCGAGTGTTAAACAAACCTCAAAGAAGTGGAGCCGACAGTGATGAAAGATGAAGCTAGAGACCTGAAACGATCGACTGCCATCTGCTGTTAGGTATCTCCTCTGTTGTGACTGATGTCCTTTTTTTTTTTTTGTAATGTGTTGGTCTATAATTTTTTATACTGCTGTTTTTTCTCCTTTTGCAGTGTGGTTATTTCTTTTTTCTACTGTGCACCTTAAAATGGTTCAAATGGCTCTGAGCACTATGGGACTTAACAGCCCTAGAACTTAGAACTACTTAAACCTAACTAACCTAAGGACATCAGACACATCCATGCCCGAGGCAGGATTCGAACTTGCTACCGTAGCAGTCACGCGGTTCCGGACTAAAGCACCTAGAACCGCTCGGCCACCGTGGCCGGCTGTGCGCCTTGAAGGTCCGTTGATGCAAAAGGTGGTGGTGGTGGTGGTGGTGGTGGTGGTGGTGGTGGTGACAGCGGCTGGTACTTTTTGTGTGTCAAGAAGTATCAAGTTTTATAAAGTTTTTGGCTGTCCCTCTGGGTCACATCGTAAGTTCTCTACGATAGTTTGGTAAACAAACTTTTTGCTATCTTCATGTGAAATGATCGGATCGCATTGTCGGTCGGGAGGCCCCTTTCGGGGGAGTTCGGCCGCCGTATTGCAAGTCCCTTTTAGGTGACGCCACTTCGGCGACTTGCGAGTCAATGATGATGAAGGGCACACAACACCCTGCCGGGAATCGAACCCGGGCCCCTCCGTAGTAGGCGGTAACGCTACCGCTACGCTACAGAGGCGGACTATCTTCAGGTGTTTCCCGATGACTACTGATGTGATCTGCTCTGCTGGGGGGAGGGGGGGGTCGCTGTCTTATATGCTTGGCCGTTACGCCCCCTCCTCCTCCCTTCCCCCAACCCCTCCTCCCTCCCCCACCTCCCCCTCCATCCCCCCACCACCCCCGCGACACTGCTACCATGGCTGTCCATGCAGCCACCGCGGTGGGTGGTGGCGGTCGCAGTGGTGGGGATGGCGACACGCGACTGCTAACTGCGGCCCTCACTTCCCACGCTATCGCTGCCGGATGCGAGCTTCACTGTGAGGGAGCGCTTTGCTTTTTTTCTGCTCAGTGCAGGGTTCCGAGCCTTTCTCGGTGTAGGCTGCTATGTTTGTGAATTAGACCGTCTTTGAGCCTTAATTTCACTGACATCTTTAAACACGCAATCCCTGAAGACAGAAGGTAGCATATGTTTCTTTGTTTACTTGTAATCCATTTTTGTTGTTGTGGGCCGCATGGACAACCTTTGGTGACCCGTCTGCCTGATTCACATACTTAATCTCGCGGACCGTCTCGCCAAGTGACGTGACAGCAGCGCTCCTAGCGCATAAGTCAATAATATAGCGCCCGTGACGTTAATGTTTACGGGCTGACCCACCGATATGAATGGCACCCCATTCTCGATATGCTACGCCGACAGATCATGCCTCAAAACTCGCGGTTTTAAATATTCATTTTATATTCACCTCATTTTCAGGTGTTTACGTATCGAGAACATTGTTTTTTTACTTACGCGATTGGTTTTTACAATAACTGTCATAAAAACTACCATTGCAAATTTCAGTAACGCCGTTGGTAAAGAAACAATGTTCACTACACATACATAAATGTAAAGGTTTTATGAAGTATTGCCAAGCATCTTGAAATGTCATTACGGAAAAATAAACACCTATGAAAGCAGCTCTTTGCAGGTAATTCATTATAAGTTACTACCAGTTTGAAAGTTTGCAGTAATCTAATACGTCTACAATGGAAAATAATTATTTACTAAAGTTAATACCAGATAGAATAGAAAGAAGCAATTAGGAGTAACTTCGCTATTTTTGGCCACAGGCAGGTCACTGGAATTTCTAAAATTTAATGTGTATCCACAAGTCTGTTACCAAGAATTTTTTAAATATTTGTCCAAAAATAGTTTGGCGAGTGACTGCCTAGGCGTCCGTTGTTTCCGTAACATTAAATTAAGCTATCATTTTTCTGTTCATTTTAAGAAGTTTAAAAACCTAAATCGCTTGAACATAATGTACATCGGCTGTATTATACAAAAGACAAACTGGGAAAATTCGAACAACAAAATGGGAAATATCCGAAAATGCGTTATGGACGGATTACAAAGCTAGCGTCTCTCTCTCTCTCTCTCTCTCTCTCTCCCCTACGAATTTGTTCCACGGGCCGGATTGAAACCAGTCGCGGGCCAGATCCAGTCCGCGGGTCGCCGGTTGTCCACCCTGTTGTAATCCACTTTATGGCCAACTTTTATACTATGGTCGGCCATTGTGTACTTCAGTGTGATGTCCATGTTCACGGCTTCTCTCTCGTACCGTGCGTACATTTTCCTCAATGAATGCCTTGCGGCACTGGCAGTGGACTTGGAAGACCCCTTGTTTGTGAAGGCGTATATCTTTGCTTACTGAGCTTCGTAGTGACAAGGTCTTAGAGGATGGAAGAAATGCCGGCCGGTGTGGCGGAACAGTTCTAGGCGCTTCAGTCTGGAGCCGCGCGACCGCTACGGTCGCAGGTTCGAATCCTGCCTCGTGCATGGATGTGTGTGATGTCCTTAGGTTAGTTTAGGTTTAAGTAGTGCTAAGTTCTGGGGGACTGATGACCTCAGATGTTAAGTCCCATAGTGCTCAGAGCCATTTCAACCATTTTTTGATGAACGAAATACACGTTTGACATTGTGACACTCCAAGGTTCTGCTGTCTTGGAGCTACATAACAACGAACGTATATTTCGCGGACCCGCTTGACACTACTAGATTCAGTAAAGGCTGCTACGGGGCTTCTCAGACCAAGGATCTATCAAATCTCCTGCCATTGAAGCAAGGGGCACGGTAGAAGAGATATGCCATAGAACTCAAACTGATTTACGTCAGACCACTGTGGCCGACCATATTATAAAACTAGCTCTACTATAAACAGCAAAACAAAGATATTTAGACAGTCTTCCTCCTCTTTCAAATTCTGAAGGTGGCAGGGGTAAAATGCAGGGAGCGAAAGGCTATTTACAATTTGTACAGATACTGATGGCAGTTATAGAGGGGCATGAAAGGCAAGCAGTGGTTGGGAAGGGAATGAGACAGTGTTGTAGCCTATCCCCGATGTTATTCAATCTGTATATTGAGCAAGCAGTAAAAGAAACAAAAGAAAAATTCGGAGTAGGAATTAAAATCCATGAAGAAGAAATAAAAACTTTGAGGTTTGCCGATGACATTGTAATTCTGTCAGACGCAGCAAAGGACTTTGAAGATCAGTTGAACGGAATGGAAAGTGTCTTGAAAGGAGGATATAAGATGAACATCAACAAAAGCAAAACGAGGGTAATGGAATGTAGTCGAATTAAATCGGGTGATGCTGAGGAAATTAGATTAGGAAATGAGACACTTAAAGTAGTAAAGGAGTTTTGCTATTTGGGGAGCAAAATAACTGATGATGGTCGAAGTAGAGAGGATATAAAAAGTAGACTGACACTGGCAAGGAAAGCGTTTCTGCAAAGAAAAATTTGTTAACATCGAGTATAGATTTAAGTGTCAGGAAGTCGTTTCTGAAATTATTTGTATGGAGTGTAGCCATGTATGGAAGTGAAACATGGACGATAAATAGTTTGTACAAGAAGAGAATAGAAGCTTTCGTAATGTGGTGCTACAGAAGAATGCTGAAGATTAGATGGGTAGATCACATAACTAATGAGGAGATATTGAATAGAATTGGAGAGAAGAGAAATTTGTGGCACAGCTTGAGTAGAAGAAGGGATCGGTTGGTGGACATGTTCTGAGGCATCAAGGGATCACCAGTTTAGTATTGGAGGGCAGGGTGGAGGGTAAAAATCGTAGAGGCAGACCAAGAGATGAATACACTAAGCAGATTCAAAAGGATGTAGGTTGCAGTAGGTACTGGGAGATGAAGCTTGCACAGGATAGAGTAGCATGGAGAGCTGCATCAAACCAGTCTCAGGACTGAAGACCACAACAACAATAATCTCCTCCTGGAATTGCATGATTAAGGAGACCATTGAAATTAGGGTCAGAGACGGTCTAATTACCAAAGGTGGCAGCGTACAATTAGTCAGGCGTGGAACTCTACACTGTCCTTAGAGAAAGCAAAGTGGACAGTGACGTCCCCAACCGGCGGCGACAGTGCGAAAAGCGAGGACCGCAGTTCACAGTGGCCGTCGCCGACCACGCCACTGCCGCCACACACAGCGGCGGCAGCTCAGACAGCGACAGAAGGGGTGACGGTCAACTCGTATAGGACACCAACCAGAACAGAGCAAGCAGATATAAATATCGCGAACCAGGCGGACAGCCGAGAATACTGGGAGTTAGGAAAACTCCTGGAAAAATTAGATCGCAGTACTGTGTTCAATAAATATTGTGAAATATAGTGCACGTAATCAACCGAGCCCAATCATTTCCCTACCGCTCCGTAACAACAATCTTTACGCAGTATTTTTCATGAACTTGCTCTCTCGGCGCTAGATTCACCATTACTACATTCATTTCTGGCGACAAATACAGGATACCCTGATACTGAGGTGAACCTACCGGACGCAGCTGATCAGCGGAAAACGCGCTTTTCTGCTTGAGCGCAATTTGGGAAATTCGAAAAGGGGGACTAGTCGACTATTCCTCGACCTGTCCTGAGATACGGACTCGTATCTGTCTCGAAATGCCACCAATTCCAACCGGCAATTACATTCCACTCAGTTAGCTAAGACAAGTGTTAAAAACTGTTAATGTTACTAGTGACAGACGCCACTTCCGTGCTATGAACTGCTCTGAGATGGGAGTTGTTTATGTCAATAAAACTTAAATATTTCGAAATACTTTAGAATTCTCTGCCATCTGCATAATTTTCTCAGTACAGTTTTTCGGATTCTCTGTACAAGTGTGGCAGAGGTACTGAGGAAGCATTCAAGCGTCTATGGATATGTAACATCTCCATTATGACACTTAAGAATCAGCATGAACATCTATATTCCACAACTCACGTTGTGATGTACGACAAGAGGGTATTTCAGTGTATCACTGACACTTCGCCCACTTTTACTGTTCAGTCGCGAAAGGCGCGATGGAAGAACTATTATTGGCAAGCCTCCGAGTGAGCTCAGATCTCTGTGGTCTTGCCTTCATGGGCTTCCCTTGAAATATACGTAGTTAGAAGCAATACAGGATAATTCCGTGAAAATCGTTCTGTACCTCTGGCAGTGGAATACCTCTACCGGTACTGTTCTTGCTAAGATTTTAGGGTAGGCAACTTCCATAGGTGCCAGTGTGGACCAAAACAAAACAAAAACTACAGTAAATATGGGTTCAAAAATGCATACTGAAAAAGCTATGAGCAATTGTACATCTTCGTGGCAGTGAAACTCATCTCTTCTACTGAAAAACTGTCTGTAGATCGTAAGGTATGTGTACACTCCTGGAAATTGAAATAAGAACACCGTGAATTCATTGTCCCAGGAAGGGGAAACTTTATTGACACATTCCTGGGGTCAGATACATCACATGATCACACTGACAGAACCACAGGCACATAGACACAGGCAACAGAGCATGCACAATGTCGGCACTAGTACAGTGTATATCCACCTTTCGCAGCAATGCAGGCTGCTATTCTCCCATGGAGACGATCGTAGAGATGCTGGATGTAGTCCTGTGGAACGGCTTGCCATGCCATTTCCACCTGGCGCCTCAGTTGGACCAGCGTTCGTGCTGGACGTGCAGACCGTGTGAGACGACGCTTCATCCAGTCCCAAACATGCTCAATGGGGGACAGATCCGGAGAACTTGCTGGCCAGGATAGTTGACTTACACCTTCTAGAGCACGTTGGGTGGCACGGGATACATGCGGACGTGCATTGTCCTGTTGGAACAGCAAGTTCCCTTGCCGGTCTAGGAATGGTAGAACGATGGGTTCGATGACGGTTTGGATGTACCGTGCACTATTCAGTGTCCTCTCGACGATCACCAGTGGTGTACGGCCAGTGTAGGAGATCGCTCCCCACACCATGATGCCGGGTGTTGGCCCTGTGTGCCTCGGTCGTATGCAGTCCTGATTGTGGCGCTCACCTGCACGGCGCCAAACACGCATACGACCATCATTGGCACCAAGGCAGAAGCGACTCTCATCGCTGAAGACGACACGTCTCCATTCGTCCCTCCATTCACGCCTGTCGCGACACCACTGGAGGCGGGCTGCACGATGTTGGGGCGTGAGCAGAAGACGGCCTAACGGTGTGCGGGACCGTAGCCCAGCTTCACGGAGACGGTTGCGAATGGTCCTCGCCGATACCCCAGGAGCAACAGTGTCCCTAATTTGCTGGGAAGTGGCGGTGCGGTCCCCTACGGCACTGCGTAGGATCCTACGGTCTTGGCGTGCATCCGTACGTCACTGCGGTCCGGTCCCAGGTCGACGGGCACGTGCACCTTCCGCCGACCACTGGCGACAACATCGCTGTACTGTGGAGACCTCACGCCCCACGTGTTGAGCAATTCGGCGGTACGTCCACCCGGCCTCCCGCATGCCCACTATACGCCCTCGCTCAAAGTCCGTCAACTGCACATACGGTTCACGTCCACGCTGTCGCGGCATGCTACCAGTGTTAAAGACTGCGATGGAGCTCCGTATGCCACGGCAAACTGGCTGACACTGACGGCGGCGGTGCACAAATGCTGCGCAGCTAGCGCCATTCGACGGCCAACACCGCGGTTCCTGGTGTGTCCGCTGTGCCGTGCGTGTGATCATTGCTTGTACAGCCCTCTCGCAGTGTCCGGAGCAAGTATGGTGGGTCTGACACACCGGTGTCAATGTGTTCTTTTTTCCATTTCCAGGAGTGTATTAGAGCCCATATTTTCTGGAATTTTTTTCTTGTTTCGGTCCATACTGTCTCCTTCAAAAAATACGGAAACCAAAGAGCTTGCGGTAGAAGAGATATGTTTCACAGTATCAAAGATGAATAAGTGCTCATATTTCGTAAGGTATGCATTTGACAGCCCATGTTTATTAGACATTTATTTCTTTCCGTCCATGCTACCACCCCTGAAAGTTGCCTACTCTATAATCGTAGCTACAACAGTACTGGTACATGCATTGCACTATCACAAGTATCGGAACGATTTTCGCTTATAAATTTCAATTCGGTCATTTCGAACCAGGTTCCCTTACCTCAAATTTATACTTTTACCCTCCTCCGTCATCCCTGTAAGTTTGTAACATCACGGAATCATCCTGGATATTGGATGACTCTTCCAGGAACGAATGTTATAGGAATTTTAATAGTAAACTACATCGTGACGCACAGTGACTATCGCGTATCTTCTTCCACACCATTTACGTGAATAGCACCGCTGCGCTTTCGTGCTTTGACCTTTTAAACGAAGCCTGTTACACGAACCTAGTTAGTAACGGAGTGCTCTTCTTTAATCTTCTCTGACTTATCTATCAATCCTATCTGATACGGATAAGCTACCTTCTTTGTTGACGGACTACATTTCCTAACGATTCTTCCAATGAATCTGCCCTGGCATCTGCCTTTCTTACGATTAGTTTTTTGTATTCATTACACAATAAATCGTGCTATAGGCTTACTCCCAGATACGTAATGGATGTCACTGCTTCCAATGCCTATTCGGCAATCATGTAACCACAGAAACACCGGCCTTGCCACCAATTGATGTCCAATAAGTTGTTTGTGTTCAGAGTCAACTACGAATCTCCATACAATCGTTGATCCTCTGTTCATCTTCCTGCATTTCTCTAAACTTTTCTAGCCTTGCCACATTTCTGTACAATAAGATCAAAAAGCCTCGTGGGACATCCAACGCTATTCTCTAGGTCGTTTAGACATAGGATTTCTGAGGAGGATTGATCAGTATTGAGGGATATGACAGGAACAATCATTCAAAGCAAAGTCTGGTAAACATGGAGTCTAAAAAGCATACCTTAAGAGATATGAGCACTTCTTCATCTTCAATACTACGGAACGTATCTCTCCTACTGAAAAAAAGTGCTCATAGCTGTTAAGACACGCGTTTTTGAGCCCATGTTTACTAGACGACTTTTTGCTTTTATCCATGGTTCCTTGTCCAGAAATATGGAAAACCAAGAGCTAGCAGTAGATGACCTTTGTTTCACACTATCGATGATGATGAAGTGCTCATAGCTCTTAAAATATGCATCTTAGAGCCCATGTTTACGTGTAATTTTTATTTCGAATCGTCGTTCCTATTGCATTCCTGAATATTGTGCATTCCTCCTGGGATACCCTGTACACAGTGAACGGTGTTGGCCTATAACACTTCCTTGGGATACGATGGAATACTTAGAAGTTGGAATATTTCTCTCCATTAAGAATGACACACCGTTTTCTATTTCCAAGGAACTTTTCACTTCATCGGACACGTCGTAGTAGTGAAATTTAAGAACAACAAAAATAACATAATTCATATATATTGGCATTTACATACCAAAAGGTCTACTTTGCCAAGGATGTGACAGGTAGTCGGTCGTGGACTTATAAAAAGAATTATCCTGGTATTTATCTGAAGTAATTTAGGGAAAACACGGAAAACCGAAATCACAATGGCCGGAAGGAGGTCCTGACCTGCACACTCTTCGAAAACAAAGCCAATCAGTTTAAAACGGGGTTACCTCATTCGGTTTACCCATAGTATAAAACACTGTTTTGCAAAGAAATTAATTAATGCTGTAAATGGCTAGTGATACAATGTTCATTTCTCACGCCCACACTCAGTTCATAAGATCACATTACACATACACTGTCTGCTGATGTCATGAGAACAACGACGATGCCCGGTTTCCATTTGTTGTACGGTAACTTTCCATTTGCTAGCCTGATAACTGAGTCAGCAGTCCTGTATAACTGGTGAGATGTTGTGCTCAGAAATTGATAACGTGTTAGTATTACGCATTGCGTAGCTTTGGGAGTGAGGTTTTCCAGAAAAGAAGAAAATGAAGAAAAACATTGTGTGAAAGTGTTACGTGAAATGACATTTTATTATCGTCATTATTTTATATTTCTTACATCTTTTCCAAACCTCTACTCTTTATTACACAAGTAAACTTTCACTGTGGGAACGTATGGATCAAAAGGTACAATTTAACCGTCTTTTTAAATAAGTTTGTTTTAATAATCTCGTCAGTCTCCTTGCGTAATTTACTGCACAGTTTTATAACTTGGTAAAAAATGCTATTCAGAGTTTTATGTGTTGTCTGTATTGGTAAATGTAAGTTCAGTCAAGATCATGTTCCATGGTCATGAAACAACTCTTTGTGAAGTAGTTGTCAGTGTTATTTTTAATGTGCACAACTGATTGGTAAGTGTTGTACTCACATGGTGCAGTTACAATCCCTCAGTGTTTTGAAGAGATCTTTGCAATGAGCTCGATTACTATTTCTGGCTATTGCGCTTATGGCCCTCTTCAGCAGTCTGAAAACTGTGATCATATTTTGTGCAGTTGTTCCTCGATGAATAACTCCATTTCTATGAACTGAGTGTACGTGCAGGGTGCACTTATTGAACTATATGAAATAAAATTTTCATAACTTCTGAACTGTTTGCGTTAGAACGTCAAAACTGCACTGCTGGCCACGGAGCATGATGGGAATTAGCAGGGTTTTGTTTAGCGACGAAGCCCACTATAATTTGAATGGGTTCGTCAATAAGAAAAACTGGAGCATTTGGTACTGAGATTCCGCATTTCACGATAGAGAAGTCTCTTCATCCTCAACTGTGTTGTGTGCAATGTCCAGGTCACGGAATAACCGTTGAGATATTCCTTTATGGCACGGTGACTATGGAACGGTACGTGAAGGTTTTGGAAGATGATTTCATCCCCACTATCCAAAGTGACCCCGATTTCGGCAAGATGTAGTTCATGCAAGACGGAGCTCGACCCAATTGAAGCAGGAGAGTGTTTGATGTCCTGGGGGAAGCACTTTGGGAATCGGCTTCTGGCTCTGGGGTACCCAGAGGCCATGGCATGGGCCTCGATTGGCCGCCATATTCTCCGGATCTGAACACGTGAGACTCCTTTTCGTGGAGCTGTATTAAACAAACAAAAGGTGTACAGCAATAACTCCAGAACCATTGCTGAACTGAAAAAAGCCTTTCAGGAGGTCATCGACAGCATCGATGTTCTGACACTTCAGCGGGTCATGCAGAATTTCGCTATTCGTCTGCGACACATCATCGCCAAGGATGGCAGGCACATCGAATATGTCGTAACTTAAATCTGAATATCTGTAGTGACGTTTACATGTTGAATAAAGCGTGTGCACGCCATAGTTTGTAACTAATTTACGTTTTTTTTCATACAGTTCGATAATAGTCACCGTTTATGAATAGTAAGCAATTAAGTCACTGCTGTCACACACTGATGAGAGGGCGCTAAGGGCATAATATGTTTACTGCATTCTATTTGCAATTATTTTTGCGTGTTCTCATCACTTGAACTGAGAATCAATATTCATTCCTCGAAATTTGGTGGTTGTTAACAAGCCTGCAGAGGTACCCACCTACACTCAATACAGCAGCGTCATTTTCTGTCTTCAAATTGAAATTCATTGCATTGGATTTTCTATATGACCAATGTCACTTTATTGCATACTGACCAAATATATACAGTGCAGAAACGTATCGAAAACATACTTGGATGTTAAACCAGCTCTCGGGTTGATAAAAGCGCTACCTTGTTTGCTTGTTTTTTCTTTTTCATTTGGAGAAATATTAAACGATTGTAGTTGATGTATGTATGTAAGGAAAATCGGTCCGTGCACTTCAGTGCACGGTAGCAAAACGTCCCAAAAAGCCGCGGGCGAAAATGCGAGTTTCCAAGGGCCATATCTCGGATTCTATTGATCAGAGATAAGAGGACAAGTGTTTTGGATAGTCTAGCGACCATTTGTAGATCGATAGGAAGAACGATTATAATGTAGCTATCCTACGGTACAGGGTCAAAATTTACATATTGCACACTTTCTCCAGCGCAGGCAACTACAGCAAATCGGTTGGTTCTTTCGCGTTAATGGTAGTCTATGGAGGACCTTGGCCGGTTTATACAGGTGAAAGCACCATTTGTTCATTAGCAGTTCCTGAGAAAACACGGAAAACCAACGATTTTTGGTTCCCAAGCGCACCAATTGTGGAGATGGCCACTTCTGTAATTCCTGTTCATGGCAGATGGTCGAAAGTTTTACCGTATCTTCTTAAGATAACATTCTCGAGGAACTTGGAAAGTTTATTCGATATCATTCTCCGCTATCGAGAGTCAGACGTTCAAAGTTACCGTACTTATGCACGTAATGACCGCTCTGAGGCGTAAATGTAGTTTCAACTGACGTAGGGAATACAAGGCAAGGGCCTATGCGAGGTTCCGGTAGTCATCAGACTGTTTTTAGTCAGCATTTTTTCATCAATAAAACTTTGACGCGCTGTCTCTCCGTGTGTGAGTTGGGTTGGGTTGATTTGGAGGGGAAGAGACCAATCAGCGATGTCATCGGTCTCATCGGATCAGGGAAGGACGTCGGCCGTGCCCTGTCAAAGGACCCAATCCTGGCATTTGCCTGAGGCAATTTGGGGAAATAACGGAAAACCTAAATCTGGATGATTGGACGCGGGATTGAACCGTCGTCCTCACGAAAGCGAGTCCAGTGTGCTAACCACTGCGCCACCTCGCTCGGTCGCTGTATCTGTATAATGGTCACTAAACCTCTTTAAAAATATGCCCAAAGTACTACTCCAGTGAGAAAAATGAGCGAAAAAAGAGTGCTAACATCCCTGATGAGAACATAGTGACTGCCAGAGAGTATGTAAAACTGGAAAGACTACAAATCCCGTAAAAAGTTTATCATTTTTACTCTTTAAAGGTTCAGATCATAAGCTGAGTGGTCGGCGAACTGTGATCGATGAACAAATCAAAGTATCCGTAAAAATGTTAAGCAAATGATTTTGTGTTAACTTTGTACACTACTGGCCATTAAAATTGCTACACCAACAAGAAATGCAGATGATGAACGGGTATTCATTGGACAAATATATTATTCCAGAACTGACATGTGATTACATTTTCACGCAATTTGGGTCCATAGATCCTGAGAAATCAGTACCCAGAACAACCACCCCTGGCCGTAATAACGGCCTTGATACGCCTGTCCTTGAGTCAAACAGAGCTTGGATGGCGTGTACAAGTACAGCTGCCCATGCAGCTTCAACACGATACCACAGTTCATCAAGAGTAGCTGTAAATAGAACCTGGACTCATCCGAAAAAATGACTTTTTGCCATTCGTGCACCCAGGTTCGTCGTTGAGTACACCATCGCAGGTGCTCCTGTCTGTGATGCAGCGTCAAGGGTAGCCGCAGCCATGGTCTCCGAGCTGATAGTCCATGCTGCTGCAAATGTCGTCGAACTGTTCGTGCAGATGGTTGTTGTTTTGCAAACATCCCCATCTGTTGACTGAGGGATCGAGACGTGGCTGCACGATCCGTTACAGCCATTCGGATAAGATGCCTGTCATCTCGATTGCTAGTGATACGAGGCCGTTGGGATCCAACACGGCGTTCCGTATTACCCTCCTGAACCCTCTGATTCCATATTCTGCTAACAGTCATTGGATCTCGACCAACGCGAGAAGCAATGTCAAGATAGGATAAACCGCAATCGCGATAGGCTACAATCCGACCTTTATCAAAGTCGGAAACGTGATGGTACGCAATTCTCCTCCTTACGCGAGGCATCACAACGACGTTTTGAGAAATCTGTTGGAAACTTTCCTTATGTCAGCACGTTGTAGGTGTCGCCACCGGCGCCAACCTTGTGCGAATGCTCTGAAAAGCTAATCATTTGCATCTTCTTCCTGTCAGTTAAATTTCGCGTCTGTAGCACGTCATCTTCGTGGTGTAGCAGTTTTAATGGCCAGTAGTGTATTATGCGTACTTGTTGTTTATATGTGTTAAAATGTATGATGGCGTCGCAGTATATAAATAAATTGTTAAAACTTCACTGTCTTATAGAATTTCTGTTATATAAGCAGCACACCCTACGGTAGCAGGGAAAAGAGGGGGACCAGCGGAGAAGTCGTACTGCGAGAGCACAAAAAAGACGAATATGTTCATCTTTTGAAGACTGATTATTATTATTTTATTTTTTGAATGCACTCTCCTTTATGTAACTGCAACATTGTGGTCCGGGGATCAACGCCCGAAACTGCCTTCATTTTTTACTGTGGTAGAACGAAAAAGCGGTGCACTCAGCACGGTGAGGAAGCGTTGAGGGACTGCGCTGACTGCCGGCCGATGGGTGAGCTGACCACACGCCACTCCAGCGCTGCCGGAAGATGATAGTTAATGCAGGGCACGAAGCAGCGCTCTCTGAGCGAATCGAGGGCTTTGGGAGACTACGGCGCCGTCGAATTCGCGTTCCATGTTTAGAGCACGCAGTGTTGCATTACTTTCACACGAAACCAGTAGCCACGAGTTTCTGCTTACTCGAGGGAATGTTAGGAAAAAAGGGCACAGTGAAAGGTATGTCTGTAAGGTTTAAATGATAAGAAAATTATGAATCATATAGCTGGGCCTGTGATACTGAGACAGTGTCATCTATTTATAAATATGTTTGCTCCTTTTTTGTTGACGTGAGCATGGGAGAAACAGCACGCACTACATTTGGTGACATATGTCTCTCGATCGATTGTCGGGAGGGCCTTTTGTTTAATGGCCGATTCTTGAGGCAGGTAGAGAGAGAGAGGGGGGGGGGGGGGAGAGAGAGCTACGTCGAAATCTCGGTGGACAAGACAAAAATAATGCCCGTTACAGGACTCGTGTACTATCAGTCTTGCGGGGAAACTTAACGGAAAGAACAATACTCTGGCGTTCATGTACGAGGTGCGTGCGTAAAAAGTCAGTTCCGTTCACAGCATGAGAGGAGCCAGCGCCGGAGACACTCTAAAGACGACAAGTGAATGAAACAAAACACAATCTCCATCCGAACAGGCCTTAAAGGCCAAACGGTACTAGACGACCGCCATGTCATCCTCAGATTTGGCGTCACCGGACGCGGATAGAGGAGGGGCATGTGGTCAGCACACCGCTCTCTCTGCAGTTGTCAGTTTTCGTGACCGGAGCCGCTACTTCTCATTCAAGTACCTCCTGAACTACCCTCATAAGAACTGAGAACATCCCTGCTTGCCAGCAACGCTCAGCAGACACGGTCGGATAGGGACCGATGACCTCAGCAGTTTGGTCCCGTAGGAACTTACCACCACCACCAACAACAACAACAACAACATCAACAACAACACGGTCACCCATCGAAGTGCTAGCCAAGCTCGATACCGCTTAACTTCAGTGACTTGACAGGAACCGGTGTAAACTCTCTGACAGCCGTCTTTTCCTGTTCCGTGAACGCTACGAGGCGCTGGTGGACATCCAGAAAGCGATTCTTCGGTGCCTTGGGCCAGGTGGTAAGGACTTCCACTGGAAGGGAATTTTCAAGACTTTCAGAACAGCGGGACTGATGTTTGCTTACATGTTTCATCAGGAAGGTGAATTTGTTGCTTGTGGATCTAGCTTTCTTCAGTTTTCAGAAAGGCTGAGATAGTAACCAATGTCAGCAACATTGTCCGGTTTCAGACTCGAGAACAAGATCGAACGTAGAGTACTATCTACATTTCACAATCATTAAATTACTTTTGGCATGTTTTCAGGGCTGGTTATTTTTCTAATTCACTGCAATATTCACTAGTAAAATCTGTATATAGTACTCATTTGTTGCCAGTTTTTTTTTCATTGAGATCCCAAAGCTAATTTAATAAAAGACCAGTGATTTCGGTAATCATAATTAAACTGTCATTTTATTTAGAGAAGTAGTCAATGCACCTGACACAGATCACATTTCTTCTGAACGATAAATCGCTTTGTTCTGTGCGTCATAAAATGTTTCTTAAAATTTAAATTAGTAGAAATAACTGTACTCAATTTATTCCAATGTACATAATAGTATAAAAAATTACCTTTCAAAGTGATGGAACATGAGATTAATCATATTGTAACAGGGGTATCGTAAAATGAGCTGCTGAAAACTATATTTCCTGCCACTGTTTCAGCAATTGATGATGCCCAACAGGGTGGAATGCAAGGAGGATATAACTGAGTTCTGGTGTTAACTGTTCTGCTATCATTAATCATGGCAGTATGAAGTCGACGTCTGAACTCTGTTACACAGAAATCACAAAAAAATCATTGTTCACTTGTAACCATGATGGCTGATAACATTAAATTCTAAAGTTACTAGACAGATCAGAGCACCTCTTGGAGAGCTCTTGGTTGTAAGATATTATACATAAATTATCGTAAACGGCAGAACGTCGTCACTTCCAATGAACCCATTAAGAGCGAGATGTTTACGACATTCGGCGCCCCACATATTGTCTACCAATCAACCACAATATTTGCTGCTAATGGCAACAGGAGGTTGGGACAGGAAGTATCCAATGGTGAGCACAGCATGACGCTACGAAGCGTAGTTGAACTGCTTAGTCGACGAGTAAATCACGACAGTACTACAGTGCTAGTGGCGTTGACTATAAGCAGAGCAATGGCAACGATAAACATAGCAAATTTTGCATTATATCTAGAACAACATTTGCTAAAGTTGACATTTCGTCAGAAAGGAACCCAAGGAATTTCGCAGAGTGAAAAGAAGAGGCCGATGAAATGTTAGGGTTTCTGCAAAATGAGTCAGTGGAATGTGTGCTGTCGTATTATACCCTCGACTATGCGGACAATGTACATGACGAGTACAATGACGACGATACGTGATTAACAAGCGAAAGTGACATTAAAACAGATCTCGAGCAATGTAGTTAATCATCCCTGTTGGACAGGGAATCTCAAATCTCGTCTCCAGTGAAACGCAGCAAGGGACAATCGTTGTCCAAGGAGCGGGTATTATACTTAATTACGTACGTGTAAAACTATCCGCTGCTTAGCAAAAACAAAAAAAACGAAAACAAAAAAGAACAGATTTCGAATAAGTCCGCAGCAATATAACAGTGTAGTACATAATAAAAACTACGGATATTCAAGGGACTTCGGGGCTCACTGGTTACAAACAGTAGTGTTCGCGTGTTTCAAGGAAGCTCGATACGATTTACAGGATGTGCGCGGCAGTGACCTACTACTTATGCACATGAAAGTCCACGCGACAGAGATTTCAGTGATTTCAAGGGAAACAGTGGATGGTTGCGTGACTTCAAACAGTGCTACAGAACTGGAAGACACGAAATAACGAAATTTCAAACAAAAAGTCAACTTGGCGAACTGCTGAATCGGCCCGAAAATTTGTAGATTATATAAACAAAATTATCCCACTGTTCATTCAGGAATTCGTTTTCATCTCCTACCATTCGGGATTTGCGGAGGAAATTCATTTGATAGGAACACCGGAAATTAGAGGTACCAAGAAAGTAATAAAACATCAACTAACATTAACGCCTTAACACATCAGTATACAATTATTCCGACTATCTTGGTGATAAATTGGCTAGAAAGTTATTTACTGTGCTGCGAGAAGCTGGAGGTGCTCTGTCCCCAACGATTCTTTCTCGTGTGCGTGATCTTGCAAGGGCAGTACGGAATATTTGCGCCACAGTAAGCAAGAGTGGGAAAATAGGCGTAAGATAAGTACAATTATGGTATGAGCACTGCTTTTTGCCAATAGCTGGTCAAGATAACTTGCTTTTGCTTCATTCCTGGTCTGCGTATAAAAACCACACTCCTTCAGAGCTCCCTGAAAACTGTCAAATTGCAATTCGTACCTCCGGGAAACATTGGAAAGATTCAGCCTCTGGATGTTTTTTTTTTCCCTGCCTATAAAACATATTGTCGCACTATCTGCAGCTAAGCCTTAAAGGATAGCCAGTTATACGATAAGCTCCACGATAAACTGTTTCGTGTTCAGTTGCATGTCATCACATTCCATCGGCTCTCATCACCCCGTGACAGCAGTATGATCCTATTTTTGAAGAGTGGATATCTAGCTGAACGTACTGCACGGTTGGAGTTTTTGATGGTGCGAAGCTTTGTGATCACTGAGGCGCGTAATTTTTTTATTTGGTGCGCATGGTGCAAGTTAATGGTTTGTTTTGAACAGTTCCTGAATCTCGACGATGTCCATTTTGTGACTATAACACATGCGTCCCATAGTAGGTTGATCTTTGCACCTTGCGGACACTCATTTTCTCTCGCCCTGCCGGCCGAAGTGGCCGAGCGGTTCTAGGCGCTACAGTCTGGAACCGCGCGACTGCTACGGTCGCAGGTTCGAATCCTGCCTCGGGTATGGATGTGTGTGATGTCCTTAGGTTAGTTAGGTTTAAGTAGCTCTAAGTTCTAGGGGACTGATGACCACAGAAGTTAAGTCCCATAGTGCTCAGAGCCAACGCCAAATCTCTCGCCCTCCTGATGCACATGAGGAGTCGTTAGCAGCTATAATTTCTCTTTTCATAATTCTTAACATAAAACTTTCAAATGAGCCTTAGTAAGGTTTGAACTTGCGACCTCGCACTGAAGGGGGGGGGGGGGGTCCCTTGTTAGTGACGTCACAACCAGCAAATTCTTCTTTCCACATTAATTCAAACGAGCCGTGTGAGATTATATTATTAAATTCATGTAGAAAGAATTGTCATTAAAACAGCCACAAACACGTTCAAAATGATCAGCGAATATTCACATTCCTTTAAACAGTTCGTTTCCTGTTCCTCCCATGGCAATGGGCTGTGGGAGGATGGGGCTATATTTATGCTTGGAAGAACTTATTATATTTTAACATAGTCTATGATATTACTTTAGTTTTCCGAATGATTTAAATATTTCGATTTCCGGGTATTGAAAAGAAGTTCTGTGTTACTGTACAATGGAACGCTAGCTGGAAATACGTTGGTATTAGGTGCAACTACTGTATCTAAAATCCTTCATGTAAGTGGGCGGCGTCAATAATTATAACAGTATTTTCATTTGGCAACGTGATTTCAAGAAGCCAAGATATCGAAGAAGGAGGTTCCTTATATACTGACTGTGTCGGGTAAGATGCAGAGGCGGTTGGAGGAGGGGACCAAACAGCGAGGTCATCGGTCACATCGGATTGCGGAAGGTTGGGGAAGGAAGTCGGCCGTGCCCTTTAAAAGGAACTACCCCGGCATTTGCCTGAAACGATTTATGGAAATGACGGAAAACGTAAATCAAGATGGCCGGATCGGGGTTTGAACCGCCGTCCTCCCGAATGCGAGTCCACTGTGCTAACCACTGCACCACCTCTGTCGGTAATGCGGAGACGCTGGCTTGAAAGAGACACGAGGAGTACGAGGAAGGGCCTCCCTTGCCTGATGGACCGCTGCTCGAACTACGTGGCGGAGGGGGAGACCGCAAGTGTCCGGCACACCCAGGCTACCGCAAATGTCCGCGGTCGCAACAGTCCGGCATTCGTCGCGGCGTATTGCAGCTGTGTAATACAGTGTAATGTCCCAGCCAGCCTTATGGTTGTTGACGGCATTGCCTGCTGGTCGCACGAAGGGTGGGTCCACGTAAATATCTGCGAGGGCGACGCCGCAGGAGTGGTGCCGTCTGCACGGAGTTCGTCTCCATACTGTCTGGTGGGCGGTCAGCCTTGCCTTCGAGACGAGAGACAAGCATTAAAAAAATTAGTCGCGGTGAGGGGTAGAATAGGAGTCAGTATGACCTGTAAAAAGTGTATTACATAAAAACAAAGTGTACACGTAATGCAGCTTCAACGCCCGACACGACGAAGCTAGCCAAGTAAGGATTAATTCTGCCAATACTATTCTGCAACGAAATCGCCACGGATGAAAGTAATAAAATACATAAATCTCGTTGCCGACCCCCATTGGAAATGGACATACCATTGCCGTGACACTTTTTAACAGCGCTTTTTGTTAAATCTGTTAGGTGATACGGTAGGTAGTGATAGCCTTGGGAGAGCCAGCCCTGACAAAACTCTACCATCTGGTGAGCAAAATGTATGAGACAGGCGACATACCCTCAGACTTCAAGAAGAATATAATAATTCCAATCCCAAAGAAAGCAGGTGTTGACAGGTGTGAAAATTACCGAACTGTCAGTTTAATAAGTAACGGCTGCAAAATACCAACGCGAATTCATTACAGACGAATGGAAAAACTGGTAGAAGCCGACCTCGGGGAAGATCAGTTTGGATTCCGTAGAAATGTTGGAACACGTGAGGCATTACTGACCCTACGACTTATCTTAGAAGAAAGATTAAGGAAAGGCAAACCTACGTTTCTAGCATTTGTAGACTTAGAGAAAGCTTTTGACAATGTTGACTGGAATACTCTCTTTCAAATTCTAAAGGTGGCAGGGGTAAAGTACAGGACACGAAAGGCTATTTACAATTTGTACAGAAATCAGATGGCAGTTATGAGAGTAAAGGGGCATGAAAGGGAAGCAGTGGTTGGGATGAGAGTGAGACAGGGTTGTAGCCTATCCACGATGTTATTCAATCTGTATATTGAGCAAGCAGTAAAGGAAACAAAAGAAAAATTTGGAGTAGGAATTAAAATCCATGGAGAAGAAATAAAAACTTTGAGGTTCGCCGATGACATTGTAATTCTGTCAGAGACAGCAAAGGACTTGGAAGAGCAGTTGAACGGAATGGACAGTGTCTTGAAAGCAGGATACAAGATGAACATCAACAAAAGCAAAACGAGGATAATGGAATGTAGTCGAATTAAGTCGGGTGATGCTGAGGAAATTAGATTAGGAAATGAGACATTTAAAGTAGTAAAGGAGTTTTGCTATTTGGGGAGCAAAATAACTGATGATGGTCGAAGTAGAGAGGATATAAAATGTAGACTGGCAATGGCAAGGAAAGCGTTTCTGAAAAAGAGAAATTTGTTAACATAGAGTTTTGATTTAAGTGTCAGGAAGTAGTTTCTGAAATTATTTGTATGGAGTGTAGCCATGTATGGAAGTGAAACATGGACGATAAATAGTTTGTACAAGAAGAGAATAGAAGCTTTCGAAATGTGGTGCTACAGAAGAATGCTGAAGATTAGATGGGTAGATCACATAACTAATGAGGAGATATTGAATAGAATTGGAGAGAAGAGAAATTTGTGGCACATCTTAAGTAGAAGAAGGGATCGGTTGGTAGGAAATGTTCTGAGGCATCAAGGGATCACCAATTTAGTATTGGAGGGCAGCGTGGAGTGTAAAAATCGTAGAGGGAGACCAAGAGATGAATACAATAAGCAGATTCAGAAGGCTGTATGCTGCAGTACGTACTGGGAGATGAAGCAGCTTGCACAGGATAGAGTAGCATGGAGATCTGCATCAAACCAGTCTCAGGACTGAAGACCACAACAACAACAACAACATGGTAGGCAATCAGATAAATAGGGTTGTTTTATCAAATCACATTACTCTCCTGCTACAATAGACCTCCTTCAACTTGAAAAAAGTTCCAGAAACGGTATAAAGCGTATGAAATAAAGCGGACTTTTTTGCCATTTTGAACTAGATATATCGATGTCTTACTCTGCGTATATTCCTGTATGCCATCCTGTGACTTGTGTGCCATTAGGCTGAAGATAACACACAGTTTTGTTTTACTTAGTCATATTCTAAAATGTATGTCTGGAACGCAGACATAAGACCGAACATCTTTGGAGATAACTAAAACAATTTTTGTGGGCGTACGTTAACGTTTCGCTTAAACAGTCGTGTTTGTATTACACATTTATTGGACATAAAAGGCGTTCCCGTAAAAATCGTTGTGGTCTGAAACTATTATTTCTAAATGGTCCACGTTATATTTTCTTGACAAAAGTTTAGCAGTTTATAGAAACAGTAAAAGGTCACAAAGACTGTTGAAAAACCTTGTGCCTGTTATCCGATCGACAAATGGAGTTCTTGGACATTTATTTGTGTTTAATAATTTGTTATCTTCATATCTGCTGCTTACATGTAGAGTACGTGAGCTGCTCTTACCAACTACAGACTAACGGCAATGTGAATGTGGGTATGCGAGCAAGAAACAAAGCGACATTGATGCGTTCCAGAGACAACATTGGCGTTCTTTGTGATAAGAAGCCTCTCCACCTAAAATCGAAGTTACACTGCGCAATGGTGAGGCCAGATGCATTATATGGAACCGAGTGTGATGAACACTCACTCCATTTCTTGGAAATGCAGACACTGAGAAGATCATTAAGCATTTCCCTGCTCGACCACATCAACAACAGAACGATCCGACAAGTAGTCAGTCACCCAAATCAATGATGAGATGCAAGAATTGAGACTTCGTTGGTATGGGCACGTCATAGGGACACTGCCGACTTCTGTTATCAATTCAGTCACTCATCTGTCAAGGGCCGTAGACAACGTGGAAGACGTAAATTACGGTGGCTTGGCGTTATGAACACAGATCTAAGGTAAAGAAGCCTAAATCCACAGGAAGCATTATACCGTAAGAAATGGCGTGCGTTGGCCCGAAAGCAGAGCCGTCCCAACGGGAAAGCGTTGAGGAGAACTAGAGTATGTTATCAATTTCGGAGCTATATAATCCCATGGTCGATCGATGAACTACATGAAACGATCCCTGAGAGAATAAACATAAAGTAAAGGTCAGATGTACATAAGGTTGGAAATGGATTCCAAGGGAGGTACAACCACTTGGACGTGGAGGTGAAAGATCTTTGAGAAGATGGATTTCATTGATTGAAAGCATGTATGAGAATACACCAGGCAAGTTAGAATTTTCTGTCTGTACTAGTGTTTCAGCTCTACGTTTGAGAGAGCAGTGATCCGGAGCACAATCATATAAGTAACCACATTAGGGTAAAGTGCCCGATTTTCGGATGGTGATCTAATTCCGGATAGATGGATATTTTTCTCCCTGGACAGTGCTGCCGATGTGGAAACTAGCCGAAATTCTTGTGCTTCCGCTGTTTTAGTGACCTGCTAACTGCCGAGCGCATCAGTCGCTTTCCGTACTCGCACTTGATTTTTTTTTTTCGTAATATCTAACATTTCAATTTAACATTTTGTAGACACAGCGTAAGCTTCACAGCTGCTTAGTGAGTAGTTCGATATTTTATTTATTAGCGATATATCATATTTAATAAAACTTGAGTAGTTTTTTAATTTAGTAATTCATTACATGTTTCGGAAGTTCGGCCATGTTTGTCAAGTGGCAGAGGTGCCTAATCTCGGATGCTGCTAGGCTGCCTATTGGCGGCCATCTGACAAATGCGCCCCTTTATTGATTTCGCTTTCATTTTTTTTTTTTAAGGAGGTGGCTGAAGAAGAAAGTATAGTGTTAGGCAGAGGAAAATATGAGTAAGGCAATGGAAGCCATTAGAAATAAAAAAGGAATTCTTAAAGGTGTCCAAAGTGTTTAAAGTGCCAAAATCTGCACTTTTAGCTTACGTGTAAAAGCAGGAAACTTGGAAGAGAAACTGGACTCTAGGATAGGTAGAAAATGTGCTTTAGGAAGAGCGTTCAGCACAAGACAAGTTAAAATGCAAAAGGACAGTTTTAGAGGAACTATGAGAATCTTCAAAAGGGGGAAAACATCAAAACATCCACCCCAAAGGCCAGCCAGAAAACAACAAAGGTGGCGGAAACGAGAAGGCGACAAAGAAAATCGCCGTTTGAGTTGTCGTCTGCTGAGGATTCTGAAAGTACTGTTTCCCTTGTCTCGACAGATAATGAAGAGAGTACAGATGAGGGATGCATCTATTGTTCTGCACCACACCAAGAAGATAATTCTGGAGAAGATCGGATAATGTGTTTAGGATGTTTGCGTTGGGTACATGAACTGCATGCTGCGACTGAGAAACATGGCTCGAATACGGACAAATGTGAAAACTGCAAATATAGTCTCAGCGTAGTTATACGTGTATCATTATTGTACTCAAACTGGAATATCCCAACATTACTTTTTGTACTAAAACAATATTCTTTCACTCTAAAAATGAACAGGTTTCTTTAACATAAATTATGAAATGTAACCCCCTAACTTCAGCCATAAAAGATTTATATATAACCAAAATGTATTTGGTTTTAACACGCCATTTTCGGGGGCTTTCAGCTTGTTTTTAACCAACCGTATACTTAGATTACCTTAGCTATTCCAAAACAGGGCAGCTTAACCCACCTTTCCTACTACCGAAAGCACGTCTTCCACCTAGGGAGGCAGCGTCGCTCGCAGGAAGTGCAGATATGCTTCGTCTCCGAGTCGTTGTCAAAGGATGATTGGTCTCACGATGTAGTTGCCAATAATTCTCGCCCAAACACTGAGGCTGAACCAGTGCTGATGATTCGCTGCGACCTTACCACGTACATGTAGGTGGGTGTTGTGAAGATTGACGACTTCACCTCCTCACAAAGGCAGCTTATTGTGTGAATAAGGTGAGTGAGAGAAATCCCAGCACCGCGATTGTCTATGCGACGAACAAACGACAAAACCGTTGCTGCGGAGGAATTCCGTAACTTAACAAGGCCTGCAGGCGTTGTAAGTCGTGGGGTCAAGTACGGAGAATGTTCCACGTGGTCGTCTGGCTTCCCCACGCTGCTGGACCACCTGGCTGATGCTGATACGTTAGGTCACTGTCGGAGATCTTTTATCTCCACATTAAAGTGGGTGTATTTACCTTGGAAATCATTTCCGGCCATATGTACGTAAGACCTGTTTTGCTTCTTGTTCTCTCAGGGATCGATTCCTGGGTTGGCTCCCGTTTAGGAAAATAATACTGTATTATTAGTGATTTTTTTCCTTGAAGCTTTCACGTTTAAGTGCACGGATAAATAAGATTTTTTATAATACAAGTAAAAATTAACGTAAGTCTCCTTCAATAGTTATGCCCTTGATTACCAAAAGATGCAAAGACCTCCTGAAAGAATAGGAACCGTCTGCTAGAAAGCTTACTAGCTTATTATTTGCTTCCAGTTTGGAGTGATAATGATTAATCTTACAATCATTAAGTATAGAATATTTCATTGGACCCAATAATGTTTAGCCATTAGTTCAAACTTGTGCCCATTAAGCATCATTTAATGGGAGAAGCTGTGGCATTATTATCTACATCTACATCTACATACATACTCCGCAATTCACCATACGGTGCGTGGCGGAGGGTACCTCGTACCACAACTAGCATCTTCTCTCCCTGTTCCACTCCCAAACAGAACGAGGGAAAAATGATTGCCTATATGCCTCTGTACGAGCCCTATCTCTCTTATCTTATTTTTGTGGTCTTTCCGCGAAATGTAAGTTGGCGGCAGTAAAATGGTACTGCAGTCAGCCTCAAATGATGGTTCTCTAAGTTTCCTCAGTAGCGATATACGAAAAGAACGCCTCCTTTCCTCCAGAGACTCCCACCCGAGTTCCTGAAGCATTTCCGTAACACTCGCGTAATGATCAAACCTACCAGTAACAAATCTAGCAGCCCGCCTCTGAATTGCTTCCATGTCCTCCCTCAATCCGACCTGATAGAGATCCCAAATGCCCGAGCAGTACTCAAGAATAGGTCGTATTAGTGTTTTATAAGCGGTCTCCTTTACAGATGAACGACGTTGTTGTTATTGTGGTCTTCAGTCCTGAGACTGGTTTGATGCAGCTCTCCATGCTACACATCTTCCCAAAATTCTACCAATGAACCGAAGACGACTATCCGCTTTCCCCACAACAGCCATTACATGTTCGTCCCACTTCATATCGCTCTGCTATGTTACGCCCAAATATTTAATCGACGTGACTGTGTCAAGCGCTACACTACTAATGGAGTATTCAAACATTACGGGATTCTTTTTCCTATTCATCTGCATTAATTTACATTTATGTATATTTACAGTTAGCTGCCATTCTGTACATTAATCACAAATCCTGTCCAAGTCATCTTGTATCCTCCTACAGTCACTCAACGACGACACCTTCCCGTACACCACAGCATCATCAGCAAACAGCCGCACATTGCTATCCAACCTACCCAAAAGATCATTTATGTAGATAGAAAACAACAGCGGACCTACCACACTTCCCTGGGGCACTCAAGGTGATACCCTCACCTCCGATGAACACTCACCATCGAGGACGTTACTTTCTCAATTTCCGATGCGAAGAATCATTTACCAAAAATCTTTGTTTAACTAGTTTTTTTCTCACTATTCAAGAAACGTAAAACCCATAAATTCATTTGAAAATGGAATCCAAGTTTTTGAAAAAGTAATGGTATAACTATGTTAAGCATAACATAAACCGTTTGGATGTTTCATTTTTGTTGTGAATAAGAAACAGTCTTCTTTTCCTAAACTGATTTAATATGTTAGATATGTTGTATGTCAGTAATATACGTCAGTTATTTGCCTATCTACTCGAGAACCAAGAATACAATATATCGTCTGTTTGCATAGCATCTGTAACTTGTTGCAATAAGCTTAAAGATGGAGAAATCAATAATAATTGATCTGTGTCTGTATACGTGGGCATCCTGAAAAGTAGTGCTTCCAATTTTTTTAATGTGAAGACTCTTAAAACTCTTTAAATAAGTCAAACGTTATTAACATTATACATCTTCGTACTTCATTCTACATATTTGTAGCGTTTAACATGGCGGCGTGTAATATAACTGTGCCGGTGCGTGAGGAACAGCGTGTTGTAGTAGAGTTTCGAAACTGAAGAGTTCCTTCACACATGTAGCATGCACTCTCCTTTAGCGAGATAATTCCAGCCCACACACGAGCGCTGCGACATCTGCAACAATTCGACGCCTTGGATTCACTGACATTGATCATTCCCCATACAGTCCCGACTTGGCCCTATCCGATTTTCATCTGTTTCCAAAACTTAAAGAACACCTTCGAGGACTTTGCTTTTTGCTAGTCATGAAGCGGTTAAAGCATGGATCAGGTTGTGGCTCAGTCAACAGAGCCAAACATTGTACAGTGACAGTGTCAACAAACTGGTCTCATTGGGACAAATCTGTGAGTCACCAGAGTGACTATGTAGAGAAATAAATATGTAGACTTGAAGAATATTGTAGATAATGAAAACTGCACCAGTTGCTTGTGTTCTGACGCATACCACAACGCGTTTCGAGAATTTATTCTCATTTTCGAGTGTTTGCGCATTTGTTTATAGTAGTATATTTGGTGATGTTTGCATGTGGGATGTTCTGCCTCTCATGCAGTCTAACCGCAAAAAGATGCGAGAGAAGTAGAAAATCACACATGTAAACATCACCAAACATATTCATGTAAACAAATGCACTTGAAAATAAAGAATAAATTATCGAAACACCTTGTGATAAGCATTAAAACATTAGTAACTGTAGCAGTTTTCATTATTTGAATCATGAATGACGCAGTTGCAGAAGTTCCTGAAATATCTAATATGATGAACGAACTGAAGAATGAAACTTCCTGGCAGATTAAAACTGTGTGCCCGACCGAGACTCGAACTCGGGCACACAGTTTTAATCTGCCAGGAAGTTTCATATCAGCGCACACTCTGCTGCAGAGTGAAAATCTCATTCTGGGAACTGAAGAATAGTGACTTAGCGGATTAATAATGTTTGTTTTATTTGAAAAGGATTAAGAGTTGTTGCATAAAAAATTTGGAATCATTACTTTTCAGCACGACCTCAGACAGTCACAAAGTTGTCATGCGGTGTAGGACGGAGGGTACCATGATTATTTTAATACATTTATTTACCTAGGATTATAGCTACTTACGTTTTTAGCTTAAAATAGGTTATTATATTATAAATTATATAATAATATGTAAATTAATATTAAATATTATTATAATTGGATATAATAAATATAATTAATATTATTAAATATAAAATTTTATATTAATATAAATAATTATATTAATTATAATAATATAATTTAATAAATTATCTATAATTAGATTATTTAACTAATTAATATTTAAGTTAACTTAATATAAAGTTAATTTTATATTAGTACCATATTACATTAATTTACATAATTGTATAAGATATATTTATTATATTATTTAATCTTTCCAAATAAAGTAGGTTTTGTCGGAATTCCTCAACCCTTTAGTGATGCTATCAAGTCAATTTGTAAGGAGCAGCCAATTCCTATTATATCTAATTATTTACTTTATTACTTTTCTCTTGTTTTTAATTTAATAATTTCCTTGGCTGTTTGAGTGATTTTCCCTTACTTAACTTATATATGTTCTTTTTCTTATGGATTTTTGTTTTTTTATGCTGTACTAGATTAGGTGTTTATACTGGTATAATTGCTGGTTGGTCTTCTAATTCAAATTATTCTTTACTAGGTTCTCTTCGTTCTGTTGCTCAAACAATTTCATATGAAGTTAGTTTGGCTTTAATTTTATTATCTTTAATTATTTTAATTGGTAGTTTTAACATGTTTGATTTTATAAATTATCAGCTTTATTGTTGATTTATTATTATTTCTTTTCCTTTAGCTTTAGCTTGTTTTGCTTCTTGTTTAGCTGAGACTAACCGTACTCCTTTTGACTTTGCCGAAGGTGAATCTGAGTTAGTTTCAGGTTTTAATATTGAATATGGTGCAGGCGGTTTTACTTTAATTTTTTTAGCTGAGTATACTAGAATTGTTTTTATAAGAATATTATTGGCTTTAATTTTTTTAGGTGGTGACTTTTATTCTTTTATATTTTTTATTAAGCTTGCTGTTATGTCCTTTGGTTTTATTTGAGTTCGTGGCACATTACCACATTTTCGTTATGATAAGTTAATGTACTTAGCTTGAAAAAGTTTTTTGCCATTATCTTTAAATTTTTTATTTTCTTTGTTGGTTTAAAGATTTTATTTATTTCATTTATTTAGTGAAATTTTTTAAGAAAAGTTAATAGAAGAGTTAAACTTCTAGTTTTATGTTTTCAAAACATATGCTTTTCCTAAGCTAATTAACTTATTATTCCTTAATTAGTTTATCTCATGCGTTTGCAACATGTACATTAATTAAGAAGTATGTAAAGTAGATAATTGTTAAGATTTGTCCTGTTATAATGTAATGTTCTTCAACCTTATTAGTTATTTCCTTTCCTATTCCACTCGCAATGGAGCGAGGAAAAGACGACTGTCTATAGGCCTCCGTACGACCCCTAATTTCTCTTATCCTCGTGGCCCTTAATGCGAAATCGAAATTTACGTTGGCGGCAGTAGAATGGTCCTGCAGTCAGCCGCAAATGCCTCTTCTCTAAATTTTCTCAGTACTACTTATTTGCATGTCTTAAGGAACAGACCTTGGTGACAATCCACAGTTGTACGAAATAGTTCAAAATTTATTCGGCGATTGAGAATTCTTTGACATCGGCTATACTGGCTATAGCTGTGCTACCTGCTAGTGACAGACAATTTGGGCAGGACCCGGGACTCGAATCCGGATTTACCGTTTATGTAAGCGGTCGCCTTAACCTGTTCGGGTCTCTGCGAACGCTCCCCGGGCCAACCAAAACCACCATACGTCACACTGTCTACGTCATTACGCCACAGTCCACAACATTCATCACTTACTATTCACCAACAGTATTAACTAGATTCGCGCGCCAGCGAGAAAAGGACTAATAGGAATCGAGAACCTAAGGTGTGTTCTTTCGGACACGTGATGAGTATTAAGACTAGACGGGCATATGACAACAATAACAGCAACATTGGTCTCGAGTCGTCGTAGTTTCATTCTCCCTGACGTGGCTATCAAATTATGTTAGTGAGTATTAGCTGATGAATATATTGGATTATGGCGTGACCCAGGTTCAAAAATGGCTCTGAGCACTATGGGACTTAACTGCTGCGGGCATCAGTCCCCTAGAACTTAGAACTACTTAAACCTAACTAACCTAAGGACATCACACACATTCATGCCCGAGGCAGGATTCGAATCTGCGACCGCGGCACCAGCGCGGTTCCGGACTGAAGGGCCTAGAACCGCTCGGCCACAGTGGCCGGCTGGTGGAGATACCAAACACTCGAGTAACAGTCGGTAATTGGACGTACAAGTATTATGCAGGCGGCCTCCTTTATAGACGAAGTACGCTTTTCTAAAATTCCCCCAATAAACTGAAGCCGACCATTGGCCTTCCTTACTATCGCCCTTAAGTGATCATTCCATTCAGATCGCTTTACAACGTTACACCTGGATATCTAATCGACGCCTCTGTGTCAAGCAACACACTATCAATGCTGTACTCGAAAATTACGGCTTTGTTTTTCCTATTCAACTGCATTAATTTAAATTTTTCTACATTTCGAGCAATCTGCCGTTATTTACACCAAATAGAGGTTCTGAAATATGAATAAATCTCCTTCAACGTTTCTATAAGTGATAGTTATTGATTTTGCTGTACTTGGATATAGTATATGAAAGATGATAAAGACCTTACAGATTCAATATTTTCTTTTTTTCAGACGCACTTTGGCAGAAAGTTCAAACAGTCACAGTCCTTGGTTCGCCTTCTCAATGGGTATGTAATAAAAATAAAGACAAATAATCTCGTTTATTGTGACGCTTTTCCAAAAGTAAATCAAAAAACGCTATTCTTTTGTCATATGATTGTCATTGCGATGTCTCCCGACCCATCTATATTATTATTAATCATATGGCACACAAAAGAGTTTCTCAATCATAAGAGCCGCTACACATATTATTGTTAAACTATTTATTTTATGTAACGTGATGTGATTAGGGCCATCAGACCTTCTCTACCATAGGATTAGTGTTTAGACATATACATTAGTAACTTTTTTGCATCATGGTTACATAAGAAATAACACTTTTAATATAACAAATTGTATTAAACCTATCCGTGTGTGTGGTGACAATTGAGTAAATAATACTTACTGTGAACTAATAAAGTTAATACTGGCAGTACTTCTGTTGCTGTTACTGTTGCCCCATAATAATAATAATAATAATAATAATAATAATAATAATAATAATAATAGACCCCGTGGAGGCCCAGGAAAAGAATAGGACTCCGGTATGTTCTACCAGTCGTAAAAGGCGACGAAAAGATCAATACACTAATAGGGCTAACCCCCCCTTTTAGTGTGATTAGTTGGTTCAGGACAGAACTAATGAAGCCTCGGACAAGTGCTGTCATGGTCGGGGACGACGCTTGAACCCTATACCCGTCCACAATGGTAACGACACTGCTAGCCACATGGCAAATGATTTAAATCCAAATAGAGGTGTTTTGCAGGATATGCTTCCTGCAACCACTCTAGAAGGAAAACAAAGGCGAGGATGAGATGGTCAGATGAAGTTAACGGACACCTCATGTTCTGTTATTACCAAGCAACATACTTAGGAACCAACACAACTGGATACAGATCACAAGTATACACAACATTTATTACCAGATACCCGGAATTAAAATTTTTAACAGAACAACGACTAGCTGATCAGATCCGTGTAATAATCAAAAATAACAGGATACCCCAGTCAGAATTAGAAAACATTAAACAACAAGTACAACAAATACTGGAACAAAATAATGTGCAATCAGAAGAAGAAGAAAATACAGTAATGGACTCAAACATCCCAGAGCAAACAAACAAAGAACAACACGCATCAATTAAACAGAGGAAAACGAAATCTTAAGACAGCCACCAGAACAAGCACAAATAGAACATGAAGTGACACACGTTAGATATAGAAGAAAAATTTCAGTTGACATATATAGAATACAAAGACACAAATACAGACATTAGACCATTCTTGCATAGACCACCAAATAACCCACAAGTTGAAATAACAATAACAACTATCAACACAATCATACACAACAAAATAAATGAAAATACAACTATGGAAGAGTTACAACTACTGGTGTATGTAGGAGCCCTCACTACACTAAATATACACACTAGGCATAGATCATAACCAACAAACACACAGAAGAAGCCCACAAAACCAGCATGGCAACACAGGCTATTAATAAGAATAGAAAAACTGATAAAAGGCATTGGATAGCTAACACAATTTATAAGAAATGAAATACCAGAAAAAAAAGCGAAAAAGGTTAGGTAAAATATCACAGCAAGAAGCGATAGAGCAATTAGATGAAAAGAAGCAGAAATTACAAGCACTGGCCAAACAACTTAGAAGATACAAAAAAAGTGAAAATAGAAGGAAACAAAACCAAACATTCAACACAAACCAAAAGAAATTTTACCAGACAATAGATAACACACACATTAAAATAGACAATCCACCAAACATAACAGACATGGAACACTTCTGAAGCAACATATGGTCAAGCCCGGTACAGCATAACAGGCATGCACAGTGGATACAAGCAGAAACAGACGCATACAAGATGATACCACAAATGCCTGAAGTGATAATTTTGCAACATGAAGTCACCCGAGCAATTAATTCTACTCACAATTGGAAAACCCCTGGAAAAGATAAAATAGCAAATTTCTGGCTAAAGAAGTTCACCTCAACACATTCACATCTAACTAAATTATTTAACAGTTACATTGCAGACTCATACACATTCCCTGAAACACTTACACATGGAATAACTTATCCTGAACCTAAATATCAAGCAGACACAGCAAACCCAGCTAAATATCGCCCCATAACATGCCTACCAAAATATACAAAATATTAACTTCAGTCATTACACAGAAATTAATAACACATACAACACAGAACAAAATTATAAATGAAGAACAAAAAGGCTGTTGCAAAGGAGCATGAAGATGTAAAGAGCAACTGATAATAGATGCAGAGGTGACATATCAAGCTAAGACTAAACAAAGGTCGCTACACTACGCATACATTGATTACCAAAAAGCTTTTGATAGTGTACCCCACTCATGGTTACTACAAATATTGGAAATATACAAAGTAGATCCTAAATTGATACAGTTCCTAAACATAGTAATGAAAAATTGGAAAACCACACTTAATATCCAAACAAATTCAAATAATATCACATCACAGCCAATACAGATTAAGTGTGGAATATACCAAGGAGACTCATTAAGTCCTTTCTGGTTCTGCCTTGCTCTGAACCCACTATCCAACATGCTAAATAATACAAATTATGGATACAATATTACTGGAACATACCCACACAAAATCACACATTTGCTATACATGGATGATCTAAAACTACTGGCAGCAACAAATCAACAACTCAACCAATTACTGAAGATAACAGAAGTATTAAGCATGATATAAATATGGCTTTTGGAACAGACAAATGTAAGCAAAATAGCATAGTGAGGGGAAAACACACTAAACAAGAAGATTACATATTGGATAACCACAGCAACTGCATAGAAGCGATGGAAAAAACAGATGCCTATAAATATCTAGGATACAGACAAAAAATAGGAATAGATCATACAAATATTAAAGAAGAACTAAAAGAAAAATATAGACAAAGGCTAACAAAAGTACTGAAAACAGAATTGACAGCAAGAAACAAGACCAAAGCTATAAATACCTATGCCATACCAATACTGACCTACTCATTTGGAGTAGTGAAATGGAGTAACACAGACCTAGAAGCACTCAATACACTTACACAATCACAATGCCACAAATATAGAATACATCACATACATTCAGCAACAGAAAGATTCACATTAAGCAGAAAGGAAGGAGGAAGGGGATTTATCGACATAAAAAACCTACATTATGGACAGGTAGACAATTTAAGAAAATTCTTTATAGAACGAGCAGAAACTAGCAAAATACACAAGGCAATCACTCATATAAATACATCGGCTACACCACTGCAATTTCATAACCACTTCTACAACCCTTTAGATCACATAACATCAACAGATACGAAAAAAGTAAATTGGAAAAAGAAGACACTACATGGCAATCACCCGTATCATCTAACACAGCCACACATCGATCAAGACTCATCCAACACATGGCTAACAAAAGGCAATATATACAGTGAGACGGAAGGATTCATGATTGCAGTACAGGATCAAACAATAAACACCAGATATTACAGTAAGCATATTATTAAAGATCCCAATACCACAACAGATAAATGCAGACTTTGCAAACAACAAATAGAAACAGTAGATCACATCACAAGCGGGTGTACAATATGGCAAATACAGAATATCCCAGAAGACATGACAATTCAGCAAAAATAATACATCAACAGCTTGCCTTACAATATAAACTTATAAAACAACACGTTCCCACATACATGTATGCACCACAAAATGTACTGGAGAATGATGAATACAAATTATACTGGAACAGAACCATTATAACAGATAAAACAACACCACATAACAATCCTGACATCATACTCACCAATAAAAAGAAGAAATTAACACAACTAATCGAAATATCCATACCCAATACAACAAATATACAAAAGAAAACAGGAGAAAAAATTGAAAAATACATCCAACTGGCTGAGGAAGTCAAGGACATGTGGCATCAGGATAAAGTTGACATTATACCAATTATACTATCAACTACAGGAGTCATACCACACAATATCCACCAGTACATCAATGCAATACAGCTACATCCAAACGTATATATACAACTACAGAAATCCTTAATTATTGATACATGTTCAATCACCCGAAAGTTCCTAAATGCAATATAACATATACCGTACAGTTAAAAGGAAGTCACGCTTCATCAAGGTCCGCGTCACTTTCCATTTTTGACCAGACATAACGTCTGAGGAAAGAAAGAAATAATAATAATAATAATAATAATAATAATAATAATAATAATAATAATAATAATTTCGCAAGGATGGAAGCCTTTGAACTGAGTGCCACTTTGGCGACTTTCGTGTACCTAATCTATCCCAGTAGAGGAAAGGAGACCTACGATTTAAAGTGGAATCCCAACAGTGTTACTGGCGACTCCTCACATCGTTGAGAGGTGAAGACTAGATTCAGAACACACACAAAATTTCCGGGATTCGGTGGTGGTGGTTGTTGTGGTGGTGGTGGTGGTTGGTTTGTGGGGCGCTCAACTATGCGGTCATCAGCGCCCGTGCAAAGTCCAAATTTTTACACACTTCAATTTTATACACAGTCCGATCGATCCACCGTCACGGACGGATGATGATGATGATGATGATGATGATGATGATGATGATGATAACACAAAACACCGAGTCCCAGGGCAAAGAAAATCCCTAACCCGGCCGGTCCGGGATTTGATCCCACCACTTCTCGGTTTCCAGGCACGCTGTTTACATTTAGACCACCGGCTCGACGGTATGCAATAAGAACGATCTTACATGAAATGGAGAATTTGCTGTTGATGAAATAATAGTATTTAATTTTAGAGACCCATTTCGCCTTTTACATGAAAGGCAATGGGTTTTACTACACTTCTGTACAGTTCTGTTTTTATCTCTGTTATGAATAGATTTAAAACAGTTAACGTAGTAAGAGTTTCACGTAAATAAAGTATTTACACTTTTTCCTAGGCCTGACAATTTATGCGTTTCCTCACATGTGCTCATAGTTTCAAATACAGAATTCCACTTCAGTTACAAAAATTAACTCAAATTCATCTCAAAATTTTCGGTTTCCTTATTTTTCCACACTTCGTTTTGCGTGTATCATGTGATTCAGGTCTGTTAATCATTTGTTTTTCTTACAGAAAGTCTGTACCTTTCTTCTGCTACCATTCTTAAGGTGATTACCGTAAATGAGGGACGGATGCAAGCTCGTCTGGAACAATGCTTCCACAAAAGGTATTCCTGTAACAGGAGTTTTTGTAACTGAAGTTTTCTCTGAAACATTTTCAGAAATGGCATTCAAGAGAACTTTCTCAAAAAGTACCGTATTCACTTTTGAACAAAGATCCAGAAAAATATCCAGAGTACAGATGTAAAGTATGACACGTCAAATAAAAATGTAGAGCTCACATCAGTTCCTTAAACACAAAAAATAAACTGGAAACCTTAAAACGTCAACCACAAATTTCAAACAATATCTTTTTGGGCAGGGTACCCTCTGTACTCCGTGGGATGTAGGCTCTGGGTCATAGACTTGTATGACGCCGCTTTGCACAAAATATCTGTCTTCCCTCCTATTCCCTCACCGGTCGGTTTGCCGTCGACTCATGAAACCCAAGAGACAATTTCCAGAGCTTTCTTTTGACAAGCGCGGCGACCCCTCTGCTTATTAGGACAGTTTCTGCGCTTTCTGAGGTCAGACTGCTGGTCTGTCTCTGTGCTATACCTCTTCCAGAACACGGGCATTAAAATGAGTCGAAACCAAGAGAGAAGGAACTGTTCTTTCCTGGCACTGTTTTATTGTAATATATAAATTTCGGTGAAAGACTTAAAAATAATTTCATCATAGCTTTCTTCGTCCTCGTCACGGGTTTGCAGTGATAAGTTTTCTGTACCAATGCTATTAAATGAGCTGCCTGCAAACATCAGGCGAAACTGAGAATTCCAGCAGATTCAAAAAAAAAAAAAAAAAAAGAAAATTACCTTAGTGATTCATATGAAAAATTCCGTATATCCCCTTAGCAGCACAATCAGCAGCTTGCTTGTTACAACACACTGGTGTGTCAATCCATTACAACCACTACCCATTGCGAAATTGAGTGTCTCTGGTGACGTAGCGGGCACTTGCTGCCGTAGGAAAATACGAGCGGAGCAGAGGTGAATGGGAAACCATTATAGCAGTGATACAGACCGCATATTGGAAAATCAACTGACGTGAGCGACTTTGACAAAGGATCAAGTGTCGTGACCCGGCGCGTGGGAACTAGCATCTCAAACAGGCGAAGCCGTTCGTCTGTTCTCGTGCAACAGTCAAGAGTGTCTATGGAAACTGCCTGAACGATGGCGAAACCACGAGTTGGCAACAACGCGTTGGACACTGACGTCTCGTTACAGAAACTGGACATCGGATGATTACCCAACCGTTTCAATCCGGCCCGCGGAAGAAATTAGCAACATATCTCTTCTGAAGAGCTTCTATGATGTTTGGAAAGTAGGAGACAAGATACTGGCAGAAATGAAGCTGTGAGGACGGGTCGTGAGTCGTGCTTGGGTAGCTGAGATGGCAGAGCACTTGCCTACGAAAGGCAAAGGTCCCGAGTTCGAGTCTCGGTCCGGCACACAGTTTTAATCTGCCAGGAAGTTTCATATCAGGGAAGTTTCATATCAGGGAAGTTTCATATCAGGGAAGTTTCATATCAGGGAAGTTTCATATCAGGGAAGTTTCATATCAGGGAAGTTTCATATCAGGGAAGTTTCATATCAGGGAAGTTTCATATCAGGGAAGTTTCATATCAGGGAAGTTTCATATCAGGGAAGTTTCATATCAGGGAAGTTTCATATCAGGGAAGTTTCATATCAGCGCACACTCTGTTGCAGGGTGAAAATCTCATTCTGCTTTCTCCTAATTGTTTGTCTGTTGGGGTTACCTACATCAATGCCGTATTTTTTCTATTGTCTCTCGTATTAACATTTATGGACGTATTAAACTGTTGAAATCGAAGGTAATTTACAATGAATTAGCCGCAACCAGTTGCTTTTTATCCTGAGGTGATAGAAGTAATAGAATAGCGATATGCATGTGGCGGTAGTATCACTTGCACAAGTATAAGGGCAGTGCATTGCTGTAGCTGTCACTTGTAATCAGGTGATTCTTGTGAAAAGGTTTCCAACGTTTGGCCGCACGACGGGAATTAAGACTTAGGACGCGGATTAGTAGTCCTACATGGGATATGTAGTGAATTGGCAGGAGCCAATTCACGGAGTTTGGAGGAAGCCGAAAGGCACCCGTTTAAGCTCACGCAGACTGGCGTGAGGTCTGGAAAATGACAAGGAATTATAGTAGCCAAAAATAGTACATAACTTCTGGAATACTTAACTTTAATCCATAATTAGTGTACATCGCTCTTGACGGTAAATTAACAACAATCTCAATATAAACTGGTAATGGCGCCTTGCTAGGTCGTAGCAAATGACGTAGCTGAAGGCTATGCTAACTATCGTCTCGGCAAATGAGAGCGTAATTGTCAGTGTAGCATCGCTAGCAAAGTCGGCTGTACAACTGGGGCGAGTGCTAGGAAGTCTCTCTAGACCTGCCGTGTGGCGGCGCTCTGTCTGCAATCACTGACAGTGGCGACACGTGGGTTCGACGTATACTAATGGACCGCGGCCGATTTAAAGGCTACCACCTAACAAGTGTGGTGTCTGGCGGTGACACCACAGGATATTCCATTTTGGAAATCGTTAGGGAATTCAATATTCCGATATCCACAGTTCCAAGAGCGTGTCGAGAATACCACATTTGAGGTATTACCCATCACCACGGACAACGCAGTGGCCGACGACCTTCACTTAACAACCGAGAGCAGCAGCGTTTGCGTAGTCAGTGCTAACAGACAAGCAACCCTGCGTGAAACAACAGCCGAAATAAATGTGGGATACACGACGACGTACCCCTTAGGGCACTGCGGCGTAATTTGGCGTTACTGGGTTGTGGCAGCAGACGACCCATGCAAGTGCCTTTGCTTACAGTACATCGCCTGCAGCACCTCTCCTGGGCTTGTGACCACATCGGCTGGATCCTAGACGACTGGAAAATCCTTGTCTCGTCAGAGATTTCAGCTGATAAGAGCTTATGGTAGGGTTCGATTGTGGCGCAAGGCGCAAGAAGTCATGGACTCAAGTTGTCAACAAGGCGCTGTCCAAGCTGATGGTGGCTCCATAATGGCGCGGGCTGCTTTTACATGGAATGGACTTCCTCCTGTGGTTCAGTTGAACCGATCATTGACTGGAAATGGTTATGTTTTGCTACTTGGAGACCATTTTCAGACATTCATGGACTTCATGTTCCCAAACAATGACGGAATTTTTATGGATGACACTGCAGCATGTCACCAGACCACAATTGTTCGCCATTGGTTTGAAGAACATTATGGATAATTCGAACGAATGATCCGCCCAGCCAAATAGTCCTATGTGAATCCCGTCGAACTTTTATGGGACATTATCGAGAGGTCAGATCCAGCACAAAATCCTGCACCGCCAACACTTCGCAATTATAGTTGGTTTATAGAGGGAGCATGACTCAGTATTTCTGGAGGGGACTTCCGTCTACTTGTTGAGTCCATGCCACGTCGAACTCCTGCATTACGCTGGGTAAAATGAGGTCAGCCACGATATTAGGAGGTAATCCATGACTTTCGTTACCTCAGTCTATATGAGTTTATTTTTCCATGATATTTCAAGATGCCTGGCAACCCACCGTCAGATGTAAACATTTATATACATGTCGTGAGCATTAGTAAAACGAAAAAGTCGTTGCAGAATTTTGCAACGGAAGTTCACGACACGTAAACAGCTATAAACATCTGAAGATGGGGTGAACATAAAATGAAAGTACTCTCAAAAAGCCTCTTTTTGAGGCATAATTTGTTAGCGTGTCGTGTCAGCAAAAGCGTTCCATTTGTATTGCTGCGTTGCTCCATAAACATTTAAGTCAAGGACGTTAAAGTTCTCAATTCATGCGCCAGGAGCGCTACTGTCGCGTGACGTCAACGTGCAGCCCGCGACTTGCGTATAGGATCAGACCCGTTGGTTAACAAAGGTTGCACTTGCCTGGTGTAAAGTATGATAGACACCGATCTGTGATGGATCTGATAAAAGAGAGCAATGCAGGCGTAAACGCAAGCGTTTCGGTGCGCATTGTTGAATGTGAGGCCGCGCAGCAGGCGACCGCCGCATATTCTCATTCTGATCCAACTACATCGTCAACTCATATTGCAGTGGACAGAAAATCAGAGAGACAGGATAGCGGATTAAGGGGGACGTGTCGTCTGGTCGGATGAATCAGGTTTTTTTCTCAATCTGGTCGATGGTCGCGTTCGGATACACCGCCATCCAGGCGATTAGCTGTTCGAAACACGCTCCACGCCACGGGCTCAGTCCAATAGGGACAGTGGTGTGCTATGGGAAATATTCACTAATGCCTCCGTGGGACTTCTGATAGTAATCGAAAGTACAAAGACAGCTATGGATTATGTGAACATTATTCTGGACCACCAGCATCCTTTCACGCTTGAAGTCTAACTCGACAGCGTTTCAGCAGGATAACTGACCGTGTCACAAGACCGTAATCGTCTTACAGTGGTCAGGAACAAGACAGGGAACTCGTGTTTTTGTTTTGGCCACTATATTCGCCTGAGCTGAGCAAGACGGAACACATCTGGTACGCTAATGGTCACCAGCTCTGCGTACACACACCACCGACCTGTAATTCACAGGAACTGCGTGACTGTAGCGTAGTTATCTGGTGCGACATACCGTCGGAAATCTACGAAGTCTTTCAGAATCCCTGTTGTGCAGAGTACCTGCTGTATTGCATTCCGAATGTGGAGCAACGCGCTATGAGCAGGTGGTCATTAGTGTACATTCTCATTGTTACTTTTCCACTTCTTGATGGTTATTAGTACAATCTTGCAGAGAAGGAATTTATAAATAGTTGTAAAACTGTCTTACGGTACTGTAGATTGTTAAAAGTAAGCGTAGACTAATGTAGTTTTCCTGGCAGCTTTGGTCTGTTAAGATCGCACCTGTATTACATACATTTCTGTGTGTTGCATACCTTCAGGCGTTCCCTTGTAACGATCGCTTTCTTTATGAGGGCGATAACAATTGCTTTATCTACGTGTGCGATCAATGTCTTACTAGATTCCCCTAAACCAGGAAGCAGTGAACCGTCTAGAAACTGAGTTAGGATAAATATAAGGAGCCCGGTAACCTAAGGGTCATTTTTGTTTTACTTACAAGGGAACCTCCCCATCGCACCCCCCTCAGATTTAGTTATAAGTTGGCACAGTGGATAGGCCTTGATAAACTGAACACAGATCAATTGAGAAAACAGGAAGAAGTTGTGTGGAACCGTGACAAAATAAGCAAAATATACAAACTGAGTAGTCCATGGACCACATAAGCAACATCAAGGACAAAGTGAGCTCAGAAGCGCCGTGGTCCCGTGGTAGCGTGAGCAGCTGCAGAACGAGAGGTCCTTGGTTCAAGTCTTCCCTCGAGTGAAAATTTTACTTTCTTTATTTTTGCATAGTTATTATCTGTCCGTTCGTTCATTGACGTCTCTGTTCACTGTAATAAGTTTAGTGTCTGTGTTTTGCGACCGCATCGCAAAACCGTGCGATTAGTAGACGAAAGGACGTGCCTCTCCAATGGGAACCGAAAACATTTGATCGCAAGGTCATAGGTGAACCGATTCCTCCACAGGAAAACACATCTGATACATTCTATACGACACTAGTTACGGCATGTGCGTCACGTGACAGGAATATGTTGTCGACCCACCTAACTTGTACACTTGGCGAATGGGTAAAAAGATTCTTCTACCTTGCCCGATTTAGGTTTCCTTGTGGCTGTGATAATCACTCCCAAAAAAGTTATGAAAACATAAGAGTTTCGTCACATAAACTGAAAATAAAAAATTAAACTTTTTCACTCGACGGAAGATTTGAACCAAGGACCTTTCGTTCGGCAGCTGGTAACGTTACCATGAGACCACGGCGCTATTGCGTTACCAGTCTCCTTGATGTTGCACATCTTCCCATAAACTACTCAGTTTGTATATTTTGTTTATTTTTTCACAGTTCCACACAACTTCTTCATGTTTTCTCAATTGATCTGTGTTCAGTTTTTCAAGGCCTATCCACTGTGCCAACTTATAACTAAATCTGAGGGGGGTGCGATGGGGAGGTTCCCTTGTTAGTTGTCCTCCTGTCTGTTACTTAAGTGTAAACGGTACTTGTAGGAAAATTGAAACTTTCACTGTTTAATTAAGGTTTTATTCGAAAACTGTTGATTTGTAATGTCAAACAGAGGGATACTGTAGTAAAAATGAAGAAAAAATACAGATTTATCATACAGTGCTGCAAAACGCAATTTTCTCAACAGAAAGATGAGACGCAAAAAAAAGATATCGCTTCAATACTTCATCGAGCACAGAAAAAAATTTTCTATTATTCATAAACAACTTCCGCATTTGTCAGTAATAACAAGAAATTCTTGCCTTTGATAATGAGAAAGAACTTCCTATTGAGTAAAAAATAACAATTAATTATACGTATTTTTATGTTGGTGCACGTAAACTGTACTTGCATCGAAAGTAACTGCTTTCGTTATATAAAATCGAAGAAGTTACGCGATCAACTAATTCTTCTTATTCATAAAATGCATTTTATATTCTGTAAGGACATAAAATACACAATGGGCTAATAGTAAATTGTGTGTGGTTCTACTTACGTGCAAAGCAACCAAGTAGACAAAAAAAACGTCGATTCGCGCTTGTTGTCTTGAACATTCATTTATGTTTCTTTCCATACCAATGCTGCTAATACTACCAATAATCCTACCATTGACTAAGTCATTTATGTTGTGCACTAAAATTACCGAACTTTTTTTAGTGCGCAGCTCTAAACACACAGATACGAGTAAAATGAACTTTATATCACAGGTTAGATACATATCAGTATACAAATGATTGCGATTTCCGTGTATATCTGATCCATGGCTTTGAGAAATGTTTAGTTTTCTTAATTTACATAAAAGCAGAAACTGTCATTTTTAACCAGTGCCACAAGAACTCGTACCTTTTTAAACTAGTCTAATGTTCAGAAATTATTTACCCTTAGTACCCGCTCCTGTGAATTTTGATGCCATCTCCTTCCTTATGCATCTAATTCGAGTATCAAGAAACACAGGGGGCTGTGTGGCCCCTGCAGTGTGACTCAACCGATAAAAACAGCCTTATAGACTAATTAAAACTTCTTTTAAGAACTGAGAAAATTGCTGATCTAGCATTATTCCGAACCTAAACTGTTATGAAGTCGGGATGAGTCACAGTGAGCACCGCGGGAATTAAATATGAAAATCATAACTGAACGGAGTAATATCGACGTATTGCAACTTCCACTACAAATCGTCAGTTACAATTAATTTGTTTACCTGCGTATCAGGCTCAGAATCGTCGTTAGCGAGCAGATAAGTTTGGTGATGGTGGTACATACCTGTATCAAATACAATGAAACATACTTTAGCATAATGTTGAATAACATAAATCTGACTTCGTAAAATAAATGTAGTTTGCAAAGATTCGACTTTCCTGTTGCGTGCAAATCTGCACGTAATGGCAGTTGGTTGTTGTGCAAATCGACACGTCACCAAACTGATCTTCTTACAAGTTCAGTTAAACTGAAATAGAAAATTTTTTTTTTAGTGTCAAAATGTGACAACGATGATATACATATAAAACATGGACATAAGCAGTAATTACTATTATGTTTAGTATTATTATTATTATTATTAGCGAATGTCCCCATGGGAAAACGATAAGCAGGTGATTAACATTTCTTAATGTTCTTCTTATTTTCCCAGTATTTCTTCATTGCCTCCCCAAAGGCCTTCTTCCTTTCTTCGGTCCACTTTGGTCGGAAAGGTTTAGATTCCGTCTCTGGAGTAAACTTCCACTTGTCGATTTTTCTTCTGAATGTATCCCGGTCTGATGTGTTTGTTATGTCAATTTTTGCCTTTTTCAAATCCTTCTTAACTTCAGTTACCCAGGGTATTGTTGCCTTAAGTGATGTCATATAGTCCAATAGACGTTTAGTTAACCTGTTTCCAGGTAATCTGTCTATATGTCCATAAAACTTCATCCGCCTCTTCCTGATATCTGCCTCGATGTTTGATATTTTTTCGGTTGTCTCGGTAGTCTGCAGCCTGTATCCATCTTGTGTGTATCGTGGTCCTAGGATTTTTCTAATAATTTTTCTCTCTACTTTCTTAATTTCGTGTAAATCTAATTTTCTATTCAGGGAGAGTGTTTCACTTGCATATGTGACTGTTGGTTTGATGACTGTGTTGTAGTGTCTGATTTTAGTGCCTTTTGATAGACATTTCTTGTTATATATATTTTGAATAAGTCCGAATGCTTTCTTGATTTTCTGTAATCGGTTTTTTTGTGCTATTTTCTCAAGTCCTGTTGGTTCAATAACTTCACCGAGATACTTAAAGTGCTTGACTCTAGTTATTTCACCATACTTTGTTTTTAGTTTCGAAATATCTAATTTTGAGCAGATGAATTCTGTCTTCTCAAAGGAGATTTGCAGGCCAACCTTCTCAGCACATTCTTTAAGTGTCTCAATTTGTTTTACTGCTGTTTCTTCACTGTCAGTTATAATTGCCAAGTCATCTGCAAACGCTAAATAAGGGATGTTCAATTTTCCTTTACCTCTTCCTAGTTCAATTGGCTTCCAAAAGCTTTGTTTCCTTAGTGTTACTTCCCACTCTTTCATAACTTTGTCCAAAACTATATTGAATAATAGTGGTGAGATCCCATCTCCTTGTCTTACTCCTGTTTTAATTGAGAATGGTTCCGAAATTTCCCCTCTGAATTTAATTTTTGATTTGGTTTCTGTTAGTGTTTGTTCAATTAGTTTTCGGGTTTTAGTGTCTAGGCCTCGTTCTTCGAGAATGTGACATAGAGACTGTCTATGGAATCGTATGCCTTTTTGAAATCAACGAATGTGCAGATTATTGGTTTTGACCTGATTGCTTTAATCTTTAAAATAGTTTTAAGGTTGAATATCTGTTCCGGGCATGATCTATTAGGACGAAAGCCTGCTTGGTAGTCTGAAATTGTATGTTCTAGTTGTTCTTGTGCCCTCTTTAGGAGACATGCAGATAGAATTTTGTAGGTAACTGGTAAAAGTGAAATGCCTCTGTAGTTGTTTACGTCTGATCTCTCTCCCTTTTTGTGCAATGGGTGAATTAGTGCACACTTCCACTCCTCTGGGATATTTTCTGTCTGCCAAATTTCTTGGATGATGCTAGTGATCTCTTTTAACGAATTTGGACCAAGGTTTTTCAGTAGTTCAGCTACAATTCCATCTTCTCCCGATGATTTATTATTTTTGAGTTTTCTAATGTGACTATAAATTTCTTCTTGAGATGGTGGTAGTGAAGTCTCATTCGTGTGTTCTGGTTGTAATCTGGGGAATCTTGTACTTGGTTGTGGGCAATTTAGGAGTTGTGAGAAATATTTAGCTAGTTCTTGGCAATTTTCTTTGTTAGTTAGTGCCAATTTTCCATTCTGTTTCCGGAAGCAGAGATTTTGTGGAGTGTATCCTTTGATTTGATTTGCGAATATTTTATAAAAATCTTGAGTGTTGTGGTTCTTAAAGTTTTCTTCAATTGTGTTTAGCTGTTCATTAAGGTATTTTCTTTTAGTTTGTCTAAGTATTTTAGCTGTTTGTTTTCTCACTTTGAAAAATGTTTGTTGTGTGGTTTCTGATTTATCACAATTGTAATTTAAAAAGGCTTGTTGTCTCTCTTCTAATGCGTTATCACAATTCGAATTCCACCATGGATGCTTGCATATTTTCTTTAACGGAATCAAATCTCTTGCTTTCTGTATAATTTTCGTTCGGAAATCTTTCCAGTTGTTTGTTGGTTGTTTATCCCATGCTTCTGTAATTTCTGATTCCTTGATATTTTTCAAGTCAAATTTGGGAATTAGTGGTGATTTCCTTTGGCGTTTCCTTTTTGGAGTGAATTTAATTTTAACTCTGGTAAGGTAGTGGTCAGAATCTATATTTGCCCCTCTGCGGACTTGAACGTCGTGTATTTCTTTCTGGAAGTCATAGGAGATCGCAACATGGTCTATTTGAAATTCACCAAGCTGAAGGTTTGGTGATCTCCATGTTTTTTGTTTCTTGGGGTCTTTTCGAAGTGATGTTGTCACGATTTTTAGGTTGTTTTGCTGACATAACTCGATGAGTCTCATGCCGTTCTTGTTTGTGAATTTGTGTGCAGGGTAATTACCGACTGTTTTTTTATATTTCCTCTCTTTGCCAATTTGCGCGTTGAAATCCCCTAGAAGAATTTTTACATCCTCCTCTGGAATTTTGGACATTTCAGTTTCGAGTTTTTCCCAAAATTTTTCTGTCTTCTCCGGTTCTTTTTTGTTGGCAATGTTGGTAGGTGCATGAACATTAATAAATGTATATATTTTGTTGGTGTGCTTGATTCGCATGGTCATTAGTCTGTTACTGATTTGATTCATGTCTATAACAGAGTCAAGGGTGTCCTTATTTACAATAAAAGCCATGCCAAATATTGCAGCTCCTTTGCCAATTTTCTTGTCTGTTTTACTTTTAAAGATACGGTAATTGTTGTAGTCTATTGTTTCTGAATCATTATTATTATTATTATTATTATTATTATTATTATTATTATTATTATTATTATTACCAAACCACTTATGTGCAATTAGAAGGATGATTAAATGATAAACAGATGAGAATATATAGAAAGCGAATCGTGCCTCTCTTATTTACAGAAAGAACGTCTTATTTCACATCAGCGATCGCTGTAGCAGTGTAATACCAGCTTCACAGGTCAAACTGATATCGAAATATTTACTAACAGCACTTTACTCATACCGTTTTTAATGCACGATTTGATATACTGTGTGTGTCTGTGGTTCTTCTATTGTCATGAATAATACTTCATTGCAGAGTAGGTGTGTTCACGTAACATTGAGATCACCACCCAACAGATTGCTCGACTGATAATAGGTTCTCAGATAAAAACATACTCAACGTGTGAAACGAGAGCATTTCATTCGCGACCTACTGTTCTGTTACTGGAAGAATGCCGGTGATGCTGGTTCAAAAAAGCGCCAGCACAACTTCCTCATTGACGAAAGTCGCTCTCATATATCTGTAATACACACATCAAAAAAAGTTTTGCATCACCTCGGTTCCGGGAGTTCCGGAACCTGTACAAAAAAATGGAATAGAGATCAACATAAACATCGCCCTTTTTACTGCTCAAGAAAACCACACATTTCATGTTGTAGCCTCATACAGCGAGACCTTCAGAGGTGGTGGTCCAGATTGCTGTACACACAGGTACCTCTAATACCCAGTAGCACGTCCTCTTGCATTGCTGTATGCCTGTATTCGTCTTTCTCATACTATCCACAAGTTCATCAAGGCACTGTTGGTCCAGATTATCCCACTCCTCAACGGCGATTCGGCGTAGATCCGTCAGAGTGGTTGGTGGGTCACGTCATCCATAAACAGCCCTTTCCAATCTATCCCAGGCATGTTCGATGGGGTTCATGTGTGGAGAACAAGCTGGCCACTTTAGTCGAGCGATATCGTTATCCTTAAGGATTCACAAGATGTCCACGATGTGGGTGCGAATTGTCGCCCATGAAAACGATTGCCTCGCCAATATGCTGCTGATATGGTTGCATTATCGGTCGGAGGATGGCAATCACGTATCTCACAGTCGTTGCGGCACCTTCCATGACCACCAGCGCCGTACGTCGGCCCCACATAATGCCACCCCAAAACAGCAATGAACCTCTACCTTGCTGCGCTTTCTGGACAGTGTGTCTAAGGCGTTCAGCCTGACCGGGTTGCCTCCAAACAAGTCTCCGACGATTGTCTGGTTGAAGGCAATGCGACACTCGTTGGTGAAGAGAACGTGATGTCAGTCCTGAGCGGTCCATTCGGCTTGTTGTTGTTGGGCCCATCTGGACCGCGTTGCATGGTGTCGTGGTTGCAACGATGGACCTCGCCATAGACGTCGTGAGCGAAGTTGCGCATCATTCAGCCTATTGCGCACAGTTGAGTCGTACACGACGTACTGTGGCTGCACGAAAAGCATTATTCAACATGTTGTCGTTGCTGTCAGTGTTCCTCCGAGCCATGATCCATAGGTAGCGATCATCCACTGCAGTAGTAGCCCTTGGGCGGCCTGAGCGAGGTATGTCATCGACAGTTCGGGTCTCTGTGTCTCCTCCAAGTCCGAACAACATCCCTTTGACTCAATACGAGTCCCCTGGACACTTCCCTTGTTGAGGGCCGTTCCTGGCACAAAGCACAATGCGGGCGCTATCGAACCGCGGTATTGACCGTCTAGGCATGGTTGAACTACAGCCAACACGAGCCGTGTAACTCCTTCCTGGTGGAATGACTGGAACTGATTGGCTGTCGAACCCCGTCCGTCTAATAGGTGCTGCTTATGCATGGTTGTTTACATCTTTGGGCGGGTTTAGTGAATCTATGAACAGTCAAAGGGACTGTGTCCAAAGTCAACGTCTATCTTCAGGAGTTCTGGGAAACAGGGTGATGCAAAACTTTCTTTCATGTGTGTATAATAAGACTGCCGAAAGTCGCTCTCATCTATTTGTAATAGAATTCCAGGACATGTTCAGAGCTCAAACATAATGGCGTACTCAGCCTTGTAGCCTTCTCCAAGACAGCCATAAAATGATGCTCAGGCAAATTCAATTCACACATCGCTTGAAGTAACCAGATGCAATCATTTGTAGGGTTCTGTGCCTCAGTCGGCAAAAACGAAACCCCATATAGGATGACTTTGACTGACTGACTGACTGACTGACTGTCTGTCTGTCTGTCTGTCTGTATGTCCAGACCCCCTTTTTTTCAGGTACAGGTGGACGTATGAAGATCAAATTTGATCCAAATTTCTTTAGCAATGTAAAATATTTGAGTTTCTAAGTCGATGCAGTCAAAAGATACCACAATTTGTGACGTGTTTTGATACTCGAAAACTCACTGTTCAAAACCTGTAGGGTACTTCCCGTTGACCCATAATCATGAAATTTTACAAGAAGAAAGGTTTGACAGTACAAGTGAAGGCAAAATGAAATTGTTAATCTGTTATTATATCACAAATTCACAAAAAATTCTCGAAAGTCTAGGAATTCCCGGGACTAGTACCTTGTTAGTATCGAACTTCATAACATGTATAGATCGTAGAGATTCTCGATTCCTGGGATGGAAGAACTATCTGTATGCATAAGTAAGATTGCACGAAGCCCTCAGAGCGCGAGGCCTGTTCGCACTTACCAATTTTGCTTGATGACAGAGCAGTTTATCAGTACAGCAACACCTCTTAAGGAAGGAAATACTCTCATATGGATAAGTCTGCAATTTATTGATGGTATGTCAAGAGGCATTTATTATGTGCGGACGGTCCTCCAAACAAGAGTAATTTAGAAAATCCGGTACATAAAACTGATTAAATATCATACATTCGCAGATGGCACAGTTGTATGTGAGGAACAGTTACGAAAAGTAATTATCCTGTATGATCTCTACAGGAAATCACCTGTTTCAGAGCTCGCAACAAATCTTGAAATCTAAAGAAAGATCGCAATATAAAGGTAGTAAACTTAGATTTCGAGTACAAGATTATCTAAGCACTTCTGGAATCAGTCACGTCCTATGAATACCTGGGAATACAACGGTTTGTGAAGTGGAAATGTCTATCATGTTCACTTACGGATAAATGAAATCGCGTCTAAGATTTATTGATAGGATACTAGTATACTGCACATTTTGTACGAAACAGTGTGTCAGCCTGAGAATAGGCACAGAGTCTTACACCACCTGAACACTTTTCCTTAACTTAATAACCTCAGTACGCACCTACTGCATGTTTTAGTGCAGCAGTTGCTTAAATGCCTCTGAATGTGTGGGATCCATGTGAGGTTGGACTTGGAGACATGGAACATGTACTTGTATAACAGACCTTTCGACACACGGAAGCGCTGAAAAATCTCAGATATAGCAGAAAATCTAGAAACATCTAAAATATAGCAAGAAACAGCTTACAAATTCTGAGACGTTATTTTGATGGAAGAAATCTCTGTCTTGTGATCTCACGCGTGTCGTGAAAAGAAAACTACTCGCTGTTCTCACAGATTACTGCTTCCCGCTTTATGACCCGTCGTCTTGTGGTTAAGACCGATCATAAATAACACTGTACAAGGTGTTCCTCGGGGGGAATGGCCAGTATTCAGGAATGATCATTCGAAGCAAAAAAGTCTAGTAAAAATGGCCTTTAAAATATATACTATATACGTTCAGAGCTATGAACACTTCTTTAGTAAAAGGGGTGTGTTTCAAATTAGAGAAGATGAACAAGTGCCCACAGCTCTTAAGGTATGCGTTTTTACAGCCCATTTTACTAGACTTTTTTGCTTGGAATGTTTGTTCCTGACAGATCCCTGAAGACCGACAATGCCTCCTCAGACACCCTGTCAAACACAAGGAATGGAGAACTTGGCAATTCGTAATAACGAAATAAATTATTTTCTAGTGTGTTTTCGAGTGCCTATAGAAACATTAAAATTTCGTGTGTATTTAGTTGCAAATGTATTAAAAAAGTCACTACATAACTTGAAATAAACGAACGCTCTTACCAGCTACACTAATAGTGGAGAAAAAAATATGCTACGAAAGGTGGGAAGACACGAAACTCGTCCTCGGCCCCGACAAGTGTCAGCCTGAGAGTAGGCATATTTCTGTACCTACGGTGGATTCCCCTTAAGTTAGTGGCCCCAGTTTGCAACTGATAGTGTGACCATAAGGAAATGTCTCGGTGAAGACTGCCACAGCAAACTCGTTGCTAAATTCTCGTATTTTGGTATTAGTATTTTATGTGCGTGTTCTCAGAGGCATATACGAAACTACTGTTCTCGCTCGACAGCCTTTAGTGGCACAGGAAAAACCCTAAACAGTATAGTGACAAGTAGAATACGGCAAGCTGGTTTACGTCAACAGGGGAATTCTAAGAAGAGTTATCGACAAAAAGGTATTTGTCAAAACATGATTGTAACTCAGATCTCTGCTATTCGTATACAAAACGTGTAACGAATGAGCATCCGAGCCAGCTGAAAGGCTCGATTCTGTCAGTTTTTCTCTCCTGGACTTGACATAAGGTATGCTCTGGACCATACTGTCTGGGCGAAAAGATACGGCTGTGATGAGCTTGGCCAAGGCTGACGTCGTTTTCAATTTGACGTATGCATTCAAGACTGCTTTATACAGGTTGTTACAAAAAGGTACGGCCAAACTTTCAGGAAACATTCCTCACACACAAATAAAGAAAAGATGTTATGTGGACATGTGTCCGGAAACGCTAAATTCCCATGTTAGAGCTCATTTTAATTTCGTCCACCTACGCTCAATAGAGCACGTTATCATGATTTCATACGGGATACTCTACCTGTGCTGCTGTGCCTTTACAAGTACGACACAACATGTGGTTCATGCACGATGGAGCTCCTGCACATTTCAGTCGAAGTGTTCGTACGCTTCTCAACAACAGATTCGGTGACCGATGGATTGGTAGAGGCGGACCAATTCCGTGGCCTCCACGCTCTCCTTACCTCAACCCTCTTGGCTTTCATTTAAGGGGGCATTTGAAAGCTCTTGTCTACGCAACCCCGGTACCAAATGTAGAGACTCTTCGTGCTCGTATTGTGGACGGCTGTGATACAATACGCCATTCTCCAGGGCTGCATCAGCGCATCAGGGATTCGATGCGACGGAGGGTGGATGCATGTATTCTCGCTAACGGAGGACATTTTGAACATTCCCTGTAACAAAGTGTTTGAAGTCACGCTGGTACGTTCTGTTGCTGTGTTTTCCATCCCATGGTTAATGTGATTTGAAGAGAAGTAATAAAATGAGCTCTAACATGGAAAGTAAGCGTTTCTGGATACATGTCCACATAACATATTTTCTTTCTTTGTGTGTGAGGAATGTTTCCTGAAAGTTTGGCCGCACCTTTTTTGTAACACCCTGTATATCCAATATATGATGAAAACTCCGAAGTGCATGTTTTTAACAGCAAGCAATAAGGAAAATCGTGGCCTGGTCAAATGAGTCACGATTTCAGGTGGTATGAGTTGATGGTAGGTTTAGAGTGTAGTGCGAACCCCAAGAAGCCACGGACCCAAGCTACCAATAAGGCACGGTGCAAACAGATGGTGGCTCCATATCGACGTGGTCTGTGTTTACATCGAAAGCACTTGGTGCTCTGGTCGAACAGAATTGATAATTGACAGGAAATGGTTGTCTGGCTGCTTGGAGATCGTTTGCAGCCATTCATTGATTTCATTTCTCCAAACCACGATAGAATTTATGTGGATGACCTTGCGTCAAGCCACCGAGTCATAATAATTGTCGGCGATTTGTTTGGAGAACGTTCTGGACATTTCGAGCAAATGATTTTTGCCATACAGATCGCCTACATAAATCACATCGAACATTTATAAGACATAATCGAGAGGTCAGTTTGCGCACAAAATCCTGCGCCGGCAGCACTTCGCAGTTATGGACAGCTATGGGGCAGCATTGCTCAGTATTGCTGCAGGGACTTCCAACGAGTTGGTGAGTCAATGCTGCGTCGACACTCTGCACTGGTCCGGCCAAAAGGAGGTCCGGAACGATATTAGGGGGTATCTCTTGACTTTTGCCACATCAGTGTAGTTACTTTAGCTGCAGAAGACAAACCGTGCATATTTGTTGAGATAAGCATGAGCTCTGCTGTGGAATGCGAATTGGCCTTTAGTAGTGCCAATTTCTCAAACTGGCGAAACTTCAGAGGAACAGCTGTCTGTCTTCGACCGAAGAACCAAAGAAGCACGCAGACAGACAACCGGTTGGAAAGTGGCTAAGAAGGGCTCAGCGATATCGCGCGATTAACGGTTAAACGGAAACAAAGATAGACCGTAATCATTTACAGGAGAGAACATAACTGTAACGTTTAGTAATTTACGAAGTGTGGGGGACATTGATGCAGTTACATTTTATACCTGGAATTTTACTGGTGTCATATGACCAATAGATCTATATCCATTCTCCGCCAGTTACTGTCAAGTGCGTAGCAAAAGATACTTCCTATTATACAATGTCTTATGGTTTCTTTCCGTTTCACTTGCGTATGGAGAGCGGGATAACGGGTACTTAAATTCCTCTATGCATGCTATAATTGAAAACCGGTTTTGCAAAACTAAAAATTTACAGAATTGTCGATTTCGAGAAATAGGACTACACAAATTCATATATTTTGAAATGAGATTAATCGATTGCGCTTGTTAAAATTTTAAAAAACTTAATGTATACTGAATCAAACACACGTAAAATATTGTAATTTTTTACAAAACTTAACGTCTACACGACATTCGGTTTTGCATCCACTTTAAAGCAAAGTTTATCATGATATGCCGTGTTGTACACACCATCAATGTATGTTTTGATTGCCAGCAGAACAGCATCACCCAACGCCGTCTGTTGGGCAGATATTTTACCTAAGACAAATTTGGATATATAATAGTACAGTAATGGAGGTAAATGGAGAAAAGTAAAATACTTGACATTACACATTGCTCGAAACACACACGTCACATGGAGCCTATCAAAATGTAAAATGCTTTTTAATAAATTTGGAGAAGAGACATCATTAAGCTAAGATTCGGAGACTGTTATGAATTTTCTCAAACTCGTGCAGTTCAATAAGTAAAAGCACGGTCACCAGTCAACTACCTCGGAGAAACGGAGGATAAAGGAATTGCTAAGATTATAAAATAGTCAATGCTAGGAAAAATGAAGATGGAAAGAAAGTAGTAAAGTATTCTAATTTCTCTTTTAATGAAGCAATAATGTTTTAAAGAATGGTGTTACTGTATTTGTTCAGTTTTGCAAAAAAAAAAAAAACGTATCATTTCAATGTAGATTTCATTGCTATACTTATATAAAAATATTATTTGGATGTGACACATTTTTTGCTCGTTACTAGGAACAAAAAACAAATGTGTGTTTAAATTTCTGTTCCGAGGATTACTAAAGTTATTAAATAAAAAGTGTTTCCTGTAAATTTTATTTTTTTAGATGTTCAGTTTTGCAAAAACTGTCCTGAGTTATTTTCTCGCTGTCCCTCCAGGAGAATAGTTAGTAGTTGGCTGTAGTATATTCCTAGATTTTACACTTAATACCGTTTCTTAAAAGAGCGTGTCTTTTCATTTGGCTTGTATTTTCAAGCATCTGCTTCTTCAAGTTTCTCAACACTTCTGTGAGCCTCCCCCTTGGGGACAAACATGTTCTCCGTTAGTCATGCTCTGTATGGGTCCCACAGCTTTAGTAATTTTATAGAATGGGTTACATTAGCGTTTTATAAGAAATCACCTTCGTAGACTCACTGACTTTTCATAGTATCATTGCAATGAACCAAGGGCTGGCACCAGCGTTACCTACGACTGAGCGTATGTGATCATTGCATTTTGTATCGCCACGAATTGTTAGACGCAAACATTTGTGTGAATTGACTGATTGCAATTGTGTCTTGCTAGTATTGTTGTCATTGGAATACTACACTTCTGCGTTTTGTGAAGTTCACAGTTCTTCATTTCTGAACATTTAAAGTAAGTTGAAAGTTGTCAGTCTTTTCACCACTTTGAAATGTTTTCAAAATCTGATATTTCTGTAGCTTTTTTCAAATCGTACTCAGTGATACGTAATTGCAACATCTTTAAAAATTCTGTTAATATTGTCTTCCAGGTCATTTACATAAAATACGGACAGCGAGGCTTCACTGGATTGCTATAAGTTAAGTCTCCTTCTGTTGATGACTCTCCATCCAAGTTAAATATGCTGCAATCTCATCACCAAGAATTCCTCATGCCAGTCACAAACACCATTTGATGGCCCATATGATCAGACTATCTAAAAGTCTGGTAATGAGTCTAATGGAAGTCAAGAAATTCTACATCCCCCTGATTGCTTTGATCCGAGGTTATGAGGATACGTGAGAAAAGCGCTACTTGGATTTCCCATGACCGATATTTCCGGAATCCATACTGGTTGACATAGAGGTCGTATTTATGTTCGAGATATCACTATATACTTGTGCTCATAATATGTTCCAAGACTCTACAAGAGATCGATGAAAAATATGCTGGACGGTAGTTTTGTGCATCGTTTCTGCAACCCTCTTTGTAGACGGGTGCAACCTGTCCTTTCTTCCAACTACTGGACAAGTTTGTTGTTCTGGGAACTACGTTATATTGTGGTTAAATTGTATAGAATCTCACATTGTTCCGTTTTAGTGATTTCATGTCACTGACACGAATATCTGCATCATTCGTCCTGGCAGTTTTGCGAGAACTGAAGTGGATCAGTACTCCTGTATCTTCAATTGTTAAGGAACATCTGTAAAGGTGCATCTGGCTGTCCATACTTTAAGCTTTGTTTTACATACATGTGCTGTTACTTTAGAAATTGTATACTATCATTAGTGTTCCAAGTAAAATACTGGAAAGGTAGTTATCGAACATTTTTACATGTTACTCCTCTCCATCTCCACACTCACCCTAACTCCTAGAGTTAGTATGGTATCCTACACCCACGTTATGTTTATGCAAATGAGTCATGTATATACCAAATCTGGCTGAAATTTCTCCAGGTGTTCGTGGGTTACGCTTCTGTCTCCGTTTTTACCCAATCCTCAGACATATGGGTGCCTGAGGTGTCTTACTGTCACAGTAATGTTTTCAAGGTAGTAACTGATACGTGTGTAAAGTTTGGTAGAAATTGCTTAAGGCATTAAGGAAAAATACTGGTATCTTAGTCTGTACATCCCAGGGGAACTGTCACCAATGAACCTGAGATCCCCGAAAATAAATATTCTATACAAATATCGGCCATTATCTGATGTTTTTACTGGTCACCCTGGTGGTACCAGTCACAAATTTTAGTGTTAAATCTGAAGGTGTCTCGATTCAACCAAAACAGCCAATAGCAACTAATAAAAACGTGATCTAGACTACAGAATGAGTTTTTCACTCTGCAGTGCCCGCATCTCGTGTTCGTGCGGTAGCCTTCGCGGTTCCCACGCCCGGGTTCCCGGGTTCGATTCCCGGCGGGGTCAGGGATTTTCTCTGCCTCGTGATGGCTGGGTGTTGTGTGCTGTCCTTAGGTTAGTTAGGTTTAAGTAGTTCTACGTTCTAGGGGACTGATGACCATAGGTGTTAAGTCCCATAGTGCTCAGAGCCATTTTCACTCTGCAGTAGAGTGTGCGCTGATACGGAACTTCAAGGCATATTAAAACTGTGTGCCGGACTGGGATTCGAACTCAGCACCTGTGTCTCTGGCGGACAAGTGATCTACCAACTGAGCTACCCAAGCACAAATCACGACCTGTCCTCACAGCTCTACTTCCGCCATAGGTCCCGAGATAGAATCTCGGTCCGGCACACAGTTTTAATGTGCCAGAAAGTTTCGTGATCTATACTGTTCAATTCATTAAAAACTTTGATATGAGTTTTTTATAAATTTAAAGGTCGACCGAGCTCCCCTTTTCCTATAGATCCCAAACTTCACACAACTTTTTTCCGCGCAATAGAATCGAACAGAGGGGGGAGGAATAGTACTAAGCAGAATTCAAACTTCAAAAAGAATAAGAACTACAATAATCAACAGTTCTTCGTGATAACAAAATTCCGCCGCTACGCTTTGTGCTCACAATATGTTTGCATATGACAGCTAAGAATATTACAGAGTTAAATGAAAAGTTTTTAATAGATACTGCTACAGGAAAATTAGAGAGACCTTTGGAGAAAAGACAACCACTTGTATGAATATCAAGAACTCAGATGGAAAACCAGTCCTAAGCAAAGAGCTAAAGCAGAAAGGTGGAAGGAATATATAGAAGGTCCATACAAGGGCGATGTACTCGAGGGCAATATTATGGAAATGGAAGAGGACTTAGATGAAGATGAAATGGGAGATATGATACTGCGTGACGAGTTTGACAGAGCACTGAAAGACCTGAGTCGAAACAAGGCCCGGGAGTAGACAACATTACATTAGAACTACTGATAGCCTTGGGAGAGCCAGCCCAGACAAAAATCTACCATCTGGTGAGGAAGATGTATGAGACAGGCGAGATACCCTCAGACTTCAAAAAGAATATATTAATTCCAATCCCAAAGAAAGCAGGTATTGACAGATGTGAAAATTACCGAAATATCAGTTTAATAAGTCACAGCTGCATAATACTAACGCGTATTCTTTACAGACGCACGGAAAAACTGTTAAAAGCCCACCTCGGGGAAGATTAGTTTCGATTCCGTAGAAATGTTGAAACACGTGAGGCAATGCTGACCCTACGACGTATCTTAGAAGAAAGATTAAGGAAAGGCAAACCTATGTTTCTAGCATTTGTAGACTTAGAGAAAGCTTTTGACAATGTTGACTGGAATAATCTCTTCCAAATTCTGAAGGTGGGAGGGGTAAAAAACAGGACACGAAAGGCTATTTACAATTTGTACAGAAGGCAGATGGCAGTTATACGAGTCGAGGGGCATGAAAGGGACGCAGTGGTAGGGAAGGGAGGGAGACATGGTTGTAGCCTATCCCCGATGTTATTAAATCTGTATATTGAGAAAGCAGTAAAGGAAACAAAAGAAAAATTTGGAGTAGGAATTAAAACCCATGGAGAAGAAATAAAAACTTTGAGGTTTTCCGGTGACACTGTAATGCATTTGAACGGAATGGACAGTATCTTGAAAGGAGGGTAAGATGAACCTCAACAAAAGAAAACGAGGATAATGGAATGTAGTCGAATTAAATCAGGTGATGTTTTGAGGGAATTAGATTAGACAATGAAACACTTAGAGTAGTAGATGAGTTTTGCTATTTGGGGAGCAAAATAACTGATGTTACTCGAAGTAGGGAGGATATAAAATGTAGACTTGCAATGGCAAGGTAAGTGTTTCTCAAGAAGAGAAATTTATTAACATCGAGTATAGATTTGTCAGGAAGTCTTTTCTGAAAGTATTTGTATGGAGTGTAATCAGGAAGGGAGGTGAAACATGGACGATAAATAGTTTATACAAGAAGAGAATAGGAGTTTTCGAAATGTGATGCTATATTAGAACGCTGAAGATTAGACGGATAGATCACGTAACTAATGAGGAGGTTCTGAATAGAATTGGGAAGGAGTCTATGGCACAACTTGGCTAGAAGAAGGGATCGGTTGGTAGGACATGTTCTGAGGCATCAAGGGATCACCAATTTAATATTGGAGGACAGTGTGGTGGGTAAAAATCGTAAAGGGAGACAAAGAGATTAATACACTAAGCAGATTCAGAAGGATGTAGGTTGCAGTAGGTACTGGAGATGAAGCAGCTTGCACAGGATAGGGTAGCATGGAGAGCTGTATCAAACCAGTCTCTGGACTGAAGACCACAACAACACAGTGTTTTTGCTGTCCGTACCGAAATTTATTATCATTATTCGCGAATTCTCCGCAGAAATGGAAGACGTTAAGCAAATAACGCGATCAATTTTTCTTTAAGTTGTTCTTGCAATAGGCTTTCATTATTTTCGAAAAGTCTTGCTTACGCTCATCCTACTACTTTAGTCTGTACTTTCTTCCCTTGGGTTGCTCTGGTATAACTTCCCATTTGTCTGCTTTGTGTCTGAAGATGTCTCTTTCTAGACTGTCGGCTGGTCTTATGTTTGCATTATTTATGTCGTTTCGAATTTCATTTAGCCAAGGTGTAGAATTGTTAAGTGGGGTTACATAATCTATTGTTCTCTTCGTCAATCGATTTTCTAGCAGTCGGCTGAGATGCCCAAAGAATTTCATTCGCATTTTCCTAATATCAATTTCGATGTTTGAAAACTTTTCTGTTGTTTTAATTGATTGTAGCCTATTACCATCGTGGGAATGTCTTCCTCCTAGAATTTTCCTGATCTTTCTGTCTTCTTTTTTGATGTCTTCAAGTTGTTGTTTTCTGTTAAGGGTTAGTGATTCACTTGCGTATAGGATTGCTTGTTTTGTGACAGTATTGTAGTGTCCAATTTTTGCCCCGGCTGACACAGAATTTTTGTTGTAGAGATTTTGCGTTAACCCTAATCCCTTTCTAATTTTTTGGAGGGTTGCTGTGAGATTTTTTCAGTAACTGTCATTTCGATGAATTCTCCAAGGTATTTAAAGTATGGGACCTTGTTAATTTGACAATACTTCGTTTTCAAGCTTACAGTTTCTGCTTTTGAACAAAAGAACTCAATTTTCTCAAATAAAATTTGTAAACCTACTTTTTCAGCATATTCTGTGACTGTTTCCAGCTGTTTGACTGTAGTCTGCTCTTCCTCTGTTAGTGTCGCCAGTTCGTCCGTAAATACAATATGTGGTATTGTAATCTCCCCACACGAAATATTTTTAAATATTATTTTTGGTTAATGATTCTAATTTTTGTGTAACCTCACAAAAAAGCTTAATTAATTAATAATAATAATAATAATAATGATTCTATTTTTTGTGTAACCTCTGAACAGAATTGGTTCCCATTTAATGTACTCACAAAATTCTTTTCTCATTTAATATAAGCTCGAAACAGAAAAATTCTTAAACCTCGTAATAAAAAATAAATTCAGTAACTTGGTAAAATTTGGACGACAGCAGTGCTGCGTCATGGCCCTGTAAGATCATTCTGAATAAAAAGCAAAAATTCTCACCTCGATAAAGTCGGCAACTATCTGCTCTTACAATAGCTCTTTACCGGCACAGCTCTGTGCAATGCTGGCCTATACATTTGTTATTTATGAAAGGAAGCAAATGATTTTTCTTTTGCAACAATCGGAATGATCATGCATTTAAAAAAATATTAAATTCTTTAAATTGAAATGAATGCTTGTTAGAAATTAGACAAAGATTATTATTAGGACATTTTTAAAAGATTTACGTGTGAGTTTACATAATGTTACTAGATATGCGCGAGGCTGCTTTTTTTACCTTATACAATAATACTCAGGCTCTGGCATCGCTGCACCGCGACCAGTCCAGCCAACATGATACATCAGACTCGACGGACAAGCGCAGACAGGCGACTGCTCGCTAGCAACAACTTACTGCTACTGCTACACAGTTCGTACTGCAGTCAACACTGCTCTTTGGTCTCAGATTCCCTTATAGCTTACATATCGCGGGCAGCACATACCTCTTACATAACCCTCCACTGGGGGAGCAAAAATTTGGCAGTGATGGTGAGTCAATTGGACTTGCCATGAGCAACAAATTTTTCTAAAATCTACTTAATTAACTAAGCTGACAGTCACAGAGTATATACAAATATATAATTACAGAACAAAATGAAATAGAGTGCACATGCACTGAGTACAGAACATATCAAGAAATCACAAAATATATACGCAATTTTTCTTTATTAACTAAGTTTACAGTCACAGAGTATATACATATATGTAAGTGCATAACATGAAATGAAATATAGTGCACATGCACTGAGTACAGAACATATCAAGCAATGGCAAAATGTATACGCAATGAGTACAAAACATATTAACAAATGACATAAAGTGCATACACACTGTAGTATTTTTTTTGTTACCATTTTACTAGAACTAGGATAGGAAAGGGAAAGATTGCATCATGGTTGTAGCACATTAGGTTGCACGTAGCTGCACTGAAAGTCCATATCTTTCTACAGAAGCACAACACCAAGTGAGACAATCTGAAGTTCTCCTCCCTGAAGTATTAATCAGTGTAGCCAAGACACTGAAATGTTATCATTTTGGTAGTACATTAGGTACGCCAAACAGTGGAACCATAGTAACATCTCCATTGTTCAAGGTGGCGGACACGATGATGTGTCAACACCACACTCGTTCACCAATGTAGAATTAGTGCAGAAACCAAATATAGTGCTCCGTGATCATAAGGATAGACAGGACAAACGTATATTGCAGTAATTTCTGGTAATTAGGTCAGAAGGTGAAGGACATTAAGTCTCATGCTAGTCATAATTGAGAATTACACTAGTCTATCAACCAATTTGACTAATTGTTGGCACTCATCGCCTAGTTACTGAACACTTCTGTACTATGTATGAAGTATTACAGAATAATGTTCATAAATCATCTGATTTCAGTGAACATTGGCACTCATTGGCCAGTTACAAACCATTTTTATACATTATTTAAAAGTTATCATTCAAAGCAAGAGTTAATTAATGGCATACCATTTACATAATTCATCTAGTTATAGTAATCATTGGCACTCATTGGCCAGTTACAAACCATCAGAAGTCATCATTCAAAACAGGAGCTGATAAATGGAATAGTATTAACATAATTCACCTAGTTATAGTAATCATTGGCACTCATTGGCCAGTTACAAACCATCAGAAGTCATCATTCAAAACAGGAGCTAATGAGTGTAGCATCAAGCTACTGGTATTCATATATAATAGCATGTAGGTGACATAATACAAAATTAAAAATAAGAAACAGGGCATTCATTGGCCAGTTACTAAACATATAGCAAGTATTGAATAGTACAAAACATTTTTCATCATTCAAGTGACATACAACATATTTAAAATAATTATTGGCACTCATTGGCCAGTTACAAAGTATTCTTATATTTTTTATAAAACCTTATTCAGTATTATTCAGAAGTTATCATTCAAAATGAGAGTTAATTATTGGCATAGCATTTATAGAGTATAACAAAAATATTATTTACAGAAATTATTGGCATAGTATTTATGCATTATTACAAAGCATCATTCAGTATTACTTAGAACTCATCATTCAAGTGACATAGGACATATTGAAAATGTAACACACTGTCTATTACTCAAGGTCTGTGACTAGAAAACATCATTCAGTATTACTCAGAACTGATCATTCCAGTGACATAGGACATATTGAAAATGTAACATACTGTAACTATTATTCAAGGTCTGTGACTAGAAAACATCATTCAGTATTCCTCAGAATTCTCTTAAACTGGTAGCATTATTTGGGACTGGTAATTTTTTTTTTTTTTTTTGCTAGCAATGCATTGTGTTGGGATCGATAATTAATTGCTGGGGCATGAAAATATTAGCTTTTGACTTATTGCTGCAAATGAGGATAGGTAACGTCACTCGTCATGAGTCAGCTGTAGCAAGGTTATGAAACAAGTAGAGTATATGTGATCACATTCATGAATGACACACACACATGGGTAAAAAAAGAATGCAAGTACTAGAACAGGTTTAATGATTAACTGCTTATAGCATATTAATTTCGTGAATAGCTTCTCCTAGAAAAAATACAAAATGGATTATTAAGCTGAAAGAAGAAACGCATATTATGCTGAAAAGTAGTGAACTTCGAATTAACAGGTAATGAAATGTGTACTCAATATATATGTACTCTAGCTGTCCTTTCCAAAACCTTCAGTCATTATACCATGCGACATAAGACATACTGTCAAAACAAACTGCAACAAATACTTAAATAACTACATAGCATTTCTTAACCAACAGTAAATATATAAACTTCATCATTATTCTCATCTGCAAAGAAAAACTTAAGTGGTGCGTTTAGTGGCCATATAAAATTTATCACTATCATCACCTGTAAACAAAAACTTCATTATTCATATCACCATAACTTCATTATTATCATGACCTGCAAAGAAAAACTTCATTATTCATATTACCATATTCTTCATCACTGTTCATCATCATTCATTATCATCTGCAAAAAGACACTTCATTATTCATTATTCATATTACCATTTACTTCATACAACTATTCATAGTATAGAGTTCCTTATTTCTAGCATATTTCATCACTAAAACTAAGCTGTGTAGTTCTGTTTAACAGCCTGCATCAATCGCCTCGTATTCTGAAAGAAAAATAATTAGTTAAGACTGCTACCATACGATGTGTATGTTAATTCTGATCCATTTACTCGTCATGACGAGGTATTGCATCTTCTTTCGTTCATTCCGAAGGTGAAATTCCTATTTCATAGTAATCCACTGTGGTTTGTTTCATTTATTTCTTTTACACGTTATTGATTTCTGAAAATGATGAACAATGATTAATGTCTTGCATTTAAATCATATACCCATTAAATAAAAACTGGTTTCTAATGATATAATTAAGCATACAGCATAGCATGACGGAAAACGTAATATGTCAAAAACACAGACAGTGTGCAGGTGCAAAAATGTACACATAGTATCATAATGTAGTAGCAAAAAAATGTAAAATAGTCACGATGTTGAGATATCATAAGGCAAAAATGTCAAAGTCAACTGGTGTTTGTTATATCTTAAAGATTTCATAGTGCATACAAAGAAACAGGAAAACAATCATACATACATAAAAAATGGAAAATGTGCATGGTCTGATATATAACGACAAGAAATGACTTTCTTTGTGTTCAGCTTGTGTATTGTGTAGTTGATAGAGGCGAGAGTTGAAGACTTTAATGGAGAGAGAATTTGATAAAATTAATGTCACTAGATAGAATTGCATAATTGTTCATAAAATATGTAAGTTTATCTAGAAAAACGTGCACGGTCTTATGTGTAACGACAAGAAAAGAGACCTGCTAACCTTACCTTGCCGGGCACTTGCCAAGAAAAAAATATGATAATCATCAGTAACTGTTCATATAAATATAATAGTATAAGTGGTCATATAAAAATCAAGAAATGGCATTACAGTGTGATAAATCGTAAAGTATGTTCATTCAATAAAGGGTTTAATATTGGAGACATGGTGATTGCCTTTACTTTTTCTGGTTCTCAGAGTTCGACGTGTACTACATTGGGGTGAGGAATGCTGCGAATTCTATATGGACCTGCGTATAGAAGCTCAAATTTACTACATATACTCTTTCCTCTGTTAGATAAATAGTGTGTACGCACTAATATCTTCTGTCCAATGTCAAAGTCACGGCGTGTACAAACCTGTTTTTGCTGTCTTCTCCGGCGCTCTGCGGCACGTTTGATGTTGTTCAGCGCAATGTCAATTATTTCATGGTGTCGTAGTCGACGAGATGTAGGAAAGGATACTAATTCTTTAATTTTGTTAGGTGGTTCAACATTTTTCAGTATAACAGTCGGAGATAGCTTAGTAGATTCATTTGGTATGGAATTAATTACATCCTGGAATGAGAGTATTTGTGTGTCCCAATCAATATGTCTTTTATGGCAGTATATTATACACAGTTTACCAATTTCTTCCATTAATCGTTCACAAGGGTTCGAAGAAGCATGATACTTGGATATATAGATTGGAGAAATGTTTCTTGTTCGTAACATAAGTGTCCATACAGCAGATCGAAATTGTGGTCCATTGTCGGAAATTACTTTCAATACATGCCCTACATGAAAAAAAAAATGTTTCACCAATGCTTTCGAAACAGATTTAGCAGTAGCTTTGCGTAACGGAGTGAAGGTAACAAATTTTGAAGTGAGTTCAACAGCGACAAAGATGTAGCAAAAACCTCTATTAGTTCTGGGAATCGGACCAAAAATGTCTACAGCGGCCATGTGTCTCAATTTAACAGGTACAATGGGATGTAACGGAGGAATATGTGAAGTCGTGTCGGCCACTCCGGCCGGCAAGAAATTTTATAGAAGTTTTGCGAAAGTGCGATTTACTGAGATTAACTGTGAGTCCTTATGCACGAAAAGTTCGTAACAGTTGTTCAGGAATCAGATTGTGTTCAGACCAGTTAGCTTCTGCAATAAGAATGTCGTCTACATACGTTGTGATTCTGTCTTTAAGTTTTGTCGGAAGTATACTATTCAAACCGCGAATAAATGCCGCTGAAGAAATAGTTAAACCGAACGGTAATTTACAAAACTGATGTCACCAAAACAGAGAAAAGCTGTGTACTTTCTGCAGTTCGGATGGAGTTGAATTTGCCAAAATCCCGATTTCAAATCTAACGTGGAATAAATAGCAGTACCATGAAATTTCTGTAGAAGTTCTTCTAGTGTCTGTGGGCGATCTGTTTCATAATAATAATGTCATTAATCTGACGCGAATCAAGTACGAGACGAAGTCAACCATCCTTTTCCTTAACAATATGGAGCGGGTTTATGTACGGACTAACTGCCGGTTCAATAATTCCTTGGTCAAGCATAGCTTGCAATTCTTTCTTAACTTGTTCTCTGTGAATATACGGAATGGGATAATGTTTGGCTTTAAATGTGTCGTGCTGTTTAACTTGAAATTCATACATAAAACCGGACATAGTACCAGGGACGTTGTCAAAAACTGGAGCTTGCTGTAAAAGAATTTTGCGTAGTTGCGTGCGTTAGTCGTCTGTATTTGCACTGCTCTATTTAACTTTATCAGAAATCATTTGTATACCGTCATAGTCGGCTTCGTCTGGAGTATTATAGTTGTGTACGTACGTATCTGTGAACAATGTGGAATGACAGTCTGTGTTACGTGATGCGGAAATGACCTCTGTACGATTAATTGTTTGTTCTACAGATAAAGAGTGCTGAAATTCTAAAGCCAGTTGTACATTTTCATCCTTTAACATTAAATAGGAGTTTTGAAAGTCAATAATTGCGTCGTGCTGTACCAGAAAATTCGTACCTAAAATAACGTCTGTTGTCAATAAGGGAACAATCCAAAATTTGAGTGAAATGTATGACCTGCAATACAAAATGATAAATGTGTCTGTAATTTTACATCTACTCCTTTACCAGATACTGCTCCTTTTACTTTAGATTTGCCTAATGGTAACGTAGGGTAGGTATTCTCTTTGTTACATTCGTTGAAAGTTTCCTCATTTATAACTGACATAGGTGATCCAGAATCTATTACTGCTGAAAATTTGGATGATCCAATCTTTACTTCAATGACAGGGTGTGAAATGGTTTTTTGAATAACTGGTCTTTCCTGCAAAAGAGTGTCTCGGATGTCGTCAAAAGTAATAACATTTTCGCGAACAAATTACTGTGTGTCAAAAGTATTGCTTGCGTTGCAGGAAGATGCAACCAGTACTGTATCTAGTCAAATTCTTTCTGACGTGCTGTTATTTCCGGGATGATGCTGTGGCATTTCGACTATTTGCACTGTTCTGTTAGTTCGTCCTGACGTATTATGTTCGGGATGATATCTACTGTCTGGTTCATTCGTGATAATCAGTTGTTCCGGATGATTTTGTTGCTGGTAAGACCGACTGTTATTAAATGTACGCTGAAAATTGTGCTCATTACTTTTACGTCTGCCATGATAGTCATTTCTATATGGTGCATTGCAATATGAGTTGAAATGGTGTATTTTCTGTACGTACTGATTTCCTTGTTGCTGTGCGTTACTATTTGGTGTGGCCGACGCTATACGTGTAGGCGGCGAAACATTAAAGCTTGGTTGACCTTGCAGACTGCATTGTTGGTTAGGTATGCTAACCGGATGGTTTTGTTGATGTTGTTGGGAAAAACCTCTATTGTTACCAAAATGCTTTTGCTGTTGCTGATAATTTTACACATACTGATGATTAAATTTTTTGTCTGGTATTAAAGTTCTCGTGATTGTCATTTCGGGAGTGTCTAACGAAACTATCACTTTCATGTAAAACTTGTCGTATCTGGTTTTCTTTATGTTGTGTCTAGACAAGACAGCCTAGACACAATGAGAGGAAGCCGAAAGGCACGCGCTAAGTTAAAGCAGGATGGCGTGAGGTCTGAAACAGGGTACGTAATGAATGCTATAAAGAAAAGTACGTAGCTTCTGGAATACTTAACTTTAATCCATCCTTTTGGTACATCTGGAGATTGTGGCGATACAAGTGAGACTCTTTAGATACATGCAATGTTACTAATGGCGCCTTGCTAGGTCGTAGCCATTGACTTAGCTGAAGGCTATTTTAACTATCTGCTCTGCAAATAAGAGAGGCTTCGTCAGTGTGCATCGCTAGCTACGTCGTCCGTACAACTGGGGCGAGTGCTTGTCCGTATCTCGAGACCTGCCTTGTGGTGGCGCTCGGTCTGCGATCACACAGTGGCAACACGCGGGTCCGACATGTACTAATGGACCGCGGCCGATTTAAAGCTACCACCTAGCAAGTGTGGTGTCTGGCGGTGACACCACACTTTACACATTCCTAATTCTAGATAGATCGATAGTTGAAGAGCTGTTTTGATAGATATAAAGGATAGTAGAAGAGAAGGCAGCAGTGCAGAAAACTAAAGATGAAATAGCACTACTACAGCTCGGGGCCCTGTGCACGCTACGGCACATATTCATCAATGTGTAATGAATCCCCTGAGGTCAATTACGCGCTACAATTAAATTTTAGTTTCTGCGTTACAGGCAATGGCGGTGAAAATTCAAAAACAAATTGTTGTATCCAGGCCAATTCTAGTTTCTGCATTACAGGCAATGCTGATAAAAATACCAAAGCAAATTGTCGTATCCAGTCCAAAGCGTATACCTGTGCTCTATCATTTTTAAATACCTTAAATTTTCTCACGGATAAAAATTGCTTATAATCAACGTTATCGTCTCTGAATGTGTGAACAGGTTCAGGTTTGTGTAACAATCTGTTTGTCTCTTTCTGTTCGGATTCTAAGTCACGTAGTCTCTGTAAATTACCTAAGTTACACTGGCTGTGTGAGTGTGACAAATGTTCGGAATGTGGCGTATGCTGTGAGGTGTTAGTGATTGAAACATTTTTCATTTCTGTCACTTTAATACTTCCGTCAATTTGGCTGATCTGTTGTTCAAATTTATCGACTTCCGTATCCAGAGTGTGTGAAACAACTGTTGACATTAATTTAAACTCATTGCGTATCTGTGTTGCGTTTTCTGAACATTGTTCAGTGACTGCATTAATTTCATCTCTAAGTAATTTCGTTGTGGCTACACGTGTACTACTTAACTCTTGTACAACAGATCTAATTTCTTCATTACTGTTCCTAGCATAAGCCTTACTTTCCTCACATAATTGTTCCTTAGTGTCATAACGTTGCACGGAAACGGCTGTAATCTGTTCACTAAGTTGTTCGTTCTGTTCATTAAGGTTGTCCTGTTTTTCGTTCGACTGTTTGAAACTTTCATTAAATTGTTTGCACGATTCATTAAGTTGTTTAAAATTGTTGTCTTGTTTTTCATTAAATTGTCTGAAACTGTTGTTTAGTTTTTCATTCCATTGTTTGAGATTTTCACTAAGTTGTTTGTGCTGATTGTCTAGTTTTTCATTGATTTGTAGTAATAATGCCATAACTTGATCCATGCCAATATTACCTACTCTATTCTCTGTGCTGTTTGATGGCGTACCTGCAATTGTCACGTTTTGTGTAACCATTTAGTCATTCTGTGATTCTCGAAATGGTTTGCCAATCGGATGTGCACTGTGGGTCACTACCTCGGAATCAAATAAATCTGACGTGTTTTGCCTACATTGTTCATCTTCGTGAGAAAAATTTATCTGTTCACTATGCAAATTTTGCAAACCGGGTGTGTCAAACTGAGCAGCGTTCATTGTATCGGAACGTGCCACGTCATGAATTGTTACATTTACTCTGGACATAATTGCATTTTTTCCCTCATCATTAGCATTAAAATCATTACTAGTGATCGGTATGCACTGATTGTCTGTAAATGGAGGATTATCGCCATTACACTGAGTGTCGCAAGTATTATCGGTCAAATTAATAGTCGGCAATTTCACTCATTGCACATTGCGATGTACTGTTAACAGTTTTTCGCGGCATTTTTTCACAAACCAAAGTTAAGCACAAAAATGAAAGAAAGACAAAGCAAAATGAAACAATTACAACAAAGAGCAATAAATTGCCGATGATCTGTGAAAGAAAGTGTGAAAAATTAGTAAATGCGTTGCGCCAGATGCAAACTACATTTAAGTAAATAAGAGCAGATATATGACTACTTCTCAGAAATTCACAAAGGAAATCCGATCCTGGCCGGTTGTCGCCAAGTGTAACCTCCCCACACGAAATATTTTTAAATATTTTTTGGTTAATGATTCTAATTTTTTGTAACCTCACAAAAAAACTTAATAATAATAATAATAATAATAATAATAATAATAATAATAATAATAATGATTCTATTTTTTGTGTAACCTCTGAACAAAATTGGTTCCCATTTAATGTACTCACAAAATTCTTTTCTCATTTAATATAAGCTCGAAACAGAAAAATTCTTAAACCTCGTAATAAAAAATAAATTCAGTAACCTGGTAAAATTTGGACGACAGCAGTGCTGCGTCATGGCCCTGTAAGATCATTCTGAATAAAAAGCAAAAATTCTCACCTCGATAAAGTCGGCAACTATCTGCTCTTACAATAGCTCTTTACCGGCACAGCTCTGTGCAATGCTGGCCTATACATTTGTTATTTATGAAAGGAAGCAAATGATTTTTCTTTTGCAACAATCTGAATGATCATGCATTAAAAAAATATTAAATTCTTTAAATGGAAATGAATGCTTGTTAGAAATTAGACAAAGATTATTATTAGGACATTTTTAAAAGATTTACATGTGAGTTTACATAATGTTACTAGATATGCACGAGGCTGCTTTTTACCTTATACAATAATACTCAGGCTCTGGCATCGCTGCACCGCGACCGGTCCAGCCAACATGATACATCAGACTCGACTGACAAGCGCAGACAGGCGACTGCTCGCTAGCAACAACTTAACTGCTACTGCTACACAGTTCGTACTGCAGTCAACACTGCTCTTTGGTCTCAGATTCCCTTATAGCTTACATATCGCAGGCAGCACATACCTCTTAACAGTATGTAGAGGTTGATTTTGGCAACACCCAGTCGAATTAGCTTCCAAACCCCACATTTGAATTTTTTCTCCCATTCTTCCCTAACTTTGTGTAGAACTAAGTTGACCAGAATAGGAGAGTTTCCATCACCTTGACTCACACCTGTTTGAATGTCGAAGCGTTCTGAGATCTTACACATAATTTTACTTTAGATTTCGTGCCAATTAGGGTTCTGATATTGAGAAGGCTATCTACACTTACAGTGAAAATGTGCTTAATTCATTAGATAAAAAAATACGAGCAACTGGTATATTTTGTTGTCTGTCAAAGGCATCTGACTGTGTAAGTCACAATATCCTTTTAAGTAAATTAGAATATTATAGTGTAACAGGAAATCTGCAAAATGGTTCAAATGTTATATCTCTGGCAGGAAACAAAGGGTGTTATTAGGAAAGAGACATGTATCAAGCTATCGGGCATCATCCAACTGGGAACTATTTACAGGTAGGGTCCCACAAGGTTCCATTTTAGGGCCCTTACTTTTTCTTGTGTATATCAATGACCTTTCATCAGTAACATTACCAGATGAAAAGTTCGTTTTGTTTGCCGATGATACAAACATTGCAATACATAGCAAATCAAGTGTAGTCTTAGAAAGGTCAGCTAATAAAAAATTTGTGGACATTAATCACTGGTTCCTAGCCAATTCCTTGTCACAAAACTTTGAAAAAATACACTACATGCTGTTCAGTACTTGTAAGGGTCATCCCACGTGTATATACCTAACATATGATGACAAGCAGATAGAAGAAGTGGACACTGTTAAATTCTTGGGATTACAGCTTGATAATAAATTCAGATGGGAGGAGCACACCACAGAACTGCTGAAGTGTCTTCACAAATCTCTATTTGCAATGCGAATTGTCAGACATAGGGGATATAAAAATGAAAAAGCTGGCATAGTATGCTTCCTTTCATTCCGTAATGTCATATGGGATTATTTTTTGGGGTAATTCATCAAGCCAAGCTAAAGTTTTCCGGGCACAAAAACGTGCAGTAAGAGTTATATGTGGTGTGAACTCAAGAACATCCTGCAGAAGCTTGTTTAGGGAACTAGGGATACTAACTACTGCTTCCCAATATATTTATTCCTTAATGAAATTTGTCATTAAAAATATCACTTTTTCAAACCAACAGCTCAATTCATGGAATCAATACTAGAAATAAGAATAATCTTCACAAGGATTAAAAGTCACTTAGTTGTGTACAAAAAGGCGTGCATTATTCAGGAACACACATTTTCAATAACTTGCCAGCAGCTGTAAAAAGCTTAACAACCGGTGAAATTAAGTTTAAGACAAGCCTAAAGGATTTATTGGTGGCCAACTCCTCCTACTCCATTGATGAATTTCTCAGTAGAACCAACTGATTTGTGTGTTTATATATACTTCTGCACCATTTCAATGCAGTAATGTGTTCATTGTAAAAAAGTATTATAGTAGTTGTATTACACGTTTATTACCTTATAAATAAATTTAAAAAAAACTTTTTTTATTTTAAATTCAGTGGATTAGTATTTGTAAAATGATGCTTTCATATAGTGTTCATTAAAAAATGACGATCATTCCACTTGGGACCTGTGGAATGGTACATTAGCTTATTTGTTTGAGTTGTAAATATCTGTCATGTATTGTTGTTTTTCTAACATGTTCTACATCCTCACTAGGGATCAATTGGAAAGAAAGTAAATCTAATCTAGTGTTTTTTTTATGATTTCTCGTGTTTTGGAATTTAATTCCCTCTCTTCTAAGATTTGGAATAGTGAGGGCCCATCTATTGAATCGTATGCTTTTTTTTAAATCTACAAATGTGCATACTACAGGTTCTTGTCTGAGTGTTCGAATTTAGAATATGGTTTTGAGATTGAAAATTTGCTTCGGACGATCGGTTCGTCTGAATCCTGCTTGATATTCTGCAACTTTGGGTTCTAATTGCTGTTGTGTTCTATTCAAGAGACAAGCTGATAGAATTTTGTAGGTGACTGGTAATAGACTACCCTATAGTTGTTTACATCTGATTTATTACCTTTTTTACGCATCGGATGAATCAGAGCAATCTTCCAGTCATCTGGGATTTTTTCGGTTTGCCAGATGTTTTGAATTATTTGAGTAATTTCTTTGTGAATTTGGACCTAAATTCTTCAAGAGTACTGCTACAATTCCGTCCTCCCCTGATGCCTTATTTAAGTTTCTCGATATGCGCATACATTTCTTCTTATGTTGGTGGTGACAATTTTGTGGTGAGATTTCTGGCTGCACTTTCGGGAATCTCTCTTTGGGTTCTGGACATTTTAAAAGCTGTGGAAAATATGTGGCTAGTACTTGCCAATTTTCTTTGTCAGGGCCAGTTTAGTATCTTGTTTTCGAATGCAAAGGTTTTGTGATAGTAATCTTTGATCTGGGTGGCGAAGCTGTTATAGATATCGTGTGTATTGTAGTTTTTGAAGTTTTCGTCGACCGACTGCAGTTGCTCACCGACATATTTTGGTTTAATTTGTCTTAAAATCTTAGAAGTCTGTTGGCGCATTTCGTAAAATTTCTTATGTTTTCGTTCTGATTTCGTGCAATTGTAATTTTGAAATGCTTTTCTTCTGTCTTCTTTCTTCTAGTGCGTTCTTGCGTTGATACCACCAAGGGTGTTTTGGTTTTTTGTGAAGAGAGATCAGATCTTTTACTGTTCTGATGATTTGTTTGAAATTTCTCCCAATCTTATGCGTGTTGTTATTCCCATTTATCAGTGATTTTGAAGTCTTTTATTTTGTGTAGATAAAATTTTGGGATCAGCGGTGTTCTTCTTTTGAATTTCCTCTTGGGTGTGAATTTAATTTTCATTCTTGTTGAATGATGATCCGAATCAATATTTGCACCTCTGCGTACTTGCACATCGTGTATTTATTTTTGGTAGTCACATGATATTGCAACATGATCAATCTGAAATCCTCCCAAATGATGGATGGGTGATAGCCACATTTTTTTGTTTTTTGGGAGGTTTCCGAAGTGAGGTTGACATAATTTTTAGATTATTATTAATCGTATGGCTAGGGCCCCCCATCGGGCAGACCTTTCGCCGGGTGCCGGTCTTTCAATTTGACGCCACCTCGGTGACCTGCAGTCGATGACGATGATGATGATGATGATGACAGCACAACACCCAGTCCCTAGGCGGAGAAAATTCCCCGACCCAGCCGGGAATCGAACCCGGGCCCAGAGGATTGTCAATCCGTCACGCTGACACGCTGACCATTCAGCTACCGGGGGTGGACAATTTTTAGATTGTTTTGTTGGCATAATTAAATGAGTCGTGTGCCATTTCTATTAGTAAATTTGTATGCTGGATAGTTTCCTATTATTTATTTATTTATTTATTCATTTAGATTTTCCCCTATACAAAGCTTTTTCTCCTACCTATCAAATACGCGGAAATTATTACATCTTTTACGTAAAATATTCATTTATCTCCTCAGGATGTCCCTCCAGGTGCTTCGATCTTGTCTATCTTCTTTCTCTGCGCCAAGTCTTCTCATTTCTAAGTGTAAATTTTAGAGCCAGGTGGTCATAGGGCTTCCTCTTTTCTTCTTTCCCTCTGGTTCCCGTTCCAGAGTATTTTCGGAATTCTGGCTTCCTCCATTCTTCTTACATGCCCGTACCATTGTAACTTCCTTTTATCCATCACGTCATGTTTTTCTTTCTTTTCTTTCTAATCTATTTATTATTTTGTCGTTTCTTACTTTCTCTTTTCTAGAAATTCTTGCTGATCTTCTCCAAAAGTCCATTTCTACTGCTTGCAGTATTTTGGGTGTTTCAGATTTGAAGTCCAAGTCTCCACTCCATGCATAACTAAGCTCTCTAGTATCGATTTATATATGATTTTTTTTGGCTCTGCTCCGTAAGATTGAGTTGAGCATCCCAGTTACCTTCCTTCCACTGCTAATTCTTTTATTAATTTCTGCCTCTGATTTTGCCTGCAACTCTACAATAGATCCCAAATAACAGAAAGTGTTGACCTTTTTAATTTTCTTTCCCTGTAAGTATAAGTCATCTGGGTGGTTAGTGAAGTATTCTGTTTTCTGGTAATTAATCTTCAAACCCCAGTTTCTGTATTCGAGTGTTAATTGGTTACACACATAATTTTCATCTTCCCCGTCTGGTGCTATAACTACTTGATCATCAGCAAATAGTAGATGATGTAAATAAACTTTATCCTTGATTTCTAGCCTCACCCAATTGCATTTACGACACCATGTCCTAAGACTGATATCTATATAGGTTTTAGATAATGTTGGTGACATGAGGCAGCCTTGTAACAGACCGTTGCTTGTTCTAAACTTCTGTGAAAGTGTGCTACCAATTGTCAGTTCATATATATTATCTTTATACATTTCTTGTATTATTTTAAAGGACTCTTTGTTTGCCGAATGTAATTCTCTCCAAAGTAGTTTTCTCGGGACAGTATCGTATGCTTTTTCTAAATATATAAAAATTAATCCTCGGTTTTTTGATTATCCTCTGTTTCTCTAATATCTGTCGTAATGTGAAAATTTGGTCTACGCATGATCTACCACCTGTAAAGCCACTTTGTTCTTGCTGGGTTTTAAAATTTATTTTCAGCTTATTTTTAATTATTTCCCAAAAATTCTCCTTAATGTATTTATAACACAAATTTCTCAGTCGTTTGATCAGATATTAATCAGTAGTAAATAATGGTTCCTGCGTTTGAGGGAATCTGATGATTTTAATCAGAAAAATCGTAGGGCCAAGTTTGAAAAGAAGTTTCTGTATTAACTTCGCCAGGAGATCATGGGACACAGAACGGAACAGGTGAAAGTTTGAGGGACCATGGTGTCCTCAAGAAATCAAATTGAAAAGTAGCTGCAAGTCGCCGAAGTGGCGTCAAATCGAAAGACTTGCATCCGGCGAACGGTCTACCCGACGGGAGGCCCTAGCTACACGACATAAATTTTTTTATCGTACTGGAGCAGCACTTGAGGCATCTGTTCCACTTCAGTACTGAACCGAAGGCATCGTGATAATTAATGTTGGGAATAAATGTCGTCACTTTTTGTTATATTCCTAATTTCGCTTATAATAAAAGGGTTACCAAACTTTCGGCGTTTTCAAAAATTAACTGTGTAATATTCAAAACTTTTTAACTCTTTGCACAAAATAAAAATGTGGAAGTTGATCACATTCGTTAATTTTAATATTGATTTGGGTGAATCACGATGTATGAAAGTGGACAGAAAGTCTCTGTCAGACCACAGTTATCTTAATGAATATGGAAGATTATTCACCTCAGATTTATTCTGTGAAACAACAAAAACTTTTTCTTGCCGTGCATCCATCTGCGATACACAGATTTTGTAATATTTTGTCCATATTTCACGTATGACTGGACAGTTATGTAATGGTTAAGTATTTTGGTATTAACAATGTACCTCTATTCCTTTTGAAACGTCAATACTCTCAAGCCGTTTTGAAAAATGCTGTACTCGTATTGATGCGTATTCATTCGGTAGCCTGACTCAGAAAACGTACTTCCCCAGCGATGGATTGACACCTAATAAGCATAGACATTAGCACAGTGGACGTGGTTTTCGCCTTTTCCGCCTCAAAATTGTTTATCACCATCGTCTGCGTTCCGACCGCTGTGGCCGAGCGGTTCTAGGCGCTTCAGTCCGGAACCGTGCTGCTGCTGCGGTCGCAGGTTCGAATCCTGCCTCGGGCATGGATGTGTGTGATGTCCTTAGGTTAGTTAGGTTTAAGTAGTTCTAAGTCTAGGGGACTGATGACCTCAGATGTTCAGTCCCATAGTGCATGTAGCCATTTGAACCATCGTCTGCCAGCCTATTAGGTCGAATATCTGCATATAGTGTGTAATAAAATTTTTCACTAGTAATCACAAGGCCTTTCCGTTAATTAAGCATAAAATTATTTTCCATACGCTTTTGCTTGTGTTTATACGGTCTCTTTGTACTCAGAGTCCCGTAACAGACACGACTTGAAACAACTAGAGCTGAATTTTATATTTTGTAATTAAGTTGCTCTACTTCTACTAAAAAACCTATCGGGAGTTTTTTCAAATGGCGAAGTGTCCTCCATTCATTTATTAGAATAACCCTTTTGGAGGGTACAGTAAAACAACTTGGTTTTACTTCTTTGTGCCGGCCGGTGTGGCCGTGCGGTTAGAGGCGCTTCAGTCTGGAACCGCGTGACCGCTACGGTCGCGGGTTCGAATCCTGCCTCGGGCATGGATGTGTGTGATGTCCTTAGGTTAGTTAGGTTTAAGTAGTTCTAAGTTCTAGGGGACTGATGACCACAGATGTTAAGTCCCATAGTGCTCAGAGCCATTTGAACCATTTGAACTTCTTTGTGTCCAATTTTCGTTGCTCCCAGACTTGCTTCATCCTTCGAGAGTGTCATTCCTTTTCTTCCTTGGTCCACCTTCTTCCTTTTGCAAAACCCTTTCTTTCCAGAAATTCTTTCTTTTGTGTTGCTTCGCTAAAAGATATTGTGTTATCTATTATATCCATTTTAATTCCTGTGTTTTTCCATATCTTCGCAAATTTCGGGGAACCTTGTGGTTTGGATAAGTTAAAGACTTGCTTGATTAGTCTATTGTTATCCATTCGGTGTAGGTGTCCATAAAACTGTAGTCTTCTTTTCCTCGTTAGTTTTTTTTCTCAAATAGATCTCCGTTCGATCTTAATTTGTATTCAACAGCCGGCCGCTGTTGCTGAGCGGTTCTAGGCGCTTAGGGCCGGCACCGCGCGGCCGCCACTTCGCAGGTTCGAATCCTGCAGTAACATTACTGTTACTTTCAGGTCTCAGTACTTTCCTTAGAACTCGTCTTTCAACTTTTTCCATTTTTCAAGATACCCAAATCTTGTTAATTGAACTGGTTCTTCTACATACAGCGTTTCAGGCCTTCCCACTGTTTGATAGTGTCTTAGTTTTAAGTTTCAGGAGCAAGTTTTTTGTTATATATGGCCTTTTTGTAATTTTGAATGCCCTTTCCATTCAATGTACTCTAATTTTTATGTCTATCTTTTCTTTTGTGTTGCTTGTATACGTTTCCCTAAGTATTTAAAACAGTTTGTTTTAGGTGTTTTGTTGTTATGAATTTGAAGATATGGAGGGGCGTCAGAGATATTTGTCATGAAATGTTTTTTTTTTCCAAATGATGGTTTTAGTACTATTTTTGTCTGCTGGTTCCTGCAGTTCTGTAATTTGTTATTTAGCACTATCCAGTTAGTCACTAATTAGCGCCATGTTATCTGCAAAAGTTAGACAATCTGTGGTGATGTTATTTGGGTTTCTTCCTAGCTAAACACCTGTAGTATTGATGGATTTTCTTCATTGTCTCACTGCCTTCTCTAATGCACTTTTAAAACGTAGGAGTGATAAACCATTTCCCTGTCTTACTCCTGATTTTATTTCTTATGTTTTTGACAGTTCCTCCATAGATTTTACTTTTAATATTGTTTTTGTTAATGTTCCTTTAATTATTTCTGTTGTTTTATTGGCGAGGTCGAACGCCTTTGTAGCGTTGACTTGCGAATTTCTGTCAACTGAGCCATACGTCTTTTCAAAATCTACAAAAGTTATCACGTATTTTAAGTTTCTGATTTTCCTCATTCCTATGTGTGAATTAAAGGACATAATCATTTAATTCACACATACCATAAACATTTGAGAGTAGCGAAAGTCAGAGCTTATTCCAGTTACTGTAGTGACGCATTAGAGAGAAAAAAGTGTTCTATCAACATTGTCATCAGGAACAAAAGCGTTACGAACTTGATGCCTTAACTGAATAGGAAGATAGAATTGATCGGAGCGCCTGCCCGCTAACTATGAATGGGAAACAGTGAACGTACTCCTAGACACTATTTCAACGCCTGAGGTTCAGCGCTCGAACACGTGAGGGGCGTTTCCGGAGGGATGTGGTCGGTGGGGGGGGGGGGGGGGGGGGGGGGAGTGGGGGAGGGAGATGGGCTTCTACAAAAGCTGAAGAAACTTTCACACTTGCACTGTCATGTCATAGCAGGATAATTAATATCAAAAGAAATCTCGATTAAAATTTTGTTGAAAGGGTGCGCGATTTTAATTCCGTGTTGCTTAACTGCTAGTAGCTGCGAAATTACCTCGTATCAGCAAATGGACACGTACGTTGGAAAGGCTGTCAAATATTGGCAGAGCACCACGGATGCGTTGTGGTCGGCCCGCGGGTTGCGCTCGCTCTGCCTCAAGACGTGTTATGTTGGCACTAAGCAGCACGCGGCGCGCGACCTAAGCAATCAATACCCTGTCGTGTCCCTTCCGACGACCGAGCAGTCCCCCTAGGACTTGGCGGCAGTCGAACCCAGCACCGCAGTCTCCAACGACGCTCTCCGCGCTCAGCGCCACGCCTGGATTCGAGGCAAGTTTTTCGTGCATGCGCAATGGACCGTTGCGCGGTGGCGCCCCTTTTCTTGTAAAAACACTAAGGTTTGCTTTGACGCTTTGTTTTCTTGATGCCACCCTTCCAGTTTGACAAGTGGGCGGAGTGTACTGTGTACACTTTTTCTCTTCTCTATTTCGATATTAGACTGATCATACAGCTCGCTGTGTAAATTTTGCGCAGACCGCCATTTTGCGAAGGTTCGCTGAAAAGTCGCTAAGAGCGCTGCAGGAGCGCGCATGCCGCGCCGTACGAGTTCGCTAATTTGTGTACTCTGTCCGCCGGTTCTAGTTTTCATGCTGTTATCTATAGACTTCTGTGGTTTTCTATATGCTCAGAACCTTCGATAGTCTTCGCAATATTATTTTTATCTGTTTGCATGTTTTTAGCACAGTTTAGCGATTCACTGAAATCTTGTGCTGCCTTACGATACTTTCCGTGCACACTTGTGCATCTCTATACTCTTTGCGAGCTGTTTTGTTTTAATTTCTTACAGCCCTCACTACGTCTGTGGACATATTTATTTTTTTCTCTATGTGCGAATACAATTTCGTCCGTAGTCATAATTTTATATCAAAATTTTGTATTTTCTCTTCGAAACTATATGTTTATTTTATGACTCTTCTACGTTGTGTGTTCTTTATTTGTGGCACGCGCGTTTGCTAGTTTTTGATTTTTTTTTGTACAATTACGTCGTATAATTGGTGTAAACATCTGTTTATTTTGGAGGATTTAATTGTTTGTAGTTTCAACTACGCCCCTACGTTAATGAACGTTGATAGACATCCGTGTGTGTATATATAAATCGAGCAATAATGCTCTAATAACGAAAATAAAGCTGTTGATCTATAGCTCGTGCTGTCTTTGCCTAGGAATATTAATTTAAAGCGTTTTTTCTAGAACTGTCAGTTGTTCAGACTTGTTTTTTGCCATCAGAACACAGCCACTTACTCAGTAATGTAGATTAATATTTGTAGATTAAAAGCTACCACAATGGAAATAATTTTTGCTCGGTTTCTATACTGATGCATATACGGATTGCAGCGAATGGTTTTTAGTTGCGGCATTTCAAGCATTCGTACCAACGACGACTGTCCATTTGGAAATGTTTTACTGGAAATTTCGATAAAAGAAACAGATTCCTTATTTCAATTGTAAGAAAATTGTGCTGTTAACCTGTTTCAGTGCGACTAGACGAGCTTTTGATTGTTAGTTTTGTTTCATTCCTCTTCGTAAATTTTTGCAGTGTTCACAAGAAATAGCGTAACTGATTTTGGGTCGCATAATCAATATTAGTCTTGGCGTTCTTCCCCTCAAACTGTTTTTCGTCATCTTTTGTTCTCTCTTCCACCGATATTTTTTCTTTTCTTTCTCTTTATTGGTCATATTTTCGGTTAACTATTAATGAAGTCTTCATTATTGTTCTACCGCTGTCACGGCCAGAGATCAGAATTTATCATTTTTAAAAACCTGTTTTTTTTAATAGTGCGGGTTTGGCTTCGATAAAAGCTAGTTAATGTTATTGTCTTTTATTATTTTTTATTATTTTTTATTATTTTTTATTATTATTTTTTATTATTATTATTATTATTATTATTATTATTATTATTATTATTATTATTATTATTATTATTATTATTATTATTATATGACACACGTCGTCATCGTCGTTATGATAATCATGATCGGATCATTAGTAGCAGTAGCACTGATGCTTTTATTATTACTGAATTTTTTTCTTCTTACTGTACATTTTTCTTTCGTTTTACCGCTATTCGTAAAGCGAGGTTGATGAAATAAACTTCGGCAGATTAAAGGTAAGGCCTGAAATATCCGTGTTGCGAGAAAAAACAAACCCCTTACGTGACATGCAACTGAGCCACATTAATGGTCTCTTCTTTCTCCCGTTAACAGAACAAATTCATATATGAATATGAAAATAAACAGCCGTGATCATTCTTGCGCAATTGAATGAATTAATAGGACAGCTTTCGGCTTGCAAAGCCGTTCTAAATGTGAAACTTACTTTATTGCCATACGAGAAGACGATAATGTGAAAACCTATAATTTTACAGGTAGTTTCCTGATGCGACACGAGTGTGGGGATTTTTCCCGTACTTTTAATGTTTACTCATTACGTCTGTTCACTCCGAAACGCTACCACTGTTTTATCTGCAGTACGAATATTCTACGTATTACAGAAGTGGTAGAGTGTAAAAAATTATTTTCATGATTGTTAATGCATGCTTTAGTTTTAAACTACGATAGTTGTTGCCTGCACAGTGCTTGGTAACCGAAACCCAGTTTGTAATGTTATTAGATAGAAACGGAATATCAACAATGCTTCGTGTTCATTACTTGAGGTAACTTAGTCTTCATACGATGCCGTGCTAGATTTAAAATTGTGATCGCTGACACAGACCCCAAAATTAAGTTACCACAAATTGCTTACTGCTTTGCTAATGTCCAGTACAAGCCGATGTAAATCCTGTGTATACTGGTGTCTCAACGCGGCGAAACTGAACTACAAGAAAAACTCACTTGTGCAACCAGTGACAAACTCTACTGAATACGGTCACTGAAGAAACGGCGAAGATATATAACAGCTTCTGAGAATACAAATCACAATTTAATTTTAATCCTTCAGGAACAGTACATTCAAATTGCCCCCTTGCTATGCAATAAAAACGAGGCACAGAAGAAACAGAAACGTAAAAAGTATAAATCAAAGATTAAACAAAACCAAAACACACATATAAAGAGTCTGTCGCGAAATGTTTGACAACGCACGCGCGATACAATACTACGTAATGGCAGACGCTCGCTACACTTATTTTTATAGTATCAGCGTAATGATGATGTGGCATTTTATTGCTATTACCAATGATGTTTTTCTGCTGACCTTACTGGTTATCTGGTAGATCTCCCCCCCACTTAAATCAACCAACTTAATTCGTATTTGGGAGAAATTCGGCATTTAGGTGGTAGTAGTAGTAGTAGTAGTAGTAGTAGTAGAAGAAGAAGAAGAATAAAAATCCAAAATTTTTTAGCTAATGCACTACTTGACTGGCAATTTAGTGACATCAGTGAAATATTCTAGTGGTCGTCAATGTTTAAAAATTTTTTTACATCAAGGCATAAGCTATGTTAATAAAAATCTAATGCAGCCTCATCGTTTGCCGTACGCTGGAGTTGGTGTTTTCCCAACGGTCTTTGTCAGATTCACACATGGACGATATATCTGAGAAACTGTAAAAAATATTAGCACACAACGATATCATTTGTTTAGACGGTTACATTGTATCAGTATTACCGTAAAATTCTCCGGATGTTCTGTTTGACCATAGTTTTGGTGTCACAAATTTGAAAAATATATGGAAACCGTACATTCGGCACATTAATAAGAATATTCCGAAGAATCCACACACACACTCATAAATATTTTACTGCGGCATTTTTCTTATGACCGCACACGGTTACGTAGGACATGTAATTAGTACTGTGCCACGTGTTCGGAGATACCTGCCTCACCTGATGTGTCCGTACAGTTATATTTACCGTTGAACGGTGTATCGTACACTGAAAATTAATCTTAACTTACCTTAAATTTCTGTAAGCTCCGCTATATTTGGTAGGTGAGTACGATGAGTTTAAAAGTGCCTGGACAGCGTTTGTTGATGTCAGTATCAGGAATGTCAGCTGAAGTTTCAGCAATGACGAAGTAGTTCGTTAAGAGACAGCTTATGTAGGTTGAAGTAACTGTTTATAAAGTTACGCGTGGAGTGCCACAATGGAATCCTTTGTAGCTGCTTCACTTCTTCAGGTGCAAAAATATTTCGAATGAAATAATAACAAGTAGTAAAAGATTTTACACCGTCAAGAGACGTATACAACTGCCTCTAAAGATGGGGCAGAGACAGCAACACGATAGTTGGACTCTGGCAATAAATTAAGATCTATTGTACACCGAAAATTAATGTTTCACTGCAAATAATATTGTAATTACGTGCCGGATGATGGGACATAAATGCAGTGTAAGTCCACGAAATAAAAACATAGAAACATTTGAGAGACCGTGTGCTTTACGATATTTACTTTAATTCTGCTAGATAAGTTTTAACTAGGAGAAGCTGTAATAGTTATGAAAAAAACTTGACTGTGCTTTATTATTTGTAATATAACTTCTAAATTTCTTTAAAAACATTAATTTATGTAAAGCTTTGAACTCGTTATCTTCGCAACGGTATCAAAGTTCTATAGACGCGTACAACATGAAAGAAGGTGTATATTTTAGTATTTTAATCATTTGTTTAACATATTATACACATCTACTCACACACAGTTTGGCACTAAAAATTGTGTTACCACCTCAGGTTCAATGCAAACAGTGTGGTGCAGCGTCGATCGGATTCAAGAAATCTGGGAATACAGAATCTACCTGTTAACGTTTTTCTAGGAAAGTCATACTGTTCGAGTTTAGGATATATTGGAGTATCCTGCAACAATTGGACTTGCGGAATATTGGTCTGTAATTTGGACATCCGTTCGAAGTCGTAACTTTCGCTTTTTTATTCAGTCTCCACATGGATGAATAAATTTTTAAAAGAATGGATTAAGTATTTCTGCGTTCTGTTTGTTTTACATTACGATACACGAGAAACTAGATGGAAGACTTCCGATATGTTCCTTCAGTGTGCACATGATCTGAAATTTTCTGATTTACCTTCACCAGGATCTGAGCGTGGAAACTATTCAGGCGTGATGTGTAGCCCTTCTTACTATTATCCAGCTTACCGTGAAGTTTTCAGTATGACTTTTTTTTTGCAGTATGTGTACAGCAAACCGTTTCACAAACATTAAAAAAAATTGGGGTTCGGCGTTTCTTATTACATTATGTCGCACGCATTTATTTAGAGTGCTTTATGAGACGTTTGATCTTTGGTCATAGCTTTTCTGCGTCTGTCGGTTTTGAACCGAAACTTCTCAGTTCTTCTTTGAAGTAGATTGTGGCTATTAGTTCGACCAAACACTAATATTCCAGTAGTCTTCATGAAGACGTTTTGCCTTTCATAAGTGTCTCTAAAAGATCCCCAATCCCTGTGTCTTTCATGACTCCCTGTAAACGATCAGGTCAGCGCGTAGGCAGGTGGTGTAAACTGTTTCTTTCACACGTGGGCTGTTGTTTTAGAGACAGTTGTCCAATTATGTGTTTAGCATTACCTGACAAGAATGTTTCTTTCTACCGCCGGTAACGTAAGCGTAATATTTCCAGTCTCAACCCCTTCCCCCTCACCCACCCTCCATACCTGACAGAGTAAATGAGAAACATCCACCTTGAGAACGATTCTGCATACGATATGGACTACAGACGAATGTGAAACAGGCCTACACATTCCCCGAGTAAATGTTACAATGGAAGTGAGACATTTAAAAGCGACCAGTGTGTTACAGCAAATGTGCGAACTGTGCATGTGTGGAGAAAGCTGCAAGCAGCGCCTTCATCTTATTGAGCTATGATACATGTCTTAAAAAATACAACAATGCCAGACTGGGTCAGTTGCACTGGCTGACCAGGTTTTTCCAGGTTTCCGCAATTCACAAGAACTTCTAGATAATTGTTAGACACTTGTTTTATCTTCTGTTTGTCCACGCCCATCTTTGTTGTGATTTTGTGCTCGCCTGAGTCTAGGAGTAATATGTCAGTTTAAGATGCAATACGAAAGTGTTAATTAATATTACTGTTATTTTCACTTACGCTTTTCTAAATTCTCAAACTTCCTCAACTAAAATATTAACTCCTCATGGATGGCTCAGTTTGGACTCTTATTTACTTCTCAGTCCTTCCGGTATCATCATCCCAAGAACATTTTCATCGCATGTTGTGTTTTCTCTTTAGGTAGAACAGTAGCCTCCATGAAATCGTAGCCAACTCTAGAATTTTAATATTTCCAATTTCTTTCAACAGACCAAATTTCACTTCCACAGAGGGTTGTGGTTCAAAACAGTTTTGTAATCCCTTCCTGAAATGCGGGCCACCGTTCGAAGCAGTCGATTTTAATGAAAGATACAATGGTTTGAAATTGCGTGATTTTCGTACATGTCACACTTTTACTCCCTTGCATCCTTCTGCTTCCGAGAAAGCGAAAATTTCCTCGTATCTTACGTATTTGCCTGTATTTTGACTTTGATCGTTAAGTTTTTTCCAAACTTCCCTTACCTTCAGGCAGAAGGGTAATGCCTCTGACGGATTATGATGCTGAAATTTCCTGTCTTGCTTCCTTTTTTTTTAGTCTCTTGTAACGTATCGATAAAAATAGTCATCTGCCCATATTCATAGTCTTCTGTTTCTTAATTCGCTCTTTTTTTAGGCCACCCTATAATTTGCAAACATTTTAAGTAACTTACCTTTATTAATCGCAATACCTTTTAGGAAGATAAGCTTTGACTTTAGTTTCCAACACTAATCTCAGGAATGTTTTTAAAATATCTAAATTAATTTTCTTTTGCTTAACATAAAATAACATTCCACTGTAGTATAAGAAGCTGCAGTTGTGTTCTTTTTGCGTTATCTTTTTATTGATAAACCTTTCATTCAACCACCACAGCCAAACGTAAAACTAATGTTTCTTTCATAACATTTTTTGGGTGATGGTTTAATCCCACGTCTTTTAGGGCACTAAGTCCATATCTGACCTCAGGTTTTATCATTTTTTATTTTAATGTGATATCGTTATAAATTAGAAATTCAGTGAAACTGTATTTCCTGGGGTACTTGACGGTAAAGTGCCCAACAGAAGTCTTCCCATCATGTAAGTGTCACGGCGTCCCTGAAACTGTCTTTTCATCGCTTTGCCCTGCTGAAATCATTTATCTTTTTCCTCACTGTCAGCACTCAAATTTTCAGGGGGAAAACATTCAGATAACCATTTAAAACGTGGATTTTCGGGGATCATCAAACAGCCTAACCTCTTGGGGCTACACGAAAGTTAGATATGGACCCACTTTCCTGCCTAAGAACATAGTAGACTAACAACGTTCTTGAATGACATTCAGTCCTCCCTCTTACTCATTTTTTTTTAATGGAATCCAACATTTTTTCGGGTATCAGGTCCAACAAACGCATCTCAATTCCGTTTAGTTCTTGATAAAGGAGGAAACTTCTCCCATAAACATTTAAAACAGTCTCCATCTTTGGCTGAGGCTTTCATAAATATTCCCTTAAACCCAACATAATGTGGAGTGCCGGTAATAGAAATGTTTTCGTATCCACAACATTCTCGCTGAAAAAGAAAGGGAGACAAATAGCTTAATTTGAAGCCATATTGACTATTAATCGACCGTGACTGTTTCAGCAATATGAAAAGGTTTTAAAATACCGCTACCTGTAACAAAATTTGTTGGTAACTATATTACTTACTTAGCATCATGTTTAGACATTATACCTCATCATCAGGCTATATTGCCATTAAAAAAAAAACCATCACATGTTTATATACACATTAAAGCTTCTTTACAAGATCATCCTTTGGATATATATATGCCCTAGTAAGAGGCGATGTCACTTTGTGTACTGGTCTTCTGTTCACATGAAAATTTTATAAAACAGTCAGTCACGTTGTTCTTGTAGTGTGGCAGTTTTCTTGTGATGTGTTGAGGCATAGCTATTTCCATGACTTCAAACGATGTGAAGTCTGTGAACACTGGTGAAGAAGTCCAAAAGAGTTACGGGAACGGCGATGCCTCAACACATCGCAAGAAATCTGCCACGCCATAACAAAGTGAGGGATTGTTTCATAAAATTTTCATGTGAACAGAAGACCAGAAGACAGAGACGTCGCCTCTTACTAGGTTATCTCTCTCTCTCTCTCTCTCTCTCTCTCTCTCTCTCTCTCTCTCTCTTCCAGGATGATCACAGAATGCTTGTAAAGAAACTTTAATATCTCTATACACGTGTGTTAAATGTTTTTTGTAATGCCAATATAGCCTAATAAGGTATCACCTCGAAAGATGCCACTAAATAAATAATTCAGTTATCAACGAATTTTGTGACTGGTAGCGGTATTTTAAAACCTTTTCACCATCCAAAGAGCTTTTCATAGCAGTTAAGATATATACTAACAACCGCAACAATTATCACCGAAATTTGAACTTCATCTTACAAATAATTGAAACGGTTTGAGGAATATATATAATTAATTTTGTCAAAGATGTTTGCTTCATATATTCTGTTAGTTAAAATAAGGTGATAATTGTTTGTAGGACACCAATCCATTCTCTTGAAATTTCTTTGCTAATCGATATATCGTCAAAATACTGTGAACTCCATCATCAAGAAAGTTTCGTGCGACAATCCACACACGGCACTGTTTCTTGTAATTTTTCTTGGTCTATCACGCTTCCCCCCCCCCCCCCCCCGCCCCACGCCTTTCAGTCCCATTCGATGTAAAAGTGAAAAATGATCTGTGGGAAATTTAGGCTCAATCAGATAAGGGGAACAGGTGCACCTAGGCCTCCAAAATCGGAAAATCCATAGTGATTGATAAATGGGTTCAGTACTCAATGTAGACAGTTTGTTCACCTCGTACCACTTAACAGGATGCGTTCCCATGTCAGTTCACATGGTGGGGGGGGGGGAGGGGGAGGGTGGTAGTACAAGCCCAGTCGTTCCTTTTTAACAACCCTACCCGGACCACCCAGCAGTCTGTAACTTTCTAGGGAAAGCAGCAGTCGTAGCGATGAACAGGACCTTCTTCAGTCTGATTGTGCGAAAACATTTATTTACTGGGATATTACATCCATGAAAGAATTGGAAACAAACGCTGTCTGTCAAACAAACCTAAAAGGTTTTCTTGTGCAACGTGGGGAAGTGTAAATTAACTGGTCTGAATGGGAACGAAGACAATATTGTTGAAAGTGAAGAGGAAGTAGATGAAGATGGGAGGGAGATGTGACACTGGGAGGAGAATTTGACAGAGCACTGAAAGATCAAAGTGGAAAACTGGCCCCTGGAGCAGAAGGTATTCCCTCAGAATTATTGAGGACTGTGGGAGAACTAGCCATGATGAAACAGTTCCGTCTTGGGCGAAAGGTACGTGAGAAAGGCAAGATACCCACAGACATAGAGAAGAATATAACAACTCCCATCCAAAGAAAGTGTGTGATAACCGAACTACCAGATTAATGTATCATGTTTGCAAAATACTGGCACGAATTATTTACCAAAGACTGGAAAAACAGAAGACGCTGATCTCGGAGAAGCTCAGTTTTGGCTCCAGAGAAGTAGGAAAGCTAGAGGTAAAATACTTGACCCTACGACTTACCTTACAAGAGAGGTTAAAGAAAGGCGAAAATATATTTATAGCTTTCGTGGACTTATAGCTTTTCTCAGTGTTGACTGGAAAGTAGTCTTTGAAATTTTGACGGTATTCATTCTGTAATAAATTGAGAAAGCTTTGAAGGAAACGTAGGAAAAATTGGGAGTAGGAATTAAAGTTCAGGGAGGGGAAACAAAAAATTTGAGTACGAGAAAAAGTACCACCACAGCTGTATCTTGAGAATGTCTTTGTTCTATCACACGACTAGTTTAGACGGCAAATTACCGCCATCCTCAGGCCCCACCACTGCCAAAAGAGTATTTGATTTCCTTGGCGCATATACTGTCGGATCGTTGTTACCAGCACACGAGGGCTAGCTTTCATACCGTGGTGTCTCGATTGTCCCGTGCACTGGAGACAATGCCCATTGCATTGGAGACAACACGTTGTCGACTTTAGAATCCTGATGAAAGCTAGCCCACTTGTGCTAGTAACAAGGATCCCACAGTCGTGTAAGACAATAAAGACATTCTCAAGATACAGCTCTTGTGGTACTTTTTCTCACATACATCATCAGCTGAAGTCCCTCGGCCATGCAACAAGCTCGACATACACGTTTTTTTTTTTTTTTTTTAAGGTTTGTCGATGACAGTAATTCTGTCAGAGACGGCAAAGGACGTGTTACAGCAATGGAACGGCGTAGATAGTGCCATGAAGCGAGATTGTAAGGTGAATATCAGCAAAAGTAAAACGCAAGTAATTGAATGTAGTCGAATTAAATGAGGCGATGCTTATTTGCTAAATAGTTCATAGATGGCGCCAAATGTCAGCCAGATGGATGGTTGGTGTAGCTGGGCTATTATGTTACAGATGTAGAGGATACTAGCCTCTTTGTCACTTCAAACCGATTTTTCTTATAAATACAATGAAACCAACACACTGAATTGCTGTTAATAACAATGTACATGCATCTGAGCTAACATTATTTGGACAGCAAAATAACTGATAATGACCGAAGAAGAGAGGATATGCAATATAGAAAGGCAGCGGCAAGTAAAGCGTTACTGAACGTGATAAATTTCTGAACATCGATTACAGATTAAAGGACGTCTTTTCTGAAGATAGTGTGTGCAGTGCAACCGTGGATGGAAGTGAAACTTCAAAGATAATTGATCATTTTCTATCACATAATATGCTATCAAATATAAAGTTCGGTTTTAGACGTGGTTTATCAACTGAAAATGCTGTATTTTCTTTTCTCTGAGAGATACTGAATGGATTAAACAAAAGGTTTCGATCGCTAGGCATACTTTTTTTATTTAACTGAAGCGTTTGATTGTGTTGATCACAAAATATTGCTCCAGAAGTTGGACGATAATGGAATACGTGTAGTAGCTTACAATTGGTTTATCTCTTACTTTAACAACAGACAGCAAAAGGTCAGTATTCGTAAAGTTCACAATGGCCGTGATTTGGGATCTGAGTGGGGTACAGTCAAATGGGGGGGGGGGGGGGGGGGTGCTCCAGGTATCAGTGTTGGGGCCCATTCCTGTTCCTTATTTATATAAATGATATGCCCTCTAGTATTACAGCTAATTCTAAAATATTTTTGTTTGCTGATGACAGTAGCCTGGTAGTAAAGGACGTTGTGTGCAACATCGGCTGTTTCAAATAGTGCAATTCATAATATAAGTTCATGGCTTGTAGAAAATAAACTAACGCTAAATCACAGTAAGACTCAGTCTTTGCAGTTTCTAACACACAATTCAACAAAACCCGACGTTTTAATTTCACAGAATTGGCATGTGATTAGTCAAAATGAACAGTTGAAATTTCTAGGTGTTCAGACAGATAGTACACTGTCGTGGAAAGGCCACGTTCAGGATCTTGTTGAAAGACTTAATGCTGCCATTTTTACTGTTCGAACGATATCTGAAGTAAGTGTTCGTTCGACACGAATATTATTTTACTTTGCTTATTTTCATTCGCTTACGTCGTATGGTATTACATTTTGGAGTAACTCTTCCCATTCTAAAAAGATACTTTTGGCTCAGGAACGGGCGGTTCGGGCAGTAAATGGTTTAAGTTCGCGAACGTCTTGTAGACCCCTCTTCATCTGGAAATTGGCCTCTCAGTATATGTCTATTCTTTACTGTCGTTTCTTGTTAACAGTATCAGCTTATTCCCAAGATTAGCAACTTTCACTCAGTTGGTACTGGGCAGAAATCCAGTCTGCATTTGGATCGCACTTCCTTAACTCTTGCACAGAAAGGTGTGCAGTATACTGCTGCATTCTTTTTCAATAAGCTACCACAAGAAATCAAAAATCTTAGCAGTAATCGATGCGCTTTCAAATCGAAACTGAAGAATTTCCCCGTCCGCAGCTCGTGGTCGTGCGGTAGCGTTCTCGCTTCCCACGCCCGGGTTCCCGGGTTCGATTCCCGGCGGGGTCAGGGATTTTCTCTGCCTCGTGATGACTGGGTGTTATGTGCTGTCCTTAGGTTAGTTAGGTTTAAGTAGTTCTAAGTTCTAGGGGACTGATGACCATAGATGTTAAGTCCCATAGTGCTCAGAGCCATTTGAAGAATTTCCCCGGGGGACACACTATTCTGTTGTGTTGCTTGGAAAATTAAGTTGATTCGTATGTTGTTGATTGCATTTACTTAAACTTACGGCTTGACTTTTTTTGGGTTCATAAACATTTTATCTGTTATTACTTTTATGTTTTAATTTCATGTACTGACACGTTCCATGACCTTGGAGACTAACCGAGCGAGGTGGCGCAGTGGTTAGCACACTGGACTCGCATTCGGGAGGACGACGGTTCAATCCCGTCTCCGGCCATCCAGATTTAGGTTTTCCGTGATTTCCCTAAATCGTTTCAGGCAAATGCCGGGATGGTTCCTTTGAAAGGGCACGGCCGATTTCCTCCCCAATCCTTCCCTAACCCGAGCTTGCGCTCCGTCTCTAATGACCTCGTTGTCGACGGGACGTTAAACACTAACCACCACCACCACCTTGGAGATTTGATCCTCAATATGGTGCTATGCAACTTGACGTGTAAATAAATAATGTGTAATAAATAAATAAATTCAGATAACAAAGGAATAGCAGTTTTTGTAACATGGCGCTGTAGAAGAATGCTGAAGTTTAAACGGGTATATCGTGTAACTAATGAGGAGGTGTTGA